>NC_049202.1:58414940-59014940 GCF_013347855.1 Anguilla anguilla | reverse complement strand
CGCCAGCCAAACTTTACCCAGGAAGAAACTGACATACTTGTCCGAGAGGTTCAGACTCGCAACGACCGAATATATGGCACTGCAAGTCGGCCTCCATGGGCTGATGATGTTAAATTGGCTTGGGAAGAGGTAATGAGTATTATAAGTGCCTCTTCTTCTGGAGCTCTGAGAACCGCTGCCCACATCAAATTCAATAGACAAGAGTCAAGCTCATTTTTTTATGATTAACTGATTCAGAAGGTTGCATTCAGTAGTCTTGTTTTAACTATTTGTGTAAGCGGGATGAAATACGTAGGACATCCACCAAACCTGTCTGTGGGATTTTGGATAGGTCTACGTTCATGTGCGCCCCCGCCCACTAAAGTCACGAAAATAGCTGAAGATCACCAGCGCTGCGCTTAGACGTGGTTTGAGTGGGCGGAGACCCAGGCGTGATTTTACGCCAAAACAGACACCAAAATTGTAATGCACTGGCGTATCTGTATCGACACACCCCCAGCTATGACATACCACCCATCTCGGCGCAGACGGGTTCATGTCGAGCCACGAAATTAGCAAATGGGCGCAAGTGGGAAAAAGATCACGTTGCATCCTACCAAATTGCAAATACACCTGCGTGTGCGCTTGGACCAGACTTCCGCCGGTACGAAAATAGAGCCCATAATCAGTTAACCAATAACAAATAATTCAACAGTTTTTATTCCAAAGTGAAATAGCATTCAGTTGGTAACATTAATTAACATTGTACAAATACATTAACAAAGATGTACAGATTCAAATTTCAGTAGTTAGTAGTTAACAACTGCATTATTCCTCCCCTACATTAGAGGACTTCTAGACTATCAAAGTCTGATGCACTCTCATGTGTTGACACATTGGTCCAGACAGTAATTGAATTATCAGAGGACCTCGCAGAAAAACAATAGTCTTTTTCAGCCAGAATTATTATTCACATGCTCGGTAAAATCTAAAAATCACTGAAAGCTGAAATGTTTACTAGTTGAAAGCTATACTGTACACTTTTGGCCTCATTGCATTGAGAATTGTGGAATGACTTGCTAAATACAGTACATACAGCGACCACTTAGCTGGTGGAAACCTAGCTAAGTGGTCATTGTAAGTTAAGTAGCAGCAGTATGCCATGTTGTTTGCTGATGCCCAACCCCTTTACTTCCTCATTTTCAGTGACCAAACAGCCAGAGCTCCCATTAGAGGCTCCACCCAGCTGGTCTATCCTAGAAGTGGCCTTCCTGGTGGTGGGGGTGCTGTTACTCTTGCTGCTGGTGGTGCTGCGTGTTCTGCTGCTCCGGAACAGAGCACTGAGGAAAGGTAGGGGGCAGACGGATAGATGCTGGGCAAACCGCCATCACATGCTAGCTGTGACTGAGGAAGCCTCTTCAGTAAACAGCTCAGTCGGTGAACCAGGCAGTTTTAAATAGGGGCTGATGGGAGGCTCGCCTAGTTATGACCCTGGGCCAGTGTGTGTTAGTGGGCTCTGCAGTGTGTGTCCTCCATCACTAGGTCCCCTGAAAGCAAGGAGACTTCAGGGCACTGTGTGATTAGCTGTAGCATTTTCAAGCGAAGGAGGGATTCAGTTGGCATGCTCACCATGTCTCTTTGTGCATGAGCGCCCCCTCAGGTCAATCACATGCCTGCAGTTTGCCTGGATAAAGAATTAGTTGTGTAATAAAAGGTTAAACTGATCTCAGATCAGCAGTCCTACAGGGCCCTGGTCTCTGTCAGGTGGCTGGTGTATGACAGTTGCTGTGTGCTGTACCTCTGCTACTCACATGCAGAGAGAGATAGGCTCTCTGACAGGAGACTTTAACTCTGTGATTCTCTGTCTCTGCTCTCACAGCCCTGTCTCAACGGGACCACGCCCCTCTGCACGAAGCCATCTACGAGGAGCTTGAGTGCAAACTGGCTGAAGGGGAAACCACCAGCGCCCCCTGGCGGGGTGAGTGAATCTGATCTGTCCTCCTCGAGCTTCACAGTAAAGTCTTAAGCACATTGTGGAAGACCTCCACAGAGCATGTGTGGTGTGGGCGGGGTCAGTACACAACATCTCTCCTGTTCACAGGGAGTCGCCTATCTGAGGATCCGCCCTCTGGGTATGAAGACGTGGAGGAAGGTGAGGGACTCTCCCTCTCAGGTAAGGGGGCGGAGCTCTGTGGAGCTCTCAGTGGGTGAAGATGGTAATGCTGTGGTTTCAGTGTGATTTTGGAAGGGGTGGGACTCCTGAGTGGTCCTCAGAGTTTTGGTGGATTCGGTGGGTTAACATGATCCACAAGCCAGACAGCAATGTAATTTGATTGGTAGGGAACTGGGGTTGTAACCTCAAGGTTGCAGGTTCAATTCTCTGATAGAACTGCCAGGTACTTGACCTGAATTACGGACCTGAATATATCCAGGTCAGTAATTCAGGTCCAGCTGTATGAAATGGATACTGTATAAAAATGACAAAGCTGTGTAAGTTGGTCCGATTAAAGAAATGAGAAATGCCTGTAATGTAACCATATTTTTGATTCATTGTAAATTCATGACATACATTAAAACAGCAGTTATAGGAACACAGGGATACACTGTTAATCATTCCTTATACCTCACAGAAACACTGAAATAGGATCCTTCAGGCCTATATTTTTGAGTACTTAGATACATCTTCCAGGAAGTGGAGCTGTGCTCTTCTGTGTTCTGTCTGATTGTTATTGCCGGGTCAGTTCAGTTCCTGTGGGACGCAGTGATGCGGAGTCCCCATTACCCGCATACCAAGGTTTAAATATGGGGTCAGTTAGACTGTGAAAGGTGTCCCCACATCGTCAGTCAGCCGGGACTGCAGTGTGCAAACACAGCTAGCTGAAGTGTTATTCAGTGCTGCTCTGAAGGGCTCTGCTGTTTTGCTGTGTTCGAGTCTTGATGAAGCCATAAGTCCCCAGCAGTCTCTTTGCTTTCAGGGGACCTGGTGACGGAGGACACACCAGAGAACTATGATGATGTCATCACTGCAGATAAGCATCCCGACAGTGTGACAGGTGATTGCTTTAATTGGTTTGAGACGATTAAATATTTTCTCTTCATGAATACATCTATTGGCCTTCATTATAATATATTGTAATTAGTTGTTTGTGTTATGTGGCCAGTATAGATTTGGAGGGGGAATTTACTTTGTCCTCTTTAGAGGACATTACTGAAATTATTTGATTACATAGAACCGCTCTTGTTGAAAATACTTTTGTAGTCCAGCCTTGGACATGGAAAAATGACTTTGAAAATTGTTCCCCCAAAAATGATCCATTATGAGTACTATAACCAGTGTGCCCAATTTAATCAGCACAGCTGCTGCTTCTCTCTGCTTGTTTAAGGGGAGCTGGTGGACGGAGATGCACCAGAGTGCTATGATGATGTCATCACCATGCAGCCAGGCCCAGATGCTTTTCCAGGTTGAGTATCTCTTTTTAGACAGAATGTTGGAGTGAAGCACAATCTCTGTCATCAAATTCACTGTGTTCTGCTCAGGTGGTTTTTGTGTCTCTGACTGCAATCGTGTTATTTATTCATTATCAATCTTACATTCTAGGTATTGATGTTTAGTTAATTATTCCATTTATTCACTTTAAGTCTCCATTCTGTGCTAAAAGTCTCTACTTCCTGTCCGTGTGATTTGTGAAAGTCACTGCACTGGGTTACTTCCTGTCTGTGTGATTTGTGAAACTCACTGCCCTGCGTTACTTCCTGTTTGTGTGATTTGTGAAACTCACTGCCCTGCGTTACTTCCTGTTTGTGTGATTTGTGAAACTCACTACCCTGGGTTACTTCCGGTTTGTGTACTTCCCATTTTGTTTCATATACTGGCTCTTTGAAGGTAGTTTTAGTGATGGCTTCATAGGCAATTATGAGAATATGTGCATTCCTTTCCACCTGCAAACTTTGTGTTGATGTAAGCCTGCTAAAATATTTTGAATTAAACTTTTAATTTCAGTATAGAATTACAAGATCACGGCAGGTATTTGTTGAAAATGACCTTCTGCTGACTGTGTCCATCTGTCTCCTGATCTGTCCCTGTAGGGGAGAGCGTTCTGGCCCCCGAAAGCCCTCCAGCTCCCAGTGGGATGGACTATGATGATGTGGGGGAGGAGCCTCCTGAATGAGGAGGAGCATCTTGAGATTGGCACTTCTAACTGAGGAAGAGTCTGCTCACTCAAGTTTGGATAGCAGAGCGTACAAGGAAACATTTATCCTACACAGTGTCACAAGAAAAATATTTTAATGTGATAAAACCACATCCTAGTAGATCAGCCATTCATCAATTAGTAATTCACCTGGAATTATTGACAGTAGGATCCTTAGCTCGTTCATAAATTAGACCATTGTAAGTGCTGGTACTTGTATAAATTGGCTATAACAGCTTTCATTCATTGACACAATGAATAAATTATTGCAGTACTACTCATTTCATACTGCTTTCATTTCTACCCAAACTGGTTCAATAGACTGGAACTATTTTCTTTCAGCATTTAAAAATCTGTTGCCATTTTTTTTTATTAACAAAAAAGCTTCATTAACATTTTTATACTAAATATTTTTAGATATTTGGATTCTGCATCTTGGAGAATTACGCAGCTTTCGATAGACAATATTTTATAAAAATGAAATATATTTTCCCAACATACTCACAATGTGTTTCTTTGCCTTCTTAAGCAATATCAATATTTTTAACAGCTATACATAAATGTAAATGATATTTTAAATAAAGCTTGAAGACTGAATTCCCTTTTACTTATGTTGTATGTTCATTTATTAATTTGTTTGAAGATATTTAGGGATATGTATTGTACACAGTTTAGGTTGTTTGTCGTTCACTGGAGTCTGCATTGTATGGAGTTTCTTTGGTGTCTTTATTATGCAATCAAATAGAATAGATTTGAGTGCAAAACTTCCCACACTGCAATCAAAAAATAGATTTGAGAGCAAAACTATCGACACTGCAATCTAAAAATGTTTTATTGCAAGTAAAATAAATTTGTGATTAAAAATGTATTAATGTGAATCAAAAACTTTTCTTTGCAAATCTAAAAGTTTTCTTTGCGAATTCAAAAGATTTCTTTGCGAATCCGAAAGTTTTGCTTGCTGTTTTTTGCAAATCCAAAAGTTTTGCTCGCTGTTGAGCTGAATTTCGTGGGCGGGACCTACGCTGAAAGATGTAAGACACGTTTCTATTGGCCAGTCTCGATCAGAGTGACAGCTTGGTAACATCGACAGTTAGTGAACGAGAGAGGGAGTTTTGAAGTCTATGGAGAAGACAGAGCGGCAGCGGAGAAGACAGAAAATCAAAGCACAGGTATGTTTACACATAACTTCCGTCTTAGTAATAGCAAGAATGTTATGTTTGAACTGGTGCATGTAGATTGCTTTTGTTTAACGATCTGTGATGTTGTAATGGGTTAAAAAATGCATGTTGTTTTGTCAGCCTGTAGCTGCTAGCTTAGCTCAATTAGCTAGTCACTTGCTTGTCATAGGTACGTTACGTTGTCATAAAATTTTTCCCGACCGTGAAAACTGCCTGACTTGTTTACATTTTGGACAGATGTGGCTAGTGGGTAAATCTATCGCTGTTTCCGTCGCAGCACTTTCAACACAAGCAATATCGGAAGCGCTATCCTAAAATTTCTTCTTACCGTGAAGAGTGCCTGACCCGGCCGCAACCGTAGTAATTTGTTAACACGGCGGCACAATTATATTGAGACAGAATCGTTAAACAGAAGCAATCTACATGCACCAGTTCAAACATAACATTTTTGCTATTACTAAGACGGAAGTTATGTGTAAACATACGTGCGCATTGATTTTCTGTCTTCTCCATGGACAAAACTACCTCTCTTGTTTACTAACATCAGCCCACATTACAATTTACTACGTTAACGACACTTATATTCAATATATATAGTAGAATTTCTGGGGAGTGGCAGATGGACAGCATCAATCAGTTTTTCTGTTTAATTTTGGAGGGAAGGGGGACTGTCCCCATAACAAAGTGAACAGTTACGAAAAATATTAATGCATACATACTGTAAATGTATTTGTTTACAGTATGTATGCACTAATATTTTTCTTGTGCGTCTATGGTCATAATTACTCACATCCTAAAGTTATCTTATGTTAAGACATTCACATAAACATGCACACAGCTCGAGGTACGATAAGAATACGATGTACATACTATAGATCAGATATAAACACTATAGACACTAGTGTATTCATATTTACAGTTGAAGTCGGAAGTTTACATACACTTAGGTTGAAGTCATTAAAACTCATTTTTAACCACTCCACAGATTTCATGTTAGATTTTCATGTTCATAGTGTTGGCAAGTCAGTTAGGACATCTATTTTGTGCATGACACAAGTCATTTTTCCAACAATTGTTTACAGACAAATTATTTCACTTTTAATTCACTATATCACAATTCCAGTGGGTCAGAAGTTTAGATACACTAAGTTGACTGTGCTGTGGGTGGCAGCATCATGTTGTGGGGGTGCTTTGCTGCAGGAGGGACTGGTGCACTTCATAAAATAGATGGCATCATGAGGAAGGAAAATTATGTGGATATATTGAAGCAACATCTCAAGACATCAGCCAGGAAGTTAAAGCTTGGTCGCAAATGTATACTTCCAAAGTTGTGGCAAAATGGCTTAAGGACAACAAAGTCAAGGTATTGGAGTGGCCATCACAAAGTCCTGACCTCAATCCAATTGAAAATTTGTGGGCAGAACTGAAAAAGCATGTGCGAGCAAGGAGGCCTACACCAGTTCTGTCAGGAGGAATGGGCCAAAATTCCAGAAACTTATTGTGAGAAGCTTGTGGAAGGCTACCTGAAACGTTTGACCCAAGTTAAACAATTTAAAGGCAACGCTACCAAATACTAACAGAGAGTATGAAAAGTCTGACCCACTGGGAGTGTGATGAAAGAAATAAAAGCTGAAATAAATCATTCTCTCTACTATTATTCTGACATTTTACATTCTTAAAATAAAGTTGTGATCCTAACTGACCTAAGACAGGGAATTTTTACTAGGATTAAATATCAGGAATTGTGAAAAACTGAGTTTAAATGGATTTGGCTAAGGTGTATGTAAACTTTCGGCTTCAACTATATACTACTGTCTATAGTGTTTACATCTGATCTATAGTGTGTACTAGGGCTGCCACTAACGACTATTTTTCTATCGATTAATCTATCGACTATTTTACCGATTAGTCGATTAATCTAAACGATTAATTTTCCTCCAAAAAAAAATAATCTAATTGACCATTTCAAGTTTTAAATGTTTTTATTATGGTCTTAAAACCAGAGGAAGGCGTTTGGAGCAGAAGTGGAAGAAATCTAGGCTCTGTGTTGATTTGGAGATATGGAAATCTCATGTACAGTTATATCAGGAAGCACTGTCTAATGCTAAAGCATCTTACTTCTCGGACCTCATTGCATTAGGTAAAAATCGTCCAACTACTCTGTTTAACACAACAGACAAACTTGTTAACCCAAAAGCAGTAATTCCTCTGCAGGATGAGAAAAAGGAGAAATGCAAACAATTTCTTGAATTTTTTAATGACAAAATTGAGAAGAGTAGGCTTCAGATGCCTACTATGCCCAGTCTTTTAGAAGAGCCCAGTGAAATCAGGACTAGTAGTGCCTGCTTCACAGAATTTTTAGCAGTCACTGAGGCAGAGGTCAGTCATGTAGTGCTGAAAATGAACTCCTCTACCCGCAGACTAGATCCTTGGCCCATGTGGCTTATAAAAGAATGTCTCCCTGCTTTGGCTCCGATTTTAACTTGCATTGTGAACTCTTCGTTGAAATCTGGAAGCGTTCCTACTGACTTAAAACTGGCTGTGGTTAAGCCACTCTAAAAAAAAAAAAAAAACACCACCTGTCTCCTGAGGAAATGGGGAACTATAGGCCAGTCTCCAACATCCCATTTCTATCAAAAGTGGTAGAAAAAATTGCGGTAAACCAACTTCAAGACTATCTCAATGGAAATGACATGTTGGAGAAATTTCAATCTGGCTTCCGTTCTGGGCATAGCACTGAGACTGCTTTGATAAGGGTCAGCAATGACCTTCTATGATCAGCTGATACTGGGCAGTTATCTATTTTAGTTCTTTTGGATCTCTCAGCTGCTTATGATACTGTTGATCACAGTATCTTACTGGAGAGAATGCACACCCATACAGGGATTGGAGGCACTGCCCTTGAGTGGTTTTCCTCCTATTTGTCAAACCGCCAACAATTTGTTTGTTTGGGTGATTCATGCCCTGAAAGGGGTGATGTGAGGTATGGTGTCCCACAGGGATCTGTGCTCGGGCCTCTGTTGTTCAGCCTGTATACGCTCCCCCTTTCTGCCATTATTGAGAAGTTCAACCTTGGATTGCATTGTTGCGCTGATGACACACAAATATACTGCTCACTTCCCATGAAACCGGAGATGGAAGTTGCTGCTTTGTCTCAGTGAAATACAGGCATGGATGACAACAAACTACCTTAAACTTAACTCCAAAAAGACAGAAGTATTGCTGGTTGGCTCCAGGCACAGTCTGACTAAGTACCCATGTGTAGATGTGCCATTTGATGGCCATTCTTTTAAACCATAAAAAATCTGGGAGTCATAATGGATCCTGAGCAGACCTGCCAACCTTAGGAAAATATTTTGAGTACCACAATAGTCAGTGTAACGCTTAGTGCACATGCTTTCGCACCACTCAGCTTTGCACGCGCACACAAGCCTTTATTCATAATTCTAGTTTTGACTGTAGAAGTGATCAGGCAAAATTGTATAATTTGACCTGATTCTAAAATATCACTTGCACTGCACTGGGCTATATTATGATATACTTTCGAGTAAAAAGTTTGAGTACACCTGCTTAAAACAATTTTTTCATGATTAATATTTCATTAGGGTAAACGTCCCTATTAAGCCCACCAAATCCGCTTTTCAGACATTTTTAATGTATACTGCCCCAATTTAAGCAAGAACATTTTAGTTAAAATGAAAGTCTAATCTCTCATTTGAAGTGTCAATAATTCATTTATACCAATTTCTAATGTTTTTATTGTTTAATTTGTCAAAAGTCTGGCATTGGCTTAATGGGTACCTAACGTACCCTTTAAGCCCATGGGTGTTCCAAATAAGCCCACTTCATGATTTGCTGATAAATAAATATATATTTAAAAAATCTTAACAGTACAAACTTGTTCTATTCAAATCTGTAATCTCTTAGCTCTCAATAGCTATTTTCAGTTTGTCTCCACTCCTATCCTATGGCCTGTAAATGGCATCTCATAAAAAACACGTTTTCAACGTACAAAAATGTCAAGTTACTCAAAAGTATTGATATCAAAATGACGCCAAGTTACGGTACTACAAACAATATAGGCTATCTTGCCTCACCGAAATGACATAAGATGTATTTCAAAGCAATGCTACCCAATATTTCCTCAATATTTCCTGCAGGTGTTTTTATGAAGATTTCTGAAGACCGACTGACTGAAGGAAAAACAATTTCAGGTTCCATACTAATGTTCTAAGGATAGTATATGAGTCAATTTCAGGATTTACAATTAAACAATAACTTTAATTTATTTCAAATTTTAATCACATTTAGAATAGTAGTAGTGAAAACATTGTAAAAACACATTTTAAAACCATTCAGTTCATTGTGGAGTAACATTAAAACATACAGTTCATTATGAGGAGACATCAGTCATAACATCTTGAAGCTCATGTATCATTAGCCTATTACTTAAACAAAATAAACAAGAAAGATGTCAACATTTCTGCAATTTCTACTTTCTCCTAGACTAAACGTAGGCCTAAGCTCTTTGAGGTGATTGTATCGTTTTAGTAAGGCTATCATCTGCTCCATGCTCTATCTTAGTAGTGTAACATAACATAGGTTATAGGGTGGTCTAAGCTTTATTTTGTTTGTTTGTTTCAATCTTTTGCCCACGTTGTGGTTGTCTTTGTCTTACGCTAACAAGTCTTTCATGGCTTTCATCTTGTTTTTGTACAGATTTTCAATGACCTCATGATTGCGCAAATAGAATGGTCCAGGTCCCTACAGCCCTGCTTTGCAGAGGATGAACTTGCGCTTCTATCATGCGCGGACATGAACTGTAGTTCTTTCGTGTTTTAGTCATCTCAAACTAAAACTCATCTGAAAAGTAAAGATTAAAAAATTATTGCTAATGTTAAGATAGAACACAGGCCTATCCAGAACACAGGCCTATCCAGAATGAATTGACCTATGCAATATCACTGATATTTAAATATAGGTATTAATTATCTGAATTATGGAGCTGATTCATCAGGTGAGGTCAAAATTAGGGAGGAAAATGGTTCAAAGTTCAAAAGGGAGAAAGTCCCCATTGAAACACAGTAAAGTGGGCTTAATGGGAGCAGGTGGGCTTAAAGGGAACATCAGTGAATTTATGGTTAAAATACAGAATATTTTATTCTACTTACATGACATTAAAAAACAACTATATGAAATAAATCTATATATGGTGCACTAACATAATATGAAAAGTATAAACTGATCATGCAGAGAAGTAATTAGCTATACTCATTTACATCCACCCCAGACAGTGTGATTTTTTTTTGCTAGAGTCTCCTTTAAGCCCACCGGGTAAAAAGGTTAATTAAAAAATAAAGAAACATACACATTTATTGTCTATTTAATAGTATAATAATATAAACTGCATACAAAAATATAAACTATACATGCTTATCATGCTTTATGTCATTGCAATGAACCATACTATGTAGCTACTGTATGGATGCAGCATGTGGTCTGTTTGCTAGCGTGCTAAAACTCATATTTTGATTTCAAAATAAACAATATTTCTAATTCAGGTAATATTCTAACATGTCTCATTCAAAACACTAATCACTTAAATTTTGATAACAAATGAGTACTCACCAAAAACAGGAGTAGAAATATACAAAAAATGTTATTTTCTGAGGGTACCAAAATCACCTAAGTTTTTTTTGCAACTTCTTCCGGGATCAGCAGGCACATGCTACACGTGCTTCGATAACTCAATATCGACAAATGTGATTGACCTACAATAAAAAGTGTCATTTAGGTAACAAGCAGCTTCATTTGAAAAAACATCACACAGCAAAAAATGTAGTTTTAAAAAAAAAATTTGACTCAGAAGTTGCAAGTGGGCTTAATAGGGACGTTTACCCTATATGATATGTGTGCTTATACAAACTGATAACCACCAGTGTCGCAGGGATTCAAGCAATTAGTTTCACAATTCCCTAGTGGGGTTACAAAGTTAAATTATGTATTTTTACAAATTTTCGAAATGTAGTTTGTTTCTGAGATCAGGTTGCACCCCACAGCACAACAACCTGAGCCCAACATCAGTCTGCTCATCAGTTTAACTTTCACTGCGTTTGTAATCGGTGTCATATTAAACACAAATTACAGTCTCTGACACAAACCCAATATAAACAAACACAGAGCGGAAGTTAATTTAGGGCAAAGCGCATAACCTTGGCAACGCGCGTGCGTCCGATGAAAGCGTCTATACAACCATATTTGTGTACATCCTTTGATCATTTTGTACAGAAACAACATTTTATGAATATTTACCCATTTAAAACTGCAATCGCTCCACACGAGGTGAGTCACTCAAAATGGAAGGCTCTCCACTTCCTGCTTCCTCTCGCGCAATTTCCTCTGGCGCACCTCTCAATTAGGGGATACCCAAAAAGGCACAGTGCCATCTAGTGGCTTTAGTGGGAACATATTTTCCACTCGGTTACATTTGCTCCATTTCTTCCATCTCAATGAGGAATGGATTTTTCACAAGCAAAAAAATGAATCGACTAGGAACACGCTTGGAATTCTTTAATCGCGACCATTATTAAGTACATTGGTACAAATGCCGCTTCACAGTTTCCAACTGCACTCCTAATGGCTATTTTGCTTCCTGCGACTTGGGTGACAACTGTGAATATGTAACGGATCGCTAGAAATGCTAGTAGGGACGAGCCTTTTTCAATTAACCTGAAATACACAAGACGGGACACTTAATCTTAGCTGTAACTATCGGAGAAATTTAAATGGTAAACCTGAGGGGAATAATGTTAATTCTGGTTTTGGCCGCTTGCACGAGACACGCAAAACAGAGACAGGCAGGGAATACAACGACAGTATTGGCTAGTTGACTAATGACAGAAACATGACGGTGCAAATCATAAACCCGAGGGGCTGCTAGCGCTACGTAAGCGATTCCTAGCAGGCTACACACATTTAAAATAACGAGTATTTACACGATCGCGGAGCGGGACAAGTTAACCGCTAACAATTATTTAGTTACACACAGACAAGATCGCCACAGTATTTCGGTGTGTAACACCAAATCCCCATATTGCGTGTCGAATGCGTCACACAAAAGTTTAAAATTCTGGTGATTTCTGGCACGGGCCCTTACGTAATTCACCAACTCGATTACATTTGCCATCACATCATTTATTGACTTAAACTTAGCAAACAACGCTTGTTGATGCACAATACAATGGTAAGTGTCATTCGCTGTCCCATTTGCGTTCAGTGCTTCTTTTTATAAAGCCACCGCCCCGTTTCTCTTACCGAGCATAACTGGTGCACCTGTTGTGATTGCTGTGATATAGCAGGTTGAATAGCAAACTTTCTCAAAGTTTCAAATACAGTTATTTTAATCTCCTGGTCAGTTGTTCCATTTTGCACGGGAACCATGTCAAGTAGTTCTTCTGTCACGTCAAGTTCGGTATTGACTGCTCTGACGAAGATGAGTAACTGCGGAATGTCGTTAATATCCAGGCTTTAGTCCAGTGGTGTCAAACTCGTGCCATGGAGGGCCGTGTGTATGCAGGTTTTCATTCCAGCCTCAGATCTTGATTATATAATTAGTTAAATTATTTGCTGAATTAGGGATGCAGGTTTGTGCACAATGGTGACCCGACGTCTATGGTGACCCGCATTGTCTATATAAAAATGTTCTTATATTCCGTGCTTCAATGCAGTTAAACGCATATGACTGAATGAGTAATTGGACTCAATTAAGGCAGCATTAATTGGTTGGAATGAAAACCTGCATACACACGGCCCTCCATGGCATGAGTTTGACACCACTGCTTTAGTCCATCGCAAGGCTGACAAACTCAGCGGATGACTGTTTATCCTTAAGAATATTCCCGATGTTTTCTGAAATGTCTGATGCTCTTCTAGACACAACTGAATAAGACAGTTGGAGTTTTCTAACCTCTTTCTCAATTTCGTTTTTCTCAGGAAACAGCGTGGAGCAGGCTAATAGTATGCAATCTTTCACCATTTCTTCATCGGTGTATGGTTTTATCCTTTTCATCAGTTCGTGGGTGATTTTGAATGATGCTGTTGTCGCCTTTTCACTGGTGTTTACGTGGAAATACGTTTTTTGTACAGATCGTTGTTGTTTGAGTCTTTTAAGTTTTTCGGTCCTTAGGCCTGCTCCCCCTCCCATAGGAAAATCAATACAGAACTTTGGATGTTTTGTCTCGCGATGGCACTCTAAATTGGACCTTTTGAACTGCGAAATTGTTTTATCACAAAGGAGACAAATGCACTTGCCCACACCACTGGACACAAAGAAAGATCCCAGTTCCCACTCCTTTCAATGTCCTGTTGTCATGGTTCTGTGTTTGTCTGCGTTTCCTTTTTTGGCCGCCAGATGGCTGCACTTCAGTTTGTAGTTCTGTTCCTTTTCCCTGTTTAATTGTATTATTGTTTTCAGTTATTCTATTGTTTTTTTGGTTATGTCTCGTTTTCCCTTCCCTCTCTGTCTGATTGTGCATTGTGCCCTCCTGTGTCTCGTTAGTGTCGTGTCTATTTAAGTTATTTGCTTCCTGACTCCGGGTGCTGGTTCCTTGTGTTTTTGCGTGTGGTTCTCACTGAGTGTCTGCCTGTGTTCCTGCCTCTGTGTTTTTTTTTTTTTTTTTTGCATGAGAGTTTGCCCGTGTTTCCCCGTTCCTGTTTTTGTTCGCCTGTTTCTGCCCTGCCTCTGTTTGGCTTCTTGTGATTTTTGGATTTTCTGTTTTTTATTTTTGTTTTGTGTTTTTGGGATTTGCTCTGCGAGCCATTTTTTGGTTTCCTGCGTTTGTTCCTGAGTTTTTGTAATGAATTTTGGATGAATTTTCCTTAGGGAGTTTTGGGTTTTTTGCTCTGCATTTGGGTCCTTTCCCTCGCCAGTCCTGACACCTGTACTCCTCTTCGTATTTGCGTTTTTTTGGTTACTTTCTGAAAACGGTATGCACCGTTTTGCTGGGTTTCCAGGTTGAACGACATGTTTCCTCGAAACGGTGTGCAATGGGCATTGAAGTACGTTTTCTCGTTTGGTGGGTGTGTCATAGGTGTTACCCAATCAGCAGCGACGTGTTCTTGATTGCCAACACACTAAAACTGGTTCTTTTTAGCAAAAACTCCCAAATTATTACTTCAGCTTTCAGAGGACCAACACATCTCTCAAAACAAAAAACCCTTTTCACTTGTGTTAACATGCTGCAAATTGTCAAACTTTCTGCAAATCTCCACAAACAAATGCTCTCATGAATCACTGATTACACACTGTGCTCATGCAACAAACATGAGCAGTCAAAACGGTTAACTCAAGTCCTCACAACCTAAACTCAGGTAACACCTTTCTCTAGGTACAAACACTTGGCAGCAAAATTGTTAACACACCGATCACAATCTCAGGATCAATAAATAGGCCCACAGTTTGCGTCTGTGATTTTGAATAATGGATCCTCAAAATGTACAAGCTGTCCAAAGATCAGGAAGACAAAGAAGACGACGAAGAGGCAGGAGACAATTCATCCCAGACGAAATACGTGCCACCTTGATTGACCATGTCCTGGTGCATGGTATGACGATGAGGGAAGCTGGACGGAGTTCAGCCAGACTTGAATCGTTTCACAGTGGCATCCATTGTCCATACTTTCAGACAAGAAACCAGGTACTGTAATTTACTGTAATGTTACATATTGTATCTGCTGTACTACTGTGAGAGGATATGCTGCCTATGTAATGTTGAAGTGTATTTACAGACTATGTTCTTTAGATTTTATTGCTATTTTTGTTTATAGTGCTGCATATACTGAGTTCCTTTTTTGAATGCTACTCTCCTTTGAAAATACTGCATTTTTTGTTCCTTCAACTGTGTTGTGTTTACAGTACTTTTCACTCAGCATCACTTTTCAGTATTACAAATAAAATATTTGGAAATTTGCACACTCCCTCATTTGTTAGTAGTGTAACATTGCAAAGATCAAAATCAGAACATTGCAAAGATGAAAACCAGAAAATAAGCAGAATAAGCAGGAGTAAATAACTCCTGACTCACTGCTGTAAAAGGTTTTTGCAGTAGTGCTTTGCATTTCTCACTGGTGTGTTATGGGTAATCTACATTGTCTGTGTTTTTGATGGCTTGTGTGTGCCATATGAAGGCAAAGTTTAATTTTGATGGAAGAGAATATGTTTTTGAGAAGATAATTTGAGTTTGGCATGGATGTTTGAGGTTTGTACTGATTGATGTGTAGTTTTGGGATTGTGTTAATAGTTCTGAGAAAAAGGGGAATTGTTTCATAAAATGTGTCTTAGCAATAAATAAAAAAAACTAAAAAGGCAGTGTGCACAATGGATCCAACTGAAGTCCTTTACAAATGCGTCCATTGCAGCTTGGTGTATGCAACAATTGAAGACATTAGAAGACATGTTTGTCGTAAGTATTTTACAGTAGCCTATTAAACGCGTATTTAAACCGATTTAATCAGGCTCTGAAAATTCTTCGAAAAGAACGCAAAGAATGGCCTTCTCTGCTGCCATAGTTGCAACGCTTGCATAACACAACAGGGTGTTCAATGCACCACCATTTCCGTTTAAATAAATGTTTTGCTACGTTTTGTCGGGGCTGAACGCGCTCCAGGTCTATGATTTTCATCGCCCTTGATGAAAATCAGATGAAATTTCTATTTTAAAAAATAGATTCAGTTTCATTTTCTTTGTATGGTTCTGTTAACAGATACACTGTCACATAGGCCCTTTACTAAAACAGGAACTAGAAGCTGTCCTAACATCACTCTGATAGGTTTTGCACCTTAGATCAGTTCAAAGAAGAGAACGAAACATAGCAGTTGCTATGCAGTGCAGTTCCTACTTTTATTTTCACTCTCAGAAGGTGAATTAAGTTCAACATATTCATACATCTATAGCCATTTATTTCCATCATATCAATTTCATGAGGCTATTGATAGAATGTAAGTTATGCAGTGGGCATAAATAAAAATTTAAATACTTATTTCCTCATTTAAAAAAAAGTAATTTAAATTGCTCTTCCTGGTTTCATTTTCATCCATCCATCCATTATCTATACCCGCTTATCTTGGGCAGGGTCACGGGGGTTGCTGGAGCCTATCCCAGATTGCATTGGGCGAGAGGCAGGAATATACCCTGGACAGGCCGCCAATCTACTGCAGGGCACACACACCATTCACTCACACACTCTCCAATGAGTCTTCAATTGGCCTACCTGCATGTCTTTGGACAGTGGGAGGAAACCGGAGTACCTGGAGGAAACCCGCACGGACACGGGGCGAACATGCAAACTCCGCACAGAAAGCCCCAAGTCAAAGTTTGAACCCACAATCTTCTTGATGTGAGGCAACTCATGGCACCACCGCGCTGCCATCTTTTTTTCAGCCGTTTATAAAAAGATATTTTATTTTTTATTTACAATAACTTCCCCCTAACACCACCAGCAGGACCTGCACAGTTAAACATCAAAGCATACCCTTCAGTATGGACCATCTCCCATAAGTCAATCTCTAAGGGTGAATTGTGATTGGCTCTGGGTATGGACCGCTCGGCTCCCAGACTATAAAACAATGTCCCCAGAAACAATCAGCTCATCCAAGTTGCTTAGTGTTACATGTATATGTCTCATGTACAACTTTAGATAACTTATTCTGTCTGTCACCGTGAGCAGCTGTGGTTTTCCGGCCTGTGCAGTTGCAAGCTTTTTCCCCTCAGTCCACAGGAAATGTGTGTGGGTGATCTTCAGCAGGTATATGCACATTGGCCACTTTTTATAGGTACACTGATCTAGGACTATCTTTAGCCTCCAAGCAGCCTGAATTCTTTGGAGCATGATTTCCACGAGGTGCTGGAAACATTCCATAAGGATTTTTGGCCCATGCTGACTCGATAGCATCACACAGTTCCTGTAAATCACACTTTCATGCTGCCTCGCCTCATCCCAGTGCTGCTTTATTGGATTGAAATATGGAAAGTCAGCAGGCCATTGGATAAAAACTGAGGTGTTCCACACCCATCTAGGGGTGGAGACGATGCATAACATAAAATAAAGTGGACGGGCCCTTTCCCTCCCAACCGTCCTAACCTGCCAGGCCAAACCAAGAGTGAAAACCTTTCTTTTTCTTGCCAGCTCACTGATTTATTTTAATGGGTGGGGAAGCCAAGCCAACACAAAATACAAATAACTTTTGAGCTGAAAATAAAGCCAATAACAAATTGCACTAATCAGAAAATAAAAACGAACAACACTATGCTGACTTCCTGATCCAAACAAAAACAGGAGAAAAAGAACCAAAGCTAACTGTAGCAGTTGGGCCGCCGGAGAGGCGGACTGGTCTCGGCTGCGCCGGCTCGTGGAGAGAGCACACGCACCTGGGTTGTGTTAGCTAACCAGCACAGGGGCTTAAAGGTGTGCTGCTCTCCACAGTTCGTGCCCGTGACCGGGAGCTAACACTGAGAGCACAGTCATGATTTTCGTTTCGTTTTATTTTGAGTACTAAAAAGAAAGGAATCCTCAGCCGGGATGTTGGAGGAGCTGGACCTGGCCAGGAAGGTGGTGAACTGATAAGTTGCTGCTTTGTTTTACTTTCTTTTGTCTTTGTTATTTTAGCTTGTCGTTTTACTTTATTGTTTTTTCCCGTAACCCGTGAGAGGGAGGGGTGAAGGTGTCAGTTTATTTAATTTCGTGTTTGTGTGGGTGCGCTCTCTCCTTCTCTCCATGCGACAGACAACGATGTTCCCCGGCACTGCCGCATCTCCCTCCCCGGGGTGTCACGATTGGCATGTGACTCTAATCTAAAGCTGACCGAGTGGAACCCCACCCAGATTTTTAGAAAATTTATTCACAACTTACATACCACACAAGCTGATAGGAAAATAATGTACTAGCCATGCTGAATAGTGTATACTGTCAGGCTTTTTAATCACCTTTTTGACCATTGAAGTAAAAGTGTAAAGGTAAGGAAAGTGGGATAGGCAAAGAGAGGGAAATAAAGTTCAGATACAAACAGTGCACTCTTTAGATATTTCAGTGGCTCTACTCAAAAAATTAAAGCAATCATTAGAATTGATTTTTTTTAATGGAAACACTATCAGCCCATCATTGCCTTGAGTAACACCATTAGCTTTATTACAACCAATGTGGTTTTTCTCCATATTTAGCTTAATTATGGTGAATTATACTTAAATATTTATATTTACATGCATTGATATATTAAGCTAAGTGATCATAAGAATCAAGCAAATTCAACAAGTAGTCTTTTTCTTTTCTACTCAAATGTTTTTCAAATTATTCAGTCAGTATGTTTATACAAATTACCCTTTTCTTAGAAATCAAGAGAAAAACCAGTCATTTAGAGGATTTAGCTGTTCTGTTTTTAATCAGTAAAATTTGTAGTACTGTGATACATTACAGCATATCTTGAAGTTGGTACAACCTCTGTCTAGCTAATGAATTCAGCAGGAAGTAGACAGGAATTGAGCTGCGGTTTATCTGGGTGAGAGGCTGCTGCGCTAACCACTGAACTAAAGGTGAAGTCATCAAAGCCTTCTTGCCTTGCTTCGGGGGGAGTAGTGCAATGATGCTCTCAGTACACTGGCTAGCCTCTTTGCTAATGGCAAACTCATCTTTAGAGCAACGGTTAGCCCAGCCACCTGTCACCCAGGCGACACAAGTTCAGTTCCTGCTTACTTCCTGTCAGGTTTGTTAGTTTAGATGTACGTGGTAACAAACTCACAATTTGTTATAGTGTGTCATGGATCTACAAAAGTTGGCCAATTAGAAAATGAAAAAGGTGAAATCATCTAAATCATGCATCAATTTGCAAAAGATCTGAGCAGAAAATAAAAAAGAACTAATTGAATCAACTTAATCCTAATGTTTTGTTAACTTAATATCTCAGTGAAGAAGAACATACATTTAAGTAGACTCGATGCAATTAGGCTTTGAAATATGGAGGAAACCCACATTGGTTGTATTTTAACTAGCTATGTTAACCTGACAAAGATAGCCTCATTGCATTTACAGAATACCAAAGTAGAAATGTCTGAAAAACCTGCAAATTGTTACCCACATTTCTTTGAGTAGAGGCAATGAATTAGTTTTTAGAGAGAGCTGGTGTCTTTGCATTAATATGCGTGACCCTGAAGGCCCGACACTCCTGATTTAGCCCAGCTGTTTAAATCTGATTACTCTAACATGGATCGCAGAGAACTCCACAAGAGATTCATTTAAATTCAGAAGATTGTCAGTCACAGCAGATGAGAAGCTAAAACAGTGATGTATTAGGAGGGTGGAGGGTTTGCTGACCTCACAAGCAGGAAAGAATAGCCTACATCAAGTCAGCTTAAAAAAACAGCCAATGTTTTTTTTTTCTATCACCCTTTTGTCCACTGAAGTTGAAGCGCTAAACCTCATGTTGAATCATGCAGGCAAACTGTGGATTTGCATTGATCTGTGAGTACTGCCAAATCAGTTTTGCAATGAAAAGTTGTTTAGCATATGGGAATGTTTGAGTTTTTCTACAATAATGCATTTGTTATGTTATGCGAAGGCACCGTAGTCGGATGTGACATTCTTAGCGCTAGAATACTCTAGCTTCTGGCTGTATTGGAATGACCTGCATTATGGGAAAAAAGAAATGGATGAGCTCAACCTTCAGTAGATGAAATACCTTGAATGATACCTACAAATTTTAGTGAGAGAAGAAAAGAAACAGTTTTGTATTAGATTTATATGCAATGTGTTAGACTTAGGTTTGGAGCATGTTACAGTCAAATTTGGTAGGGTAAACGTCCCTATTAAGCCCACCAAATCCGCTTTTCAGACATTTTTCATGTATACTGCCCCAATTTAAGTGAGAACATTTTAGTTATAATGAAAGTCTAATCTCTCATTTGAAGTGTCAATAATTCATTTATACCAATTTCTAATGTTTTTATTGTTTAATTAGTCAAAATATGTCAAAAGTCTGGCATGGGCTTAATGGGTACCTAACGTACCCTTTAAGCCCATGGGTGTTCCAAATAAGCCCACTTCATGATTTGTTGATAAATACATATATATTTAAAACATCTTAACAATACAAACTTGTTCTATTCAAATCTGTAATCTCTTAGCTCTCAATAGCTATTTTCATTTTGTCTCCACTCCTATCCTATGGCCTGTAAATGGCATTTGAAATAGGCATGACCAGCCTTTTTGCTGTGTTGTCAACACAGAAAAAGCTAAACTTACAACATGTCTTCTTTGGAATGTAGCCAAAAAACTATTTACGAACAAAATCAAAACTATAGTGGAAATTACTCTTCAGTACTTCATCTTTCAATATGTGTTGTCATTTTGTCTGTATCTCTATCCTATGGTGCGCTGTTGGCATTTGAAATTGGCCAAAATTTCTGGTCCAGTCAGCTGGTTGAAAGTGCAGGTGTTTTTATGAAGATTTCTGAAGACCGACTGACTGAATGAAAAACAATTTCAAGTTCAATACTAATGTTCTAAGGATAGTAAATGAGTCAATTTCAGGATTTACAATTAAACAATAACTTCTCAAATGTTAATCACATTTAGGATAGTAGTTTGAAAACATTGTAAAAACACATTTTAAAACCATTAAGTTCATTGTGGAGTAACATTAAAACATACAGTTCATTATGAGGAGACATCAGTCATAACATATTGAAGCTCATGTATCATTAGCCTATAACTTAAACAAAATAAACAAGAAAGATGTCAACATTTCTTCAATTTCTACTTTCTCCTAGACTAAACGTAGGCCTATGCTCTTTGAGGTGATTGTATCGTTTTAGTAAGGCTATCATTTGCTCCATGCTCCATCTTAGTAGTGTAACATAATAGGTTATAGGGTGGTCTAAGCTTTATTTTATTTGTTTGCTTCAATCTTTAGCCCACGTTGTGGTTGTCTTTGTCTTACGCTAGCAAGTCGTTCATGGCTTTCATCTTATTTTTGTAGATTTTCATTGACCTCATGATTGCGCAAATAGAATGGTCCAGGTCCCTACAGCCCTGCTTTGCAGAGGATGAACTTGCGCTTCTATCATGCGTGGGCATGAACTGTAGTTCTTTCGTGTTTTAGTCATCTTAAACTAAAACTCATCTGAAAAGTAAAGATTAAAAAAATTATTGCTAATGTTAAGATAGAACACAGGCCTATCCAGAATGAATTGACCTATGCAATATCACTGATATTTAAATATGGGTATTAATTATCTGAATTATGGAGCTGATTCATCAGGTGAGATCAAAATTAGGGAGGAAAATGTTTCAAAGGTCAAAAGGGAGAAAATCCCCATTGAAACACAGTAAAGTGGGCTTAATGGGAACAGGTGGGCTTAAAGAGAACAACAGTGAATTTATGGTTAAAAGACAGAATATTTGATTCTACTCACATGACATTAAAAAACAACTATATGAAATAAATCTATATATGGCACACTAACATAATATGAAAAGTATAAATTGATCATGTAGAGAAGTAATTAGCTATACTCATTTACATCCACCTCAGACAGTGTGATTTTTTTGCTAGAGTCCCCTTTAAGCCCACCAGGTAAAAATGTTAATTAAAAAATAAATAAAGATAAACATACACATTTATTGTCTATTTAACAGTATAATAATATAAACTGCATACAAAAATATAAACTATACATGCTTATCATGCTTTATGTCATTGCAATGAACCATACTATGTAGCTACTGTATTGATGCAGCATGTGGTCTGTTTGCTAGCGTGCTAAAACTCATATTTTGATTTCAAAAGACACAATATTTCTAATTCAGGTAATATTCTAACATATGTCTCATTCAAAACACTAATCACTTAAATTTTGATAACAAGTGAGTACTTTCCAAAAACAGGAGTAGAAATATACAAAAAATGTTATTTTCTGAGGGTACCAAAATCACCTAAGTTTTTTTGCAACTTCTTCTGGGATCAGCAGGCACATGTCACACATATGCTTCGATAACTCAATATCGACAAATGTGATTGACTTACAATAAAAAGTGACATTTACGTAACAAGCAGCTTCATTCAAAAAAACATCACACAGCAAAAAATGATGATGTAGTTTTTTTTTATTTGACTCAGAAGTTGCAAGTGGGCTTATATGGTACGTGGGCCTACATCTTTGATTTGGTCGGTATTAGAATAAGCAACAGACCAGTAGTCTGTCTCAATAGTCGCTGATTTCGAAGAGGGTTTAATTTTTCCTATTTTCTGTTTATCTGTAAATCAGCTTTGCAACAGTGTCTGTTAAAATCGCTATACGAATGAGCATTAATTGAGCTAAAATTAATGGCACAGTGTTATAGGAACAAAAACTGTTAATGGCCTCAGCTGCAGACGTGTTTCAACAGTTGAACTCATTATATGCAGTTGCAATCAAAATTATTCAACCCCTCTAACCCATAAGATGTCTTTGTGATGAGAATAAAATTTCATGACAATGTATCAACTAAGGCCTTTGTAAACAGAAATGCATGTTTATTAGAACACGTTCAAGTGATTTTGAAAACATACAGCTGAGTTTACCAGGGTTTCCCCCAGAAAAGTTGTTAGGCCCGGTGGCAAGTATGTTTTGACGGGGGCCGGCGGCCCGGCGCGGGCCGGTGGCCAAATGTCTTTTTTGATGGGGGCCCGGCGCGGGCCAGCAACAGACTGATGGCAGCATTAAGGTAGGGCCCTATGGTTTCTGTGATAACAGAATCACAGACGGAATCACGGAATTGAGAATTTAAAAAGCCATAACACAGATTCCATAGGGCCCTACATTAAGTCAGTGCTAAAAGCTGACTGGAGATTTGAAAATATAACTACATAATGTGAATGTTGTTATAAATAAGTCATTCATTCAACACACATTTTAAAAAATCAACAACTATTTACAGCATAGCATAGTCTTACAAAGAATCTGACAACAATGTACAGACTTGGAATGCTGTGTTTTCAACAACAACAAAAGTAATTAAATTAAAATAAAATAAATAATATCAAAGTTTTTGCACTCTACAAAAAACTTGTATTGAAGTCCTGATTGGCTACTGATTCTTACAGCCTTGGAATGCTGGGTACATGTAAGGATGGGAATCACGAACCGGTTCCAAGTTGTCCTATTCATTGGAATCTATGGCTCCGAATTTATCGAATAATTAATAATAATAAATGCGATTTTATCCATGGAAATAGCTATACAAAAAGGCAAAATAAATGTCGTGTTTGCGATTGCCGTCGTAGATGTCAGAAGGAAATGTCACTGACAAAAAGTTTGCTCTCTTTGCAGTGGTTTGGGCTGGAAACGAGCTGTAAGAGCGGGAGCGCAACACTGCCTACTTATTGGCTACTGAATCTTACAACAATGTAGGCTACAGCCTTGGAATACTGGGTACATTTCAACAACAAAATGTCTATGGATCTGTGTTACTGACTGTTTGGCTAGCTAGCTAAGTTAGCTAAATGACCACGTTGTCGTGCACATCAATGTCACCAAGCTAACGTTATTAATAAACAAGTGAAGTCGTTATTTAGATGGCGATTAATAAATCATGTAATGTTACAATGTATCGAACGTTACATTCATGCTACTAGTTTAACGTTACCTACTGCTTAAGTTAATATAAAAAGAATGTGCTTACCAACGAGATGAAGTGATAACACCGTTTGTAACGAGGTTAGTTAGCCTACTAAAGAAATGGTGCCTTGCTAGGTACCGTTAGCTTGTGATAGTTCGAAGCATCAAGTGTTAAACGTCACTCTATGTACAATAAGGGTAAAGAACAGACCTGCTGTTTTCCTATAGTGCGTTCACGTTTTAACCAACAGATGTCGCTGGTGAGCTTCCAACCAAGCCGCCCCACTGTAACTGTAGTTTAAAAAACATCTTAAAAATACATTTAAAAAAATCCCCGATTCTTAGGCCCGGCGGGCCGCCGGGGTTGCAATACACTGGCGGAAACCCTGGTTTACTATTTTTTATAAGGAAAAAACTGAAATTCTCTCCAAAAAATCAATGACCAAACTAGAAAGGTTACAGTTCCTGAAGGAATTGTGTGGGCTTGCTTCAAATTCCAACTGGCACTGTCCTCAAGCCTCAATGCATTTCAATGGGGGCGCATAGCTCAGAAGAAGCACGAAACCGTCCAGACCCACGGCGCACCGTAGCGTTACATATACAGCCGGGGATCAGCAAGTAGCGATTATGTTCCAGGGATTAGTCATATCCTAAAAGTGTCATGAGTAATACTTGGCTGACTATAGCTAGCTAGCTATGGCATGTCCTCACCTCTGTAACGTAATTTGTTGTCCTCCGTGTGTCCATACATCTGTATCGGTGGCTGTAGCTGTGTGTCATTAGCTCCTACTCATGCGTGCAGGATAGCATCCGTACGCGCGTTGTAGCTGTGTGTCCGTAGCTCCTACTCATGCGTACAGGATAACATCCGTACGCGCTAACTAGGTTGACTAAAGTAAGCGAAAGGTTACGGTTAGCTGAAGTAACGGTAGGCAATAAAGCTGTGCTTAAAAATCTCGTGCCGCTGGAAGTGCATCCTGCGCATGCTTCCTACTAAAGCGTCGCACTAAACTTCCCTCAATGAGCCGCTATGGAGTGACCACAAAAAAGTTGAATATTTCAAAAAGATGTGCCTGATACCAGTTGATGTAACTTTACTCTTCCTTCCACGTCCAGGTAGGTTTACTGCTATTCCATGACTTTTAAACTTCCTTATGATGCTGCCAATTGTGTCTCTTTGAACTTTCAATATCTTGGAGATCTTTTTGTATCCATTGACTTTTTTATGCAATTAAATAATGTCTTCTGTTAACTTTTGAGAGCGCTCCTTTGTCTTAGGCATGTTTGCTAGTCAGCTTCAAATCGATGTGAAGAAGTGCATCGGTGGGATTTATATGTTTATCACAGGTGAAGCAAACAGTATCGTTATGGATTTCCTAAGGGCTTAAGTGTGTTTCCATAAAATGTAGTTAACCTACAGACCAGCAAATATAAATACAAAATTTATATGCTACTTGGAAATCTTAAAAAATAAATTTTTATTTTGAATTTTAACAGAACACATGTGACATACATGTTGTTTTTTTTAGTTTCAAGTCTCCCAAAAAGCATACATTTAAAAATATTTACAGTTTCCACAGGGGTTGAATAATTTTGATTGCAACTATATATATATATATATATATATATATATATATATATGTGTGTGTGTGTGTGTGTGTGTGTAGCATGTGTGTGTGTAGCATAACCTGCAGGTAGAAACTGAAGATCGCATGATTCTAAAGTATGCATCTTTTGTAATTAATTACTGAGGAACAACAAAGTTGTTATAGAACAAATATACGCATAGTAACTGAACTTAGTAAGCATTCAAAGTGAGTGAGTGAGAGCTTGTCCCTTATAGAAACTAATTATTTTTTTTCAACAGTTATACAGGTAAGTTGAAGAGAACAGCACTGAACAATATATCTTGATTTCCTCATGAAACTCATTTGAGTAATTCAGTAAAAGATTATATTCAGTGTGAGAGCAATGAAGAGCACTAATAAAATAATTTTATCCTTTTTCTGAGCTGAAGGGGAAAGGAAGTTCTACAGGAAGTGGTATATGTGGAATATAAAAAAGGCCACAACAACCTAGAAAACAGTTTTATGACACCTGGTCATTGTACAGAAATATATTTTACCAAAATGAATGAATTAAAATTTGTGATGGTGATAATAATAATAATAATAATAATAATAATAATAATAATAATAATAATAATAATAATAATAATAATAATCTTTTTTAAAAATCAAATCAAAGGGAACCCCCCCCCCACACACACACGCCTGTTCAAACTGATCATTATGGATCATATTAAGTAACTTTGTTTTCTCTTAGACTTGATGCATTTCATTGCCCATGATATTAATACTGTCAATGATTTGTAACTGTTCTGTGTTACAGTGCTGAGTCTAATAGCCAGATTTGGTGAGTACTCATAGATTTTCAAATAAACCCCACCTCAGGTCACTTGATAATTTATCAAAGACAAACCATATTGAAACAGCAATGATAGTTCATTGAAATGTATAATTGATAACAGAATGTCAGTATTCACAATCAGACTGTAGAACAGCATTATCATGTATTGAGTTTGACTGCGTTTGTGGACTGTAATATTATTCTGTGAGACTCAAGGCATGTCCTACAGTAGGGGGCGATACAGAGGTCACAAACAGAAGCAGATCTTTACTGTTCTAAACTAATGAAGCCACTGCCTTAATCAGAACACTATAAACATGCCGTGAGTATTTAAACCCATGTACTAACACAGTGAATGCTGTTTGTACAGGGAGCCCAAAGCCTGTACTGACTCTGCAGCCTAACTGGCCCCTGTTCTTCACTGGAGAGACCGTCACTCTCAGTTGTTTGGGATGGCCTGATATTCGAACTGGATTCACATGGAGTAAATTTGAATTAAACAGTTGGACACTGAAGCACACATCCCATGAAAACACCTACACCATCTCATCTGTTACTGTAGCTCACGGTGGTGCATACAGGTGTGCTGATTCCTCCTCCCACAGTGATGATGTCAGATTGACTGTGTCAAGTGAGTCAAAACTAAACATCAGATGAACATATTGTGAGAACCCTAATGTTTTACAAACACATATTTTTTCTTGATTTGGCTCTGTACTCCACAATTTCAGATTTGTAATCACACAATTCACATGTGGTTAAAGTGCACATCCTCAGATTTTATTTAAGGCCATATTTTTATGTATTTTGGTTTCACCGTGTAGAAATTACAACACATTTATTTAATCTGCTCCAGAGCACATTGTTTCCTAGCTCTTTGTCATAACCACAGTCAGAGTATGATTGTCACATTGTAGTCATGGCTACAGTACACTATAAAATAAGTGAAATGTGTTCCACTGAATCCCAGGTTAAAGTCAGTTTGCACTGTGTGTTTGATGAGGCCATTATTATGAGGACAGGGGAGAGACTCGAGTCCGTTCTCTCTGTTTCAGACAAACCCCAGCCTGTCTTGACTGCCCCTCCGCACAGGCAGTTATATGCAGGAGAATCTGTAAGTCTCTCTTGTGAGGTTACAGGGACCTCTGCTGGCTGGAAATATTACTGGTACAAAGGAACTGGACCACATGACATTGCCCATATTGCCAGAACAGCTAAAGGCTTGTACACCCTCAGTGCTGCTGCTCTTACACACACAGGGGAGTACAGCTGCAGAGCTGGGAGGGGAGACCCAGTCTGGTACACAGAGTATAGCTGTCCTGCCTACATACAGGTAATAGGTGAGTGCTGACTGGTATTGAGTAAGTTGCCCCATCTACATACAGGTAACAGATGAGTGCTGAATGGTATAGAATACAATTACACAGTCCACGTTCATATACCAGGTGACTGCTGACTGGTATTCTTCAGTGTGTAAAACTTGCAAGGACCCATACGGAACTGAGTATTACTGCAAAAACTGCATTATTTCTGTTAATTCTGGGACCCTGTTTATTATCTGCCAGCATCAGTGCTTTTTCACTGTTGATTCTTGAGTATCTTTTCTAAATACCATTCAAAATAGAATAACAACTGTTCTGGTTCTTTGTCGGTTAGGACGGTTTGTTTTCTCCATAATCATAAATACACTAACATTAAAATGGAACTGTGACCCACAGCACCACCGAAGGCCACTCTGACTGTACAGCCAAAATGGCGCCCACTCTACCCTGGAGATACAGTCACCCTGATGTGTTGGGTGGACCCATATGGCAACTGGACATATTTCTGGTATAAAAACCAGCCCCAGACCGCTATATTCTTCACAAAGGAGTACGCGGTGACCATCACTGGAGCTGCTGGGTCTGACCGGGGCCCGTACTGGTGTGAGGGGAGGCTGGAGGGGAGAAATGTGACATCACAACCCAGCGACTCTATCACTCTGACTGTAGGTGAGTCTGAGGTAGGCCTTCAATAAAGACATGGCATGTCATCATTAATATATGTACAGTCCATTACATTACATTTAATTTGCTTCTAAGATGCTTTCATCCATAGTGACTTACTATAGAGGAGAAACCCAATTGCATTGACCTGTGAGAAATAAGGCCAGACCTGGCTAACTGGGTGCTGAAGTTTCTCCTGGTCCTGCCACTGCTATCTGTGGTTCTGAATTCTCCTGCCGTGGAAAAGGATAGTTGGATTTTTTGCTGCAGAGATGAGGTCCAGAGTGACAGCCGGCGGGGCAGTACCTCCGCATTGCCATGTTTCCATGTAGTGCAGTCCACAACCTGGGCAGAGAAGTCAGACAAGATGAAGTCAAGGTTATGTTCACCTTCTCCAGTGTCCTCTCCAGCATTGTCCCCAGCAGGTCTGTGTTCACCCAGTCTCACAGTGTACGCTCAGGATCTGCCTTCTCCGTGTTCAGTCCCCAGAATCTGTGGCCGTGTCACCATCTGGGTGGCCATTGGGTCTCTCAGCAGCCCAGGCTGCCTGTTACAACAGCTCAAACTCTGAGCAATTCTGCCTGAAAATGAAGGACACTGGCAGGTCATGTACCGCCCCTGCGGTGATGTTCCAGTTCCTGTGCTGATAGTGGATGAGCAGGGTTACTGCAGTTGACATGATGCTTGTCTCCATGAATGCAGGTCATAAGCAGGTTTGGGCTCATTTCAGCAGTGCCCAGGGGAACACGGTGGGGCTTCACCAGGGCCAGGGCACTCCCATAGTCATGGAGGACACAGACATTCTGCATTGTCACTGAGGAGTGGGCAGTGGGGCTGGGGTTTCCAGGCTGTGGCTGGAATTTGGGAAGCTGGATCATGATTAAAGGACATGGGGACATCCTTAGAGCTTTTCCATGGGCTAGGCAGTGAAGGTCCTGACCATGATGGGCAGAGGGGTACAGGTGGTCCTGGCGCTATCCAGAGGTACAACGGCGGGCCCTTCTGGGCTGCCATCTTCTCCGGGTGTGCAGTCTGAAGAGGTGGTTCTTCAGTCTGCATTGGGAATTATGTCTTGGTTCAGCTGTTCTGACAACTTTGGAAAGTTTGTTCCACCACTGTGGGGATTTGTAGCTTGAAGAAGCAAACGTGCAAGGAGGAGAGACCCAATCGCCTCGCTGGTCAGGGTGTAGTGTTTGGAGGAGCTGCAGCATTAGCTGCTTTTTTAGGATAGTATCAATATGAGGTGCAATACAGTACCATGTGATCAAAACAGCATGCTTTCTGCTGCTTACCAGGGAACACTGTGCTGTAGGAGATGCCGTCTTTCGGATGAGACGTTAAACCGAGGTCCTGACTCACTGTGGTCATTAAAGATCCCATGACACTATTTGCAAAGAGTAGGGGGTTCCCCGGTGTCCTGGCTAAAATCCCAGATCTGGCTCTCACAAAAACTTGCCACCTAATCATCCCCTGATTTAATTGGCTAAAAAATGTTCTCTCCCTCCAGTGGAGCTGCTCAGTGGCCAACAATAGAGGACTGTGGTTGTACTGGGCAGCTCCCAGGTGTGAATGCGTATGAGTGTGAAGCAGGGCGTTCCTGCAAAAGAGAATCCATGCTCAGTGAACCTACCCTGGGTAAATTAAGGTTAAATAAATGAATAAAAATCGATCAGATTGTATAGGTGCACAGTTAGAAATGATTCCTCCTGTGTGGGTAAGAGCTCATTGTGCCCGAGGCAAATTGGATGGCTCATTTGGTTAAGGCAGCACACAGTGTTGCATGGATGAGCCTCGGCAGCTCCATAAGGCCATGCACAATTGCCAGCTGCATTGCCTAGGGAATGGGAGGGTTTTTTAGTGGGACAGGATTCACATTTACTGCTGTCTAGTGACCCCTGCTGGTTGATCGGATGCCTGCAGATTGCAGTCAAAGCCGCCTATGTATGTGGTCGCTGTTGGAGATAATTAACTATTCCCAACTGGGGTGGGAATTGAACATACTCAGCACCACAATGGGCACCAAATTTATGAATAAAATAAAAGAGATCATGGTCGTCTCTTCTCTGTGTCTCTCCACAGGTAGACTGGTATTCGGTCTGGGAGCTGCTCCTCTGCTGCTGGCCTCCATTATACTGTGTGTGAAATGGTGCAGGAAACCAGGTGATGTCATTTTACAGGGGAACACATCTAAAAACAGCTTGTGTTTCAGATTTCAGGCTGTAACACTGTTCATTCTCACTCCCAGTTCTCTCCCTCTGTTGTGTTTATACATGTTTGTTGATGTGCAGGGTCGTCTGATGAAGCAGCTGTCAAATACATTGAAGAGAATGTGGAGGTTGACTTTTAAAACCTTCACACAGAAGCTGAATCAGTGTGCTCATGTGAAATGAAGAACGTTTGAGAGCTCAGGATTATTTTTCAATGTGATGTTTCTCAGCTTGCAGGAGGGGAAATCCTGATTGGGGGTACAGTCATGGGGACACTCAGTGAGTTTTGGGAATGGAAACAGAAAGCAGTCGTGCCTTTAAGGTGCAGGATTTGTGTAATATAATCTGAGGTTCTGATTCACCAGAGCTGCACATGTGATCGTTGTCTAAGTTTGTCAGCTTTGATTGCTGTATGTTTGTTTCAGGTCAGAGTGTTGAACTTTATATATGATGCAAAAAACTCGCCACAGGCTTACATACAGCCTAAACAGCTGAGACTCTGCAACATGTTCAACATGCATTTTATGTGTCTGCTTGTATTAGTATTAACCATAATAACCATATGCATGGTGTCCACTACAGTGGACAGGGCTATTAAAGTCTATTTTTGCCAAGTCAAAAACATTCCTAATATCCAAACTGCTTGATTCCTTGGACCTTTCCATAAATATTGATATACTCCATATTGTTACATTTGATTGCCTTTTCCAGTTTTGACACATTGAAGGTCAAAATGGTGGGTGGAGGTGGGAAACGGAACAGGAATGGTGAGCTGAATGTAGAGGGAGAAGCTGAGGGCCCTAAACCATGAGACACCATGTGAACGACAAACAACCTAAACTGTTTACAACACATATCCCTTAATATTTTCAGACAAATTAATAAATAAATGAATATACAATAGAAGTAAAAGGGAATTCAGTCTTTAAGATTTATTTAAAAATATCTCATTGATGTAAAGCAGTTAAAAATCATGATATTGTTTAAGAAGGCAAAGAAATACAGTATGAGTATGCTGGAAAAATATATTTCATTTTTAAAAAATATTGTCAATTAAAAGCTGCATAATTCTACAAGATATAGATGTAGATCCAAATATCTAAAAATATTTCGTATAAAAGGGTTATTAAAGGTTTTTTGTTAATAAAAATAAATGGCAACAGATTTTTCAATGCAGAAGGAAAAAATGTTCTGGTCTATTGAACCAGTTTGGGTAGAAATGAAAGCAGTATGATGCACTGCGTCAGAGAGAGCCAACATGGACAGCTGTGACCTACACACGATGAACACAGCAGCCAAAACTGAAAGGTTTTGATGATAACACAAAGAAATCTAAAGCAAAGACTTACACACTTACTAAAGCTCTTTGTTCTAATTTTACATTCCATTTTATATTTAATGACTCGGTTTCGTTTGAGTTGTCATTACATCATCATCTGAGTCAGCAAAATAATTGATTCACTGTGTTAATAAATGCAAGCTGTTATAGCCAATCTATACAAGTACCAGCACTTACAATGTTCTGATTTATGAACAAGCAAAGGAACCTACTGTCAATAATTTCAGGTCACTTACTAATTGATGAATGGCTGACCTACAAGGACAGCGGTTCTCAACCTCGGTCCTGGGGGCACACTGTGTATGCTGGTTTTCGTTCCAACCACAATTGCAATCTCAGAATTTTAACAAGCTGTTCATTTTTCTTAATTATGTGTTTTTCATGTTAAGAGGAATTATTTACCCGAATAAGCCACATTATGTCAGAAATTGCTATGCATGGCATGAAGAATAAAATCCCATTGTGTTATTGTGTTGCTTTTTAAGTGATTGCAAACAATCACTTAAAAAGAGGAAACATTTTTAACAGATCAAATTAAAGAGGGGAATTAATAGGCTCTTAATTAGGTTGCTGAACACATGTGTTTAAGTGTATAATATTTCCCTTAAACTAATTAGCACAATACAGATTTGACTCATCATTTTCTTTGTTTTTGAATTCTTCATTATCTATCAAATGATTAGATTTAGTGGCCAGGTGTCCACACTTTCCCCAATTAGGAACCTGTTGATTTGCCTCAGTCTTTATTTTGATTAGTTAAAAAGTTTTTTTAACCTCTTTATGTAATTGTCTACAATATAGCACAGTGTGAATATGGGACTTTTATTCTTTATGGCATGCATAGGTATTTCTGACACAAGGTGGCTTAAGTGGGCAAATAAACCCTCTGACACGACAGGCACCTAATTAAGGTAAAATAATAGCTTGTTACAATTCTGGGATTGCAATTGTGGTTGGAATGAAAACCAGCATACACAGGCCCCCAGGACCGAGGTTGAGAACCACTGTACTAAGATGTGGTTTTATCACATTAAAATATTTTCCTTATGACACTTTGTAGGGTCATGCTTGTACGCTCTGCTACCCAAATGTGTGAGTGGACACTTCCTCAGGCAGAACTGCCAATCTCAAATTGCTCCTCCTCTTTCAAGAGGCTCCTCCCCCACATCATCATAGTCCATCCCACTGGGAGCTGGAGGGCTTTCAGGGGCCAGAACGCTCTCCCCTACAGGGACGGATCAGGAGACAGATAGACACAGTCAGGGAAAGGCTCATTTTCAGAAAATCACTGCTAGGATCTTGTAATTCTATATTGAATGTAAAAGTTTCATTCATGTCCACAAAACAATTTTCAACTACAAGAACTATTGTATGTAATCAATTTCAGTAAGCACAAGTTTTATTCTTCTAAAAAGACAAATGGAGTTTTTTCCTCCAAATCCCTACTGGCTGTTTAACACAAACAACTAAGTGTAATATATAATAATGAATGCAAATAGATGTAATCATGAGGATAAAATACTGAATCACTATATACCAACCAAAACATTCACCTGCCATACTGTCTGGATGCTTATCTGCAGTGATGACATCATCATAGTTCTCTGATGTGTCTTCCATCAGCAGATCCCCTGAAAGGAAAGAGACTTCTGGGGACTTATGGCTTCATCAGAAGGCTAACACAGCAAAACAGCAGAGCCCTTCAGAGCAGAACTGAATAACACTTTAGCTAGCTGTGTTTGCACACTGCAGTCACGGCTGACTGACGATTTGGGGACACATTTCACAGTCTAACTGACCCCATATTTAAACCTTGGTATACGGGTAATGGGGAATCCGCATCACTGTGTCCCACAGGAACTGAACTGGCCCGGCGGAAAAAGAGAGACAGAACACAGAGGAGCACAGCTCCACCTGGTGGAAGATGTATCTAAGACCACGTTTACACCAACGGTCTTGATGCCTAGTTATGATTTTTTGCCTATGACCTATTTTGTTGACCACCTGTTTACATCTACTTTTAAAAGTGACCTATATCCAGTACCTGTCCTCACATGGTTTACACTTGAAATAACCCACATGCATATAGAAGGGTTTGGTGAACAACCACGCCACCACGGCCATATCACTATCTTCAGGCCATAGCAAAACAATTATCAGGTGTTCTATCAGGAAATCAAACCTGCAACCTGGAGGTTACAAGCCCAGTTTCCTAACTATCATACTGCACTGCTGTCCTGTTTGTGGATCATGTTACATAGCTTATCGAAACTCTGAGGACCACTCTGAGGAGCAGTCAGGAGTCCCACCCCTCCCAAAATCACACTGGAACCACAGCATCACCACCGACACCAACAGAGCTCCACAGAGCTCCGCCCCAATACCTGAGAGGGAGTGTCCCTCACCGTCCCCCACATCTTCATACCCAGAGGGCAGATCCTCAGATAGGCGACTCCCTGTGAACAGGAGAGAGGGTGTGTACTGAACCCGCCCACACCACACATGCTCTAAGGAGGTCTTCCACAGTGTGTTTAAGACTTTACTGTGAAGCATGAGCAGGACAGATCAGATTCACTCACCCCGCCAGGAGGCGCTGTCGGTTTCCCTTTCAGCCAGTTTGTACTCGATCTCCTCGTAGACGACTTCGTGCAGAGGGGCGTGGTCCCGTTGAGACAGGGCTGTGTGAGCAGAGACAGAGAATCACAGAGTCAAAGTCTCCTGCATATCTCTCTCTGCATGTGAGCAGCAGAGGTACAGCACACAGCTACTGTCACACACCAGCCACCTGACAGAGACCAAGGCCCTGTTGGACCGCTGATCTGAGATCAGTCTAACCTTTTATCACATAAGGGATAACTTATCTGGGCAGACTGCAGGAATGTGATCGACCAGAGGCGCTGGTGCACAAAGAGACATGGTGAGCATGCCAACTGAATCCCTCCCTCTCTTGACAACACTACAGCCAATCACACAGTGCCCTGAAGTCTCCTTGCTTTCAGGGGACCAGGTGATGGAGGAATCACACACTCCAGAGCCCACTAACACACACTGGTGCAGGGTCACACTGGGCGAGCCTCCCATCAGCCCCTATTCAAAACTGCCTGGTTCTCCAACTAAGCTGATTACTGAAGTGGCTTCGTCAGTCACAGCCAGCGTGTGATGGTGGTTTGTCCAGCGTCCATCCGTCCCCTACCTCTCCTCAGCCCTCTGTTCTGGAGTAGCAGAATACCCAGCACCACCAGAAGCAGGAACAACAGCGCCCCTACCACCAGGAAGGCCACTGTTGGGATAGACCGGCTGGGTGGAGCCTCTAATGGGGGCACTGACTGTTTGGTCGTAACTGAAAATGAGGAAGTAAAAGGGTTGGGCATCAGCAGACAACATGGTGTACTGATACTCAACTTACAATGACCACTTAGATGGGTTTCCAACAGCTAACTGCCACTGTACATATATAGCCAGTCACCTTGCTACCTATAAAAGCAAAGCACTTATCTGCATTAAACAAGTCATTCCACAAGATTTCCAATGTAATAAGGCAAAAAGGTGGTCCAAGAGCAAGTTTACAGTTAAGCTTCCAGCTAGTAAACATGAGCTAAGTTAGCTAAGCCTGTGCTAGCAGTAAGAGAATGTGGGTGTTCTCTGTTATCTGTACAAAAACATTGGCTATTTAAATTTAATAAGCTACTAGCTTGACATCAGTATTCAGTCAGCTTAGCTAGTCACACCATGTTTAAAGTTAGATTGAAACCTAGAGGATTACATTCTCTTTTAATGCATCTGAAATAAATGCATTACATTCTCTTTTAATGCTATGTATTACATTTTCTTTTAATGCTGAAATCAATACTATTGCTAACTGGCAACAAAAACTGCAAGAAGCAGCTGAGTGTTAACCAATCAGCACGGTCACTGACATACTGAGTGTTACTTTGCAACCTACCCAGGCTAACAATCGCCACCTACCTACAGCATATCTGTAGAGGAATTGCAATACAAAGAATTCATGGAAAAGCTAGTCTAAGCTGAAATTTGTGAGATTTGTGCCTTTCACTGCATGAATAACTACTGGGGCAGCTTTACCTGGCTGTGTTGTTGGTTTGACAGTTAACCCAGGATTACCTAAAACAATGAAATAAATAATTGTTATCATTATTGGGCATGAGAAAGGTTTTGTGTTTGTGTGATTGACAGGGCTCAGAGCTCAGCCTCAGGTTTATTTCCCAAACTCTCCCCTACAACATCCACAAATTAAGAAATGTATTATTTATTCATTCAATTGTTCCACTTCCCGTTCCTGCGAACTGTTATTGGCTGTGACCCTGATGGGGTCACATCCTCTGTGCTCGTTGCGTAAAATTTTATGGACGCACTTCTGTAAGCTGTCCTAGATAATATCTTCTGATAAATGTAAATGCAGTTCCAATGTATCATTATTTCTACTTGCATTAATAATGAATGCCTAAATAATATCATCAAAGAGGTGTAATGCAGGGTGGATCTTTAAGCTGCTCCTGGGGTTAAGGGTGTGTGTTTCTGTCAGGGCTCCAGTGATTAAACTTCACAGAAGCTGGCAGTCAGCCTGAGGTGACCTGGAGACACAGACTCACCTGTGCAGGTGACCCCAGCCTGGTTCTGGTGTGGGCAGCGGCTGTGCTGGTGCACAGAGTGTGGGCAGTCCCACAGGTGCAGCTCACTGCCCCTGCAGTTCACTTCAGCCAGCCAGAAGGCACCATTCCCCAGCCCAAAAGTAGCATTACCATGGGCCTCCTTTGCTAACCCACAGCCCAGCTGTCTGCACACCACCTGGACGTCCATCATATCCCAGGAGTCTCCACACACCATCCACCAGGACCCCCCGTGGAACACCTCCAGCCTCCCAGAGCACTCGCCTTTACCCCCCATCAGCCGGAGGGGCCAGTGATCTAGAGCAGGAGACACAGATGAACTGAGCAGCCTCATTACGTTTAACATCTCCTCATTACGTTTAACACCTCCGCTAATAGTATGGGTGATCTCATTACGTTTAAAATCCCCTATAGATACATCTCCGCTAACAACAGTTAGCTAGGTAGCTACTGCTGGCTAAGTAGGCTATGTCAGCAAAATGTTATTTGCGGTACTTCATTGTGGGACGTAACTGCAGCTATGGCTGTTTTCAATAAGTGCGCTAAGTAGCAAGCTAACTAGCTTGTTAACTAGATAAACATAAATCGTTGTTATTAGCAAACTTCAGACTGATGTCATGATTGTTTACCCTTTTATAGCATCATATGATACTCAAGTGTTGCAAGCAAGTCCGTAGGGAGCATCCGTTATACTACAATCGTACTACCGAGTTTCTAACCTCATTTCTGTTCATTTTGGAAGTAATTTGGAAGTAGTAGTAGCTAGCTACCATAACACGGAATGGAGAGTGCACACTTCACTGTAGGATTTTCAATCAAGGCATTGCAAATAAATAGTATGTCATTAAATAAATTATATGAAATCGCTTCTGTACTACTGTGCTGAAGTGGAAGTAAAATAGAAAGGTTCAAGTGTCATAGTTGAGAACTGTGCTTAGCACTAGCTTCTGTTTAGATAGTCATTGAACTGAGAGTGAATTCATACCAATCGAGAGTTGGCTGTGTGGGAAAGACATTCACTGACTGGAGCTGTTAACCTCCCTGTTTAAGGGTGCACATAATTTAAAGAGGAAGGTTGATCTAGTAGTATCTAGGCGGGAGAAAAGAAATACTGTCTCTCCGAGCTGTTATGCTGCATTGTTGTGAGCACCAACATTTTTTCAGGAGCTGTAAATGTATAATTCAATTTACAGCTGAAGAGGGAGGACTAGAACGAGAATACTATATTTGCAACTGAGTGTTTTATTAATGGTCAAGCATGAGAAAAAACCTCAAATGACTGGAAAACTTGAAAGTTAGATTCATTTTGATGTACTGACTCAAATGTGCTGATTCTTCATAAAGAATCAAACTTCCCAACAATACGATCCCATCCTGAACTGTATACATGCTGTTAGTCAGGCTAATGTGGATGATAGCCAAAACATGTCTTAAAATCTGGACTAGACTCTGTAAAAAAAAATATATATATATATTTTTTAACTATTTGGTGATTTTTTTAGTAAACGGAGCCACTCAGATTGTCTCAAAAATCCACAAATGAATGTGAAGCAGCTACATTTATTTGTTGATCAGCTAAATTTTTTTATTTTTATTAATTTGAGACAAAAATACCCCCATACTAATCTCATTACATTTAATATGTACAGACACATCTCCTTAACATTACTGCTGACCTCTCACAATGCTTTTTGCCCTGTGGAGAATATTAATCATATTTAAAGTTTTTTTACAAAAACCTGTACAAAAGTGAATTTATTATAGTGATTTACACATGCAACATATGCAATGTGTAATTGTATATATTCAATTTTGTTCACTTTGAGATTTCATTCTGGTATCTTTGCAGATATCTTGGGTGTTATAAGACACTCTCAAGAAGACTCCCGAATGACAGTCACAGTATTTTTAACTACCAGTAACCCTGTCAAAGACCCAGTCACTGCACAGGAACTTGACCTTTCCCAAACCAGAGTAGATGTGTGGCTGTGGATACAGCCTGCTAATCACATGTTGGCAGACCTCAGGATACCCCACAAAAAAAAAAAAAAAAAAAAAAAAACGTACTTGTGCAAGCTCTCTGATTTGTAGCAGAGGAGCATGACAAGTTGCTCCTTGGAACTTCGTCGTCCTCTTTCCCTTTGATGTGGAAAAATATATATAAATCAATTATACACAAAACATGAATGAATAAACAGAGAGAGAGAGACAGGTTCATGTCATATCAAAAGCAAACTACTGAAAGCTTCAGAAACATATCATTCATGAGGTTACATTAAAACTGAAGAAAATTCACAATAGCCTTTAGTTTTACCAAAATAATGTTAGAAACACTAATAATCTGACTTACTTATTGGTTACAGTTTATGGTACAATGACTTCATTAATTAAATCTTATCTTCTTCACCGTATACATAAATGAGCCAGTTCTGCTTGAAGATTTAATTCTACCGTTCCTAACAGGAGTAAGAAAGTCAACAGTAGAGACAGGTTTATTCTTTTGTTCCCAATGGGAGTAATACTGTGTCCGCATAGAGACAGGGTTACCTGTGCAGTCGAGCCAAGCCGTGGCTTTTTGCCCGCATGTATTCTGACCCCAAGGGCTTGATGGGCACTGCCACAGAGTGGAGTCATGTAGGCGACATTTTAAACGATCCAGCCAGTTTGGAACTGATTCCAGTCGTGGCCATGCAGAAGAAACAAATCCACTCTTCCCACAGTTCAGCTCCTGACATATGAGAGTGGCTGTGTCTGTAGTCATTCGATTGAAGCACACGTTGCCCCAGGTGCCATTGTAGAAAACTTCCAAATTCCCAGAACAGCCTTTGGTCAATCTAATCTCCTTGAATTCTGCAAGAACAATGTTAGAAATCCCTTAGTTTCTTTAAAATAAACATAAAAAATAAACATGACCGTAAAATCACTTGCCAGAAATTACAGAGGATACAAATGTAAAATTATCAAATGCAGGTATAAATCAGGATGAAAAGCTGTATATTCCGTTAGTCACTTCTCTCCTGGGATGGATCGAATCACTTTACCAATATTTTGTTGAAACATTTGAATTTCTTGACCAATTGGGTATCATGTATTCACCCCAAACTAATAACAGTGTAAAAGCAAAAATGTTAGATGCTCCATTGAGTTCCAAACCTGAACACACGACTCCCACGTCCTCCTTGTGTCCACAGTCAGTTTGTCCCCATCCGGCTGTGGGACAGTCCCACAGGGATGTCTCGTTCCCAACACAGCCCACCTCATCCAGCCAGATGAGTCCATCTCCTGGTCCAAAGAAGGAGGGTAGCGGGGCACTGAGGGCTGTCCCACACTGGAGCTGCCTGCACACCACCTGAGCATCATTCAGGTCCCAGGAGTCATCACAAACTGTCCCCCAGGAGCCCCTGTGGAACACCTCCAACCGTCCTGCACAGTCCCCCCCTCCCCCCACTAGCCTGAGAGACCTGTGATCTGAGAGAGAGAGAGAGAGAGAGAGAGAGAGAGAGAGATAGAGGTTTGTTAGAACTTATCTGAACTTAAGAGTTGTAACAGAAACTCTTTGCCAGTTTTAAGTACTTACCCTCATTCGTCATACTTAAAACAAATCCTTCACATTGAGTGTACAATATTCACCATGTCAAACAAGCAGCTAGAGACTGCAGAGAAGCTTCATTAGTAACCTGTACTCACTGGAACAGACGATGGACACCTGTTCCTTGGAGCTGCAGGAGAGTTTGTGTGGAGCGCTGCAGTTCCCCAGGTGAGCCTCTCTCCCGGAGCACTGAAACCCAATCAGACACTCCCCACTGTCCCCCGTCCCAGACGGAGAGGAACTGTAGACCTGCACTGCAGAGCCACAGCCCAGCTGCCTGCAGGCCACCAAGGCCTCGCTGAAGCTCCAGGACCCCCCCACTCTGATCCAGGTCTGCTGGTAGTACACCTCCACCTGGCCCTCACATGCACTCTCTCCAGCCAGCCGCACCGTCCCGTCCAGAGCTGAGAGGGCAGAGCCTGAGGATCCCAAATGTATGAGGGTTAGGGTTAGACTCCTCTGTTAAATTCAAGTGTATTAGGGTTAGGGTTAGACTCCTCTGTTAAACCCAAGATTATTAGGGTTAGGGTTAGACTCCTCTGTTAAATCCAAGTGTGTTACTCACACGCATTTGCACAGGATTACAGGATTTAAGTTTAATAGAAACACAGGATACTCTACACGTGGATTTAAAATTTTTTTTTGCACTTTTATTTTTAGTTTTTGCATAAGACTGCCCATGCCCTTCTCACACATTCTCACAGTCTCTCTTTCTTTCTCTCTCTGCTTTCTCACTCTCTCCAATTCAAATGTTTTATTGACATTACATGTTTAAAAATACATATTGCCAAAGCATAGTGATAAGAAAAATCAATCAAAATAAGAATATAAAAAACAAGCAGCAACAAAAATAACAGCATAAATGACATAAACATAACATTTATAAACTATTAAATTGACTACTAAATACTATTACTACATTACACCATACTCTTACTATATTATACTATGCTCTATAATTAAATTTATTATTATATTCTCAATAAAATATTATGGTTAAATGTTTACTCACTGTCCCTCAGCCTGTGACAGGCAAAAACATATTTAGCTCCTAATAGGACTCACAGCTTTAGTTCATTTGTAAGGAAGGGAAATTTATTTTGGAATTTTTACATCTTGTTAAAATATATTTTTCTTATTTGTGAATATATTTCACAATACATCAAGAAGTGCATCTCTGTCTCTACCTCTCCTGTCTTGCAGTGACCACATATGTTCTTCTTTAGCCGCGTTTCCACCAAAAGTACCCGGAACTTTTAGTCCCAGGAACTACTTTTCAAGGAACTAAAAGGTTCCTTCAGCCCATTGTTGTCTGCGTTTCCACCGCGGTCTAACGTCCCGCGAAGATTAGGCAAATTAGCCCGTTGACGTATGAAAAAGCGACGTTGTCGTCGGTCCATCTGTCCTATGATTTCTTCTGTAACCCCATACTACCACCGAAGTAGCCTACATTATTTTCTAATATCCAGGACAGCCCGGAGGGGTTTATTCCACTTATATACAACTGGTTACCAACAATGACTATATATGATTACTTTTGTATTTATTGATTTTTATCGATTTAATCACCTGGAATTGAAATATTCTTCTGCAGCCGTTTGGGCATATTTTACCGTTGTCAAGCAAAACTGTCGTTGGTAGTTGAACTTGGACCATTGTTATGCAGCAAATAGGATATAACAGGCCAATAGTTAGATTGTAACTGTTTTATATATCCTCTCAAACACATTCATTATGTTTTTATGCGAACATTCACTTTCATGTCTTGACATCCGAGGCGACAGAATGCATTCACATTTCCAATATAATTGGCAACAGCAGAAAACATGCACACGTTGTAAACAATTTGCTGTTTGATTACTTTCTCATCGTCAATTCCATATAGGCTAATCGCAAAATGACAAGAATAGAACGAAAACTCGGACTTGCGTGAAAATTTAAATTAGCAGTGGTACAGCCACTGTTTGCTTTCCTTCAAAGTTACTGCTAGCCGAGCAGCGAAGTGTGCCCTCCAGATGCGAACCATGCACCATAAATTAGTCCATAGTCTTCCTGGTCTTTTTGTGGAATTGAAGAATGGCAGAGTAAAATTACGGCAGTATGAAAAAGCTAAAGGGACGATTACTAGAATGAACTTGTTATTTTACCCTGACAAAAAGTGCGGAAGGTGATTTCCAGTTTGCTTTTTCCTGTATCACCAATGTGAATTACGCAGAACTACCGCATACCTCACATAACTGTATCAAACGTTTTGAGTCAATTACAATGGGCTAACAAAGAAAATCCGGAAGAAAATATTCAGCAACCGAATTAATCCGTTTGAATGTTTTGGTACGTAATATGCTGTCCCAGCATGAATGCTTAGCATTTTATAAAACAAATACTAAAGCAAGAAAAGAACAGAAGAGCACACATTATAATTCCAAGACGTTGGCAGGCTATAACCAAAACTAGGCTACTGCGCCGCATAACATACAAGTTTGATTTGAAATTATTATGAAAATAAATCGGTTTGCGGCTGCAGATTTTTAAACATGGCGGTTCAAATAAAACACTGCAAGTAGTAGACCAATCAGAAATTTTCAGTGCTTGCGCCCCACCCCAAAGGTTCCGGTACTTTTGGAAAGTACTACCCCCCGAGCAGGGACGTTTTTGGGGGTAAAATAAAGACCATGTTTCAGATGGTCAGAGTTAGGTTTTAGCTGGTCTCTCTCTCTCTCTCTCTCTCTCTCTCTCTCTCTCTCTCTCTCTCTCTCTCTCTCTCTCTCTCTGACAGTGAGGATTTCTTGGTTTAACAGCCAATGTCTTTATAAGTAAAATGAAACCTAGAAGTGCTTATTGACATTTCAACAGCACATTGCTGGATGATGCAAATTTTTTTTTTTTGGAAGCGATGGAGATCTCAGAAAGCCCAGTCAAGTCTGGTCAAGAGCTCACTGAGTCTACTGACATCCAGAGAAGGGTCATACAATTTTATACTGAACTTTATGCTTGTGAATATAAGGAAGTGGATGAGGTGGCAAAACAGTTCTATGAGGGTCTACCGCAGGTGTCTGTGGAGGCTAATGGGGTGCCGGAGTGACCACTGGCTCTGACAGAGCTCTTTAAAGCACTACAATGTACAATGTGGCGGTGCTCCTAGTATAGATAGCCTGTCTGTTGATTTTTTCAAGGCCCTCTAGGGGTGTTGGGTGCTGATCTCCTGGCAGTGTTAAATCCCAGTCTGGCTGGTGGGCTGCTGCCAGTGAGCTGCAGGCGGGCAGTCCTCATTCTACTTCCAAAGAAGGGTGACTTGCAGGACATGAGGAAATGGAGACCAGTGTCTTTACTGTGCACAGATTGTACATATTTTTCCAAGGTGCTGGATAACAGGCCAAGGAAGATGTTGGAGCACACAAATTAGTCCTATTGAGTCCCTGGCAGATCCATAATGGATAATATATTCTTAATTTGTGATGTCATTGATATCGCTGGGCTATTAGGTTTAGATACTGGTCTTATTTCCATTGACCAGGAGAAGGTTTTCGACCGGGTTGAACACCAATATCTGTGGCAGACTTTTGAGGTATTTGATTTCAGCCCTGGCTTTGCAACCATGATCAAAGCACTTTATGGGGGCATTGAGAGTAGATTTGAGGTAAATAGGGGGTTAAGTTTTAAAGTTCTCAGAGCTATCAGACAGGGTTCTCTTTCTCTGGGATGCTGTACTGTTTGGCTATTGAACCCTCATGTCAGGTAAGGAATAGGCTGCAGGGTCTGAAAGTGGCACCTGGGCTAGATAGGGTTTTTTTGTATCAGCATACACAGACGATGTGCTGATCATGACCAATAATCAGAGGGATCTAGACATACTGAGTCTTATTGTGAGGCAATTTGTGGGGCTGTCCTCAGCAAGGGTGAACTGGGCAAAAAGCCCAGATATGCTTTCAAGTACCTAGAGGTGTACCTGGCGGAAGACATGTCATGCAGAATAACTGAGAGGGTGTCCTGGAGGCTGTCCAGGGTTGCTTAAACAGGTGGAACTGGCTAGTTCCATGCTTCTCATATAGAGGACGGGCCCTCATTGTAAATAACCTGGTAGCTTCAGCACTTTGGCATAGACTAGCATGTCTAAAGCCACCTGCTGGCCTGTCAGCCAAGATTTGTCTCTCTCGTGAACCCCACAGTAAGCAGAGGCTGCCCTTTCTGTGGTGTCAGAGAGACAATTTTAACTGTTTTAAAGATTGCGTTAGGCTCTTTGTTGGTGGCCACACTTGGGGAAGTCTTCATAGCTCTGCAATTTATTTTTGGTACGCACAGCCCCAAGAAAAGAAGAAAAGTGGGCTGCATTGTTAATTTCTTGCAGGGACAGGCTAAGATGGCCGTGTGCCCTCAGCAGGAAGTAAAAAGTAGAAACGGGTGTAACGGTTAACATCAATGAGATATATAAATCTCTTGTCAAATCAAGAGTAGCTATTGACTTTGAGTATTATAGAAGGATGCAGGACCAAGGGGTGTTTCAGGATATGTGGAGTCTGTGTGTAGTCTGGAGGGTGGAGATTTAATATGCTGATGGTCATACAAATTGTTATATATTTGTTTCTGTAAAGCTTTGCATTTTATTGGTTTGTTCAACTTTTTCTCCTTTTATGTTTTTCTTGTATGTGTCTTGTCACACGCCAAGCGTGACACCCCGGGGAGGGAGATGTGGCAGTGCCAGGGAACACCGTTGTCTGTTGCATGGAGAGAGACAGAGCACACCCACACAAACACGAAATTAAATAAACTGACACCTTCACCCCTCCCTCTCACGGGTTACGGGAAAAACAATAAACTAAACAACAAGCTAAAATAACGAAGACAAAAGAAAGTAAAACAGAGCGACAACTATTTCAGTTCACGGCACTGTAGCTGGCCTGCTTTCCAGCAGACCAGCTCCTCCGACTTTTCTGTGGGGTTCACTTTTCCCCGTCTTTTTAAAAGAAACAAAACTGAAATTAAACGCAACTCAAATAAAGAAAGTAGCTCTTTGTGTTAGCTCCCGGTCTCGGCCCTGAACTGTGCAATGCAGCACACCTTTAAGCATCTGGGCTGATTAGCTAATGCAACCCAGGTGCGTGTGCTCTCTCCACTAGCTGGTGCAGCCGAGACCAATCCGCCTTTTCGATGGACCGAAATTTTTTTATTTTGTTGTGCCAAATGGCAGTATGTATTATACAATAAAGGTTTGTTAAAACTCAAACTCTCTCCCTCTCCCTCTCCCTCTCTCTCTCAAAAGATCAGGGGACTCAGCATGGGACTCTAGCCATGAACAGACACACACCTGAAGGCACACCTGGATCCAGCAGTGGGTGAGGAGTGTGATATTTGTGGAGTGTCGGAAACAGTTTTTCACATTTTTGTGGAGTGTGCACGACTGGGGGGGCGGGTGGGCGGTGCCTTGCATTTAGTTAGGGAGTGGGGTATAGTGCTGGGAGGTGGGTATTCTCATGCACTATTTATCGATGGGCCCAGGTACAGTGTCTCCAAAAAAGATGGTGTTACTGAACTTTCTATTGGGTAAGGCAAAGATAGCCATTCGGCTGACTTGAAAGAACTAAGAGATTGGCATGGGCTCATTGGAGCCTGTACATGTCTTAAGAGGGCTTGTTCATAAACGCCTGCTTACTGAGTTTTTCACTTTGGTGGTTAATGTTCAGGGTTTTTGGGACATGTGGGGAGTGGGGGGTTGTTTATGTGCAGTGAATGAGGGGGGAATTAGAATTGCTCTTCTGAAGTCATGGTAGGATCTTTTCTCTTTTATTCCATACTTTTTGTTTTCTGATTGTGGAGTTTTATTCAATATCTTTTCAGGTTTTAGTTTTTTGTAATGGTCTCTCATTGTGTGTCTATTATGTATAATTGTATGTATGTATGTATGTAAATGTATGTATTTCTTTTTTTGGTTTTACTTGTTGTTGCTCATTTTATTGGTATTTTTGAAAATGTGTTTATTTTTGCTCTGTATGTGTCTGAGTGGTTATTTGTGTTAATGTGGTCTTTATTTATATTTTGCCACTTATACAGTATAGAGAGCAGGACTCCTCACCTGAGCAGATGACTCCAGCATCCTGTTCATGTGAGAACATAGCTCGGCTCCATGAGGAAACAGCGCACTGTGAGAGGCGTGTCTCGTTCCCATGGCAACCAAACACATCAGCCTTGATTGGCCCACTCCCCGCTCCAAACCAGGCCTGCCCTGGTACTGCCACTGCAATCCCACACTTCAGCTGCTGACAGAGGACATTGGAGGCTCTCCTATCCCAGCATGCATCACACACTGTCCCCCAGATACCCAGGTACTGCAGCTCCACTCGACCAGAGCAGTTGTCAGGGCCGTCAGCCAGCCTGGACTCAGAGTACCCTACACACAGCACAGTGGGGTTAGCATCTGACCAACACTGAGATAATAAAGGAAGCTTATGGAAGAGACTACAACAAATACACATGCGAAACACAAACACACACACATACACAATGACACTGGGAGATCATGCAATCTCCACAAAAATTAAACTCAAACAGACACTGGGAGATCATTAAACTCATACAGACACTGAGAGATAAGAAAAACTCCACACAGATTAAACTCAGGCAGACACTGGGAGATCATGCAAACTCCACATAGATTAAACTCAGACAGACACTGGGAGATCATGCACACTCCACAGATTAAACTCAGGCACACACTGGGAGATCATGTAAACTCCACACAGATTAAACTCAGGCAGACACTGGGAGATCATGCAAACCCCGGAGCTGAGAGGTGACAGCATTAGCCGCTGTTCAAAAGTCCCTGTATGTGAATTCCTGCAGCTCACAGGAAGGCTGCTGATAGCTGTGTGCTTCCTCTTCCTGTGTGTCTATGGTACATAATCTGTGCTTCCCCTATCACAGGGTTATGGGCTGTAAATTCCTGCCCTCTATAGTGTTCATCGCACTTTATAGATTATATTTTCATCAGAACTCAAGTATTACAGCCCCTGACATGTAATATTCCACAGAATGATTAATAAAGATGTTGTTCAATATAAATGCATACACTCTTTCTAGGAACTATATTTACCCAGTATCACTGAAACAGTCACAAGTGCACAGAAGACTCTTACCAAAACACACCAGTCCCACATCGTTTCCATGGGAGCAGTGTTGATTCTGTGAGGGTGCTTTGGGACAGAAGGAAATGTGAGATTCGTTACCTCTACACCGAATCTCCTCTGCCCACACCTGGCCCTCCCCCTGGCCAAATGCAGCTGCCCCCCGCAGCTCTTTAAGAGCTCCACAGCCCAGTTCTCTGCACACAACCTCTGCACCCTGCTGGTCAAAGTCAGCATCACACACTGTGCCCCAGGAGCTCCCATGATGCACCTCTACTCTCCCAGAGCACAGGTCTGCCCCACCCACCAGCCTGATCTCTCGATGAGCTGCAATTAAACAGAGAATAAAGAGAATCAATAGCAATGACTTGCACCTTATTCCAAAGACAACATTCAGCACAGCTGTATGAATACAAAACTGCACAGCTATTATAGTACAGCTGTGTGAGATGAAGCAATCACATGTAAACTGCAGTGTCAGATTAGCCAATCACATGCAAACTGCAGTGACAGATTACAAAGAATAAGCATTCAGATAGCTGCAAGTACATCCTAAACATAAATATGCGATTCTGTTGTAATAGTAAATTCTGTAATACTTTGGTTTATTTATATATATATTTTTAATTACACTGAGTCCTACCTGCGCAGATCACTCCAGCATCCTCACCATGATTACAGTCATGTTTAGCCCATCCTCCTGACTGACACTCTTTCAGTGTGGATTCTGATACCCTGCAGGACACCTCATCCATCCATATTGGCCCACTCCCTGGTCCAAAGTGACCATCTTGTTTTGATTCTACAGCATCTCCACAGCCCAGCTGTCTACACACCACCCAAGCACCTGTAATATCCCAAGAATCATCACACACTGTCCCCCACTGTCCCTGATGGTAAACCTCCACTCTCCCAGCACAGGGGCTGCCACCATTCACCAGCTTCACATCCTCACTGCCTGAGAGAGAGAGAGAGAGAGAGAGAGAGAGATTGATTCTTTTATTGAGATGTTCCCACCCCTGCCCTCCATCCTCCCCAAAAGAAAGATAAATAAAACAGAAAGAAACCCACTACTGTACCCATTACATTTACATAGCAGGTGCTTTTATCCAAAGCGAAGTACAGAAGTGCATATCAAGGTCATTGTAACAACTACAAAACACATTTTCTACAGTTATTCATAGCCAAGAACACAATCCAGTTAATACAGTGAACATTTTTCTGACCTAACCTATGCTAAACCAACCTAGGGGGCAGTACACACTACAACATCAGGACGATAATACAAAGTACAATAAGTGCTGGAATGGAGGTACCTGTAACATGAGTGGCATGAAAGGGGGGAATTTAAGTGAAATGATCTGCAGAGTGGTGGTAGTTAGTCCAGGTATAGTATAAAGAGATGCCTCTTCAGATCATGGCGGAAGATCGGTACCCCCCTCCACAGTTAAGCTAAACATGTCTCAATTTCCTCTCCATTCTTTCCAATTTTGGCACATTATGCATCATTTTAAAATACTGAAATTCTACTCTGAGGTACGCAGAGACGTAACCCCTAAACACCTGCAGTACATCTGTGGACTCACCACGACGCAGCACGTTCCTGCGTGTGACCCAAGTCACAAGTTTTGCCTGCCCATATAAAAAATTCACCACTACTACAGTATAAAACTTCTGGCAGCTGGAACCTGTACCTTGGTCCACAGATAAACTCCCCCACAGTAAAAAGCGCCCCTAGCTGCAAACACGCTGTTCATAATAAACAAAACATTTGTTTCAACCTTACTCATGAAACAAACAGGTGTGACATTGTTTCCTGCTAAGCACAAAATGGGCATCCTATCCCCAACCCAGGGGTAACATGAGCCAACCACACTTTAGCAGCCACAGTCCCATGTACAGTAGTATCCTCCACCGCAGGTCTCCAGTCCGCTTAGGGATGGGGCCTTATATAGCACCCTCCATCTGTACCCTGCCATCGTCTGGTCACCCAGCTTATCCTGCCGCCGATGCTCCCTCTTATCACCTAGAGCCCTCTTATGCCTGACCTTAACACATCCCACATACAGGTCCCTCCCCTTCAACTCCTGAAACTATCCCAAACCTGGAGAAAAGAAAGATGAATGCATTCTGCCCGTCCCCGCCCCCCCCCCCCCCCCCCCCCCCCCCCACCCCCGCCCACAGCTGCCTTGCCTTCAGCACCGCTGCATAGTACTCTGTGTGACCTTTAGTGTTCAGACCATCCGGTCTCATTAAAAACAGCTGTAGATACCCTTTCCAAAACTTAATTTTTAATCAACGGTGGTAAATTTGACTTTCATGGCTGGTGCAGAAAGCGATGTTACCTGCACTAGATTTCCTATGATTACAATACTGCTTTCAATCAAAAAATTAACAAAATCTTCCTTCTTCAAAGACACAGCCACTTCTTTATTCATTCTAGATTCTAAGTAAATTTGATTATTCCCTTCCCCAACCGCAAGTAGTACCTCTTCCTCTGTTGTGTCTCCCGCAGGCACGCACCTAAACCCGTGACGGAGCGATTGCATGTCAAACTGATACCCCATTCTGGCCTCAGGGAAGGCCAGAAAGCCCTAGCCAACTACCTAAAAAAACTCCACCAACTCCATTAAACATTTAAATCAATAAAAATAAATATACCAATTAAATATACGATTGTGAAAAAAGGGGGGGAAACAAAAAAGAAAAAAGTTAAAAAGTTAAGCTGCACCACCAAAGTGCGAGAGAGCCCAAATCCACTACACAAAGTTCTATACATTCTCTTCTCAATCAGTTTTTTTGTATATGTTTTTGTAATTATTGTTCAATGTTATGTTCATTGTTTCACCTAATTTACACATGACACAACATTACTCAAGCTAACACAAATACCACACACACACACTGCATAGAAGACTCTTACCAGAACACACCAGTCCCACGTCGTTTCCATGGGAGCAGTGTTGATTCTGTGAGGGTGCTTTGGGACAGAAGGGAATGTGAGATTCTTTGCCTGTACACTGAATCTCCTCTGCCCACACCTGGCCCTCACCCTGGCCAAATGCAGCTGCCCCCCGCAGCTCTTGAGGAACCCCACAGCCCAGTTCTCTGCACACAACCTCTGCGTCCTGCTGGTCAAAGTCAGCATCACACACTGTGCCCCAGGAGCTCCCATGATGCACCTCTACTCTCCCAGAGCACAGGTCAGCCCCGCCCACCAGCCTCACCTTCTGAGGGGCTGGAGCTAAACAGAAGAGAGAATCATCAGCAATGCCTTGCACCTTATCCCAGCTGTGTGAATACAGGTCTGCACAGCTATAATACATGGAGTACAGCAGTGTGAGATGAGCCAATCACATGTAAACTGTAGTGTGAGATGAACCAATCATATGTAATTTGCAATGACATTTAGAATAAAAAAAAACATTCAGATAGCTACAGAACAAGAGCAGGTACATCAGAAACATAAACTAGATTCTTCTGTGACTGTAAATTCTGTGTTAGTTCAGTGAATGGAACAATGCCCACATTTTCTTTATAACACAACATTTAAGAATATACTATATTTCAGTTTTATGTATTATTATGTTTTAACTTATGACAAAATATTTTCTCATTTAAAACAAAAGTGCTATGCTGGTATAAGAACATTGGCAAGAGCTGAATAACACTGAGTCCTACCTGAGCAGATCACTCCAGCATCATCTCTATGATCACAATAATGTTCACCCCATCCTAGGGACACACACTCCTTCAGTGTGGATTCTGATCCCCTGCAGGACACCTCATCCATCCATATTGGCCCAGATCCTGGTCCAAAGTGACCATATTGTGGTGCTTGTTGAACGTCTCCACAGCCCAGCTGTCTACACACCACCCAAGCATCTGTAATATCCCAATAATCACCACACACTGTCCCCCACTGTCCCTGGTGGTAAACCTCCACTCTCCCAGCACAGGGGCTGCTACCATTCACTAGCCTCACATCCTCACTATCTGAGAGAGAGAAAGAGAGAGAGAAAGAGAGAGAGATTTTAAAATCACACAGACACTGAAACACTGACATTAATAAAGATCTTGTTAAAGTGACAATCTTGAAGACTTCACTTTCGTTCTCTATGGCGGTGCCAATGGCGAGAAGCGGTAATTGCAGGTGTGTTTTTGGACCTCACTTCCCATAGATCCAACCGGATCCAACCAGTGTCGCCTGTGTGACGTCAGTCAGTTGGCACGCCAACTATAACACTTACTATTTACTGAATAAAAAACGGTTGTTATAAAAGTAACGTTATGTACATACTCATTGGTTGTCTAACATTAGGCTAACTCAAGATGTCTTTGCACTGCCAAGCCGGGTTAAAATGCCGTAGCAAACCTGGGGTAGAATTAATGATGATCAATTTCTGCAAATGTTCTTTATCCACCTTTTGCCCGGTATGAACATCTTTACACTGCAGAGAAGAATTTGCGGGATTCGCTGTGGCTCGTGCAATTATGTACCCGCCAAAGCGTAACTTGGCGGGATGGCATACCTGCCATCCCAATCTCGTGCACAATAAGCAGTCTTTTTCGTGAATGATTGTTGTGTGGTATTTTTGAAACAACTGCCTTGCAAAATGTTACCCCTGGTGTTTCTGGTTTTGCTAGCTAAACTGTTCGAGAATAAAGCTGAGCTGGGTGTTAAATTAGCAATCAGAACAAAAAGAATAAAACAAAAACAAAGGAGATTTCATCAAAAAGGGCATAAAGGCTGAAGGAATTATAATATATTGATGAACTCGATGGCAATGTAAATAACGGTAACGTTAAGGTCAGTTCAGATCAGAGACTGTAAGGTTCAGATCAATGATTCGCAACGAGGTGAAACGGTTTTAGAATGTTGCAGAGAAAATTGCAGCGGTGTGAACTGGCTAGTAGCAGAGCCGTTGCCTGCCCTGAGGTTTTAAAAGACCGTCCTTGTCAAATAGCCAAGTGCAGTTTTATAACGTTTACAATAAGACGTCTTGGAATTTTGCAAGTTGCAGCCAGTCTCGTTGCGAATCATTGATCTGAACTGGCCTTAAGTTAGCTACACTGCAACGTTGTAACAAGGTAGCATTGCATTCGAGAGACGGTTTGCGAGGTCGGTACTGGTCGGTAGCGTTAGCTAGCGTTTTTTTCTAATTGTTAGCCGATATTAGATTGTGTTAATTACATTAGCTAGCTAGCTAACGCAACGTTACCTGATATGAGAGATGGATACTGTGCACAAAGTTGTCTAAACTAATGTTGTCTTTCTTGACATGGTCCGGTAGCTAGCGTTAGCTGTGCAAATAGCTATGTAATTTAGTAAAGTTACATTGTCATTAAATGTAATACGAAATCTACATGAACAAATAATAAGATCTGTGATGATATGTTACACAAAAACTTTTTAGGGTTCCATAACTCCCCCAACCCCCATTTCTCTGTTATTGTAACGCATGCAGACACCGGAAAAAACAGTACGCCGCTCACATACAAGTGAGTTGAAGAGCGAGACTGTTGCGTTAGTTCCGCCTACCCTCTCTGGCGGACCAACCACCAATGGGTGATGAAAAACGCGTCACTAACTTTGCGCCGCTTGTGATTTTTTCCCGGGAATGTCGCCACAGACACCAAGTTTTTTAATCATGAATTATGATAATAATAGTATAAATTAATATAAAAATAGGCTCAATCACCATTGTGTTACCCAATGCAGCGATAGATAGTGACTTAAAGGACATTTATTTTAATGAAAATCTTTGAGATTATTACTTTAAATATAAAATCATATAATCTGTCAGGAACTATATTTACCCATTATCACTAAAACACTCACAGTGCACAGAAGACTCTTACCAGAACACACCAGTCCCACGTCGTTTCCATGGGAGCAGGGTTGATTCAGTGAGGGTGCTTTGGGACAGAAGTAAATCTGAGATTCATTGCCTGTACACTGAATCTCCTCTGCCCACACCTGGCCCTCCCCCTGGCCAAATGCAGCTGCCCCCCGCAGCTCTTTAAGAGCTCCACAGCCCAGTTCTCTGCACACAACCTCTGCGCCCTGCTGGTCAAAGTCAGCATCACACACTGTGCCCCAGGATCTCCCATGATGCACCTCTACTCTCCCAGAGCACAGATCAGCCCCGCCCACCAGCCTCACCTCTGTAGTTAAACAGAGAATAAAGAGAGAATAATCAGTAATGACTGGCACTTTATTCCAGAAACAGCATTCATCACAGCTGTATGAATACACGACTGCAGTACTATTACAAATGGAGTACAGCAGTGTGTGATGAACTAATCACATATAAACTGCAGTGTAAGACATAGACTTAAATAAACATTCAGATAGCAGAACAACAGAACAAGAGCAAGTACATAAAGACTGTCTTGTCGCTGTAAATTCTGGATTAGTCCAGTGAATTGAAGAATGCACACATCTACTTTAGAATACAACATTCCCAAATGAAATTCTCTTTTTTAGTTATATGTAATATTGTATATTTGCTTATAAAAAAATATTATTTCCTCATTTGAAAAAAAGTGCTGTTTGGTACCAAGAACATTGGTAACACCTGAATAGGTCCTACCTGCACAGATTACTCCAGCATCCTCTCCATGACGGCAGTTATGTTTACCCCATCCCCGTGACTCACACCTCTTCAGTGTGGATTCTGATCCCCGGCAGAGCACATCATCCATCCATATTGGCCCAGACCCTGGCCCAAAGTGCGCACCTCCTGGGGCATCTACAGCATTTCCACAGCCCAGCTGTCTGCACACCACTCCTGCATCGATCATATCCCACTCATCACTGCAGACTGTTCCCCACTCTCCCTGATGGTAAACCTCCACTCTCCCAGCACAGGAGCTGCTACCATTCACCAGCCTCACGCTGCCTGAGAGAGAGAGAGATTATATTGAAAAATAAATATAAGAATTTACCTTATGTGGAACAAGAAGTATAAAAGACGTCTACTGTAAGCATAACAGTAGTATGGATGTAAGCCAATTATCCAATGATTTATTTATGTCTAAGTTATAAAACACCAGCACCAGTTAAAGTACATGAACAGATACAAGTGTATAGAAATGCAAATGAGTAAATGCTCCTCATAAAATGATATGATACACAAATACAAGAATCAGAAAAGATATTCTAGTTATTGTTTGCTCATGGCACTTATTTGCAAGCTAACAGTAAACGCTAGTTGAGTAAATTTCACAAAAAACATGCTCATATAGGCTATTCATTTTTAAATTGGTGAAATGTTTTGAAAATATCTGTAAATCACATTATAGAGTCAGCCTACGCCAAGTTTCTGTAGGAATTCACATACAAAGCACAGTATACCACATTTCCTTCCACAGGAATTAGAGTCAGAGGTTGGAATCAATCACTGCATAACTCTTGTTTTTGTTCACTAGGATCTGGAGTCAGTGAACGAAGAGTCTGATCTCGGAACCAGTCACCGCATGACTCTAGTTCTCGTTCGCAGGAGTCTGGACAACAGCTGTGTAGGAACCAGTGAACGAATCTGGAAACTGAGTTAAAGGATTTGTGTCCCTGAAAGCAACTGGAACGCTCACCACTAGTAAGAACTAGAAAACACCTCAGCAGCTCTGTCTGTAGGAAGACAGGGTACAGTCTATCTACTTTGACATAAGTGCTAGAATGGAAAGACCTGTATAATAGTATGTGAGGTGAGCCAAAATACCAAATTTTGTGCAAATCAGTTTTGGAGGAGCAGAAGCATTTGAAGTGTTTTTCAAAAAATTCTAATTGCCAGAAAGTACAAAATGGTGAATATTTCCAATATTTTTTATATTCAGATCTCTATAGTGGTACCATGTAATTGGATTTGGCTAAAACGACTGGAGTCATGATGTAATTGTCAATATACTTACCAAGTTTTATAACTTCATATCAAATTGTTTCTGAATCAGCATTTTTGCGAAAAAGCCATGCCACACTGCAATTTTATTGGATCATAATTTGGCTACATTTGGACAGAAGTGTTAGAAAAGTGATACGGTATCTTGAGATTTTGTGAAAATCTGGGAATTTTTGTTGGAGGAGAAGCATTGAAGAGTTTTTAAAAATATTTTAAATGGCGGAAAATACAATATGGTGATCTTATGGTTCCTTGGGGCACATTTGTTCTTAGTAAAGAGGACGTCTACTGCCATTATTTTCAAGCCTGTAGGTCAAACACAGCAGGAGTTATGTTTAATTGTTTAACAATTCCAACTTACTATAATAGCACCACCAAGAAGCCAATCACCATCAAATTTGGTATAGGGTTACTAGGTGTCACACTCTAGAAATGTGCTAAGTTTAGTAAGAATCAGCCGAGCGGTTCAGGAATAACTCAGAAAAGTAATAGATGAATAAATATATTATAAAATGGCGGCCAATTAAAGATGGCGTCAACCCAATTAGCACATAACTATGTTGCTAATGAGGGCTTTTGTCATTGTAGCAAGTTTTAAATCTCTGCAAAGGAACAGTGATTTTGAATGAATTACACTTCCACTTCGCAGGGTGGACCCCAAATAAATATGAAAAAGAACAGGTAGTGGGTTGCTGAAGCAACCACACTAATTAGTAAAGATATGGTTAAATATAAATGCATCTGATCTGTTAAAGGCATATTATGCAGGATTTTTTAGCCTGTGTTTACTATCAAAGAAGTCTCCTCCTCGATCTTCAACCCCGCCCACTCAACCCGAGTACCCAACTAAGTTATCGACACGCAAATTCATGAGACACTACTGAAAAAGTTTTCCCATCAATTACTCAGATTGACATTATATTGTCCGGTCGAGACTACAAACCAGACAATATAATGTCAATCGAGACTATGTACAAATAATTTGAAAATGGGACCTCTGACAAACCTAGCTGGATAGCTAGAAAGTAATATTACTTACAGGTCCAACAGAAAACAAGCCAACATCACATTCCTTTTCAGTGTTGCGAACTTCAGCTGATGTCACAGAGAAAAAGCAATTCCAAGGTTATTGAGCGAGCCCTATCGTCTTTTTGCTTCGGAAAGGTTCCAAACATATTTTAGGATGACAAATACAGGTAAACACGCACAAATTTGGCAAAAGTGCATAAATACAGAGATTGCCAGTGCATCAAAGAAATGCCTTAGCATGGTTATTTTATAATACTTTCGTGGTAAAAACCCTGCACAGTATGCCTTTAAGGAACTATATTTACCCACTACCACTGAAACAGTCATAGTGCATAGAAGACTTACCAGAACACACCAGTCCCACATCGTTTCCATGGGAGCAGGATTGATTCTGTGAGGGTGCTGTGGGACAGAATTGAATCTGAGACTCATTGCCTCTACACTGAATCTCCTCTGCCCACACCTGGCCCTCCCCCTGGCCAAATGCAGCTGCCCCCCGCAGCTCTTTAAGAGCTCCACAGCCCAGTTCTCTGCACACAACCTCTGCGTCCTGCTGGTCAAAGTCAGCATCACACACTGTGCCCCAGGAGCTCCCATGATGCACCTCTACTCTCCCAGAGCACAGGTCAGCCCCGCCCACCAGCCTCACCTTTCGAGGGGCTGGAGCTAAACAGAAGAGAGGATTATCAGCAATGACTTGCACCTTATCCCAGCTGTATGAATACAGGTCTGCACAGCTATAATACATGGAGTACAGCAGTGAGACATAGGACTCTATTTTACACCCGATGCAAAGCGGCGCCAAGTGCAACGCAAGTGTCAGCGCCCACGTTGTTTAAAAAGCAAATGTACTTGCGCCCATCTGAGTGCCCATGAGCATGTTGGTCTTAAAATGAGGTGTGGTCAGAAGCATTGTTGGCGCATTGCTGTCTTGAGGCAGCGGAACGCGGTTGCGCGATTGACCAACAAAAACCTGGTCTTAAGTCAATGGCGCAGTATTTTACTGTTATTTTAAGGGCGCATTATTAAGACAGTAATATGCACCTACATAGGCGGGTGCACAACGCGCGATATTAAAAAAAAAATACATGGCATAATGGTTAGTCATAATAGTTATCACAATTAGCTAATCATGTATATCATGCCTACAACTGTGCGTGAATTTTGGTTCAATCGAAAACACGAACTGTAATAGAAAGAACGTTTGGAGTGCTAAAATTGTGCTTCAGATGTTTGGGTAAGTCAGGTGGAACATTAACATACAGCCCTTATAATATCAATCCGCCAAGGGGCAAGTGCACCTGGCTTTGAAAGGGAACGGGAGATGACACTCTGATTGGTTTATTTCATGTTACGCCCAAAACACACCTATGGTTAATTAAGAGACTAAGTACAACCCCTTTGAACCATGCACCTTACTTTGTGCTCAGAATAAGAATTAAACTAGTGAAAGTGGATTTGGACACGCCCTAAATGCACTTGCACCATGCGCTTTAGGCCGTGCGCTTAGATCGTTAAAATAGAGCCCTAAAATATGAAAATTCTGATAGCCACAACAAAGAACAAGTATATGAGAAACATAAATATGAGGTTCTGTTGCAACTGTGCAACAGTGAATGGAACAGTGCACAAATGTACTTTATAGCACAACATTTAAGAATATAATACTATATTTCAGTTTTGTGTATTATCTTTTATTTTATGAAAAATTATATTTCATCATTTAAAACAAAAGGGCTGTGCTTGGATAAGAACATTGGTAACGGCTGAATAACACTGAGTCCTACCTGAGCAGATCACTCCGGCATCCATTCCATGATTACAGTAATGTATGCGCCTTTTTTGTGACTCACACTCCTTCAGTGTGGATTCTGATCCCCTGCAGGACACACGAGCCATCCATATTGGCCCAGACCCTGGTCCAAAGTGATCGCCTCCTAGTGCATCTACAGCATCTCCACAGCCCAGCTGTCTGCACACCACTCCAGCATCGATCATATCCCAGAAAAGACTACACACTGTCCCCCACTCTTTCAGATGGTAAACCTCCACTCTTCCAGCACAGGGACTGCTACCATTCACCAGCCTCACATCCTCACTGCCTGAGAGAGAGAGAGAGAGAGAGAGAGAGAGAGAGAGATTTAAAAACTCCTTTTATTGGGACATTGTTCAACCACAGAAATTACTGTACTTCAAAATAAAAATAATAGACAAGCAACATAAAGAGATAAACAATTAAAAAAACTAACCACAGGCAGAAAAGAGAGGATAGATAGAGAAGAGAGAGAGAGATGGAGAGAGGGAGAGAGATTATATTGAAAAATAAATATAAGAATTTACCTTATGTGGAACAAGAAGTATAAAAGACGTCTACTGTAAGCATAACAGTAGTATGGATGTAAACCTTGGGAATAGCGATCATTCTGCAGTCGGTTTTGATGTATTTCGGCACATTAACAAGGCCTCCACTATGGCCAGAATTTTTAATTTTAGATCAGCCAATTTTAACAAGATCCGAGAAGATTCAAGTAATATTGACTGGGTGCAACTTCAGACTGCAAGACTGTGAATGAAAAGTGGGGCAGGTTCAAAATGGTTATTCTTGAGGCACAATGTAAATTTATTTTCCAAAGGTAAGGAAAAGTAAGTTGAAGTCTCCCTAGTGGATGAACAAAAAACTGTTATAAGATATATAAAAATAACAGAACTGAGAGGGATAAGGCTGAATACTGTAATATGTGTGATATGATTAAAAAAGAAGTATGGGAAGCCAAGAGGCTCTTTGAAAGGCAAATTGCTCAAGATGCAAAAAGTAATCCTAAATGTTTCTTTCAATATCATTGTAGGAAAAGGAAACTTAAGGAGGATATCAGATGCACCGGAATGCAGTACTCAATATGTTATAGCAGATATTGAGATAGAGGATGAAGAAGTACTGGATAAATTACATAAACTAAAGACAAATAAGGCAGCAGGCCCTGATGGCATATACCCAAGAGTATTCTAGAGTTAGGTGTGGTCATCTTTAAACCACTGGCAGGTATTTTTAGACTGTCTTCAGAAACTGTAGAAATACAAGAGGGCTGGAAGCATGCTCATATAATACCAATATATAAGAAAGGGGACCTTGCTGATCCAGTAAACTACAGGGCTGTCAGTTTGACATGTTCAACATAAAAAATCAGAATCTATCATTAGAGAAAAGTTGGAAGTATTTCTTGAATAGCAACATCTGAAAAGATAGCCAGCATGGTTTTCACAAGAGAAGGTCATTGCTGACAAACCTTCTTGTATTCTTTGAAGAGCCTACCAATGCTTTGACCAAAAGAAGCCTTATATTATATGCTTAAATTTCCAAAAAGCATTTGATAAGGTACCGCATGAGAGACTTGTTAGCAAAATGAAGACAGTAGGAATTACAGGAAGTATTTCAGAGTGGATTCAGAATTGGCTACAGGGTAGAACGCAAAAAGTAGTAGTAGGAGGGATATTATCTGAGGAAACAGTGGATAGTTCCTGATTCATATCAGTGACCTTGAAAGGGACATACAAGTACATAAGTCACATTTGCAGATGATACAAAACTAGGAGACCCAGCTAATAGTTTGGAATCCACTAAAGTAATCCAATATTTAAACAAAAGGCAGAAACCTGGCAATTGAAATTAAAATAGCCAGATGTAAAATTCTGCATGTGGGAAGCTTAAGCTTAAGACTTAAGATGTATAATCTCTTCAAGCTTAGTAAAAGGACACTTAGAGGTGATTTGATTCAGGATTTTAAATTTATAAAGGGGATTAACACAAAGTGAACTACAAGAGATTATTCAGGTTGAGTTCTGTTAGTATAACGAGGGGACATAAATGAAAATTAGCAAAAGGTAAATGGACTGCATTTATATAGCGCTTTTATCCAAAGCGCTTTACAATTGATGCCTCTCATTCGCCAGAGCAGTTAGAGGTTAGGGGTTAGGTGTCTTGCTCAAGGACACTTCGACATGCCCAGGGCGGGGTTAGAACCGGCAACCCTCCGACTGCCAGACAATCGGTCTTACCTCCTGAGCTATATCGCCCCAGGTAAATTCCGTACAGGTAAGGTAAATTCCGTACAGACATTAGGGTGAATTTTTTTCACGCAGAGCGTAGTCAATGTGTGGAATAATGTGCTGGGTCACGTAGTAGAGGCAGAAATTCTGGGGATTTTCAAGACTAGGCTTGATACGGTGTTAGATATTATCTTGTCTGTAGGTAATCAGCACTAGATTCAATATAGTCAGGAAAATGGCAAGCATTGTTGAACTGAATGGCCTGTTCTTGTCGTTATGTAATGTTATGGTATGTCATGTTATGCTATCTCTGTAAGAATACCACACCAGGTTAACCTTTGTATGTGGCTGGGCGCTAACCCGTAGATATCAAGATCCTTAGTCAGTAATCCACCACCAAAGACATCAGCTTGTTCCCCAGGACACCGGCTTTCCGACTATACAAAACATGATTACCCTGTATTACAGAGAACCTTAGTTATACATAATGCTGATCCAGTAGGATATTTTGGAACTGAGCACTGTCTCTTTATCAGATAATACATAAAATTTTCTAGATAAACCTGGTTTATAGATTTTTAAATAGTGTGTAGCTTGTAACTGCGAACTCCAAATTGTCACAGTAAATTCAGGGAATAGGACCTAGCAGCATCTGCAGGAACACCGTCACAACACTGAGGTGCACTCTACCACCTATGCTTTGCACACTGTCCACCAGTGACACCAGCTCTGCCAGTGAGGCCTGTCACGTGACTGAATAAGCAGATGACGCTCAAGTGACAGTGCTCATCTCTCAGGGACATGAAGCCCCTAAATACTGCAAGTGCACACTTTGGCCACAAGGTGGATAAAACCCCTTTACTTTCTCATGCTAAGAACTGTTTTACTGCCCTGAAAATAGAAAATTAGAATGCTGAGATGGTATTAAAAACCATGAGAGTTCACATTTGCAGATATCTAAAATGGAGTACAGAAGATTTAAATGAGATATACTCAAAATGTAATGAGAATTATTAGTGTCTACTTTCTACATTCGAGACTGGGATATCATGCATTTGTATTGCAGTTTGGTACTAAGAATGTTCACATTTTGTTTAATTTCCTGGCTAAAAGGTCATTCAGACATGAAACTCAATAAACTCATGTGCATTGCAAAACACAGATTTTACAGATATGCTGCCTCTTTTGGCACAATAATTTATTTCTCTAGAGAATTACTGCACTTCCATTCTGATCTTTCTACCTTTGTTTGCATTGTAACTTTCTCTGGATAAAAGTGTCTGGTAAATGGCAGTAAAGTGGACATGTGACTGGACAGAGACCGGAAAATTCAAAGGAATTTCCACAGATGAAAGCCATCTTCTGTGCACAGCTGTGACCCCCAGCAGATCGGGAAGAACGGTTCCTCTAAAGAGCCCTGTGCATCTGTATAGCAACTCATTTATAAGTGATAAAATAGAAGACTCATCTGGAATGGTTTAAATCAACCAATTAATTATATGTGTGTACAGGCCGGGTGTGTGTACACATGCATTATACTGGTTTGTAACATTTTAAATTAGTCATGGTTTTGTTTTCAGTCAAATGAGTAATGATTAAATGCAAATCTGAATTTTTAGCTCATATATTTGTGGCGACTTCTATACCTGTATTTCATAAGATACCTTTTAAATAATCACTTTTAGATTTCATATTATCTCTGATGTTCAGTATTTAATTGGGATAGTTCTTGTTAAGTTTCCACAATTATTTGATTTGAATTTTTTTTAACAAAGAAACTTTGTATGTTGAAATGTATGTGAAATAAAATAATCATCTCCATTTTCTGTTGTAAGCAGCAGTGGAGGATATTATCAGTTCAGAATGTTATTTTAAAAGATTTTCACAGGAAGTCTGACTGGATCAACGCTGCTTCAGCCCCGCTTTTGAAGTTGAGGTTCGCACGGGTCTTTCTACTCATGCACTAATGTGTAAAGTTTTTTTTTTTAATTTTTAAATTTTTTGTTGTAATAACATTTTAGGAGATGAGTACATTTTAATTGTGTACATTTTAAAGTGTACTATATAATTAATGTTCTGCCATAATGAAATCAGCGTGTCACTATGAAGACAGTTCACATTTCCGTTCAGTTAAAACTCATCAGAGAAGAGAATTAAACGACTAAAAAGCAGCTTGCAACTACAGAAACTGAGAATAATATAATATTAATAATTAACATTATTAATAATGGTAATAATATATTATTAATTCATAAATACATTTATGACATGAACATTAAACTGTGGACTTAATTTTGAGCCAGCAATTATCTGAACTTTTTCATGAATATCACATGCCAGCTTAATTAGACATGAAAATGATAAAAACAATACTTTAAAAAGATTGTTAAATTCACTACAGCACAAACATGAGCAAACATACAGCTTTATTCTGGCTGGATTATTCAAATATAGTTTTTCATATACCAATTAATCAAATATAGAAACGTTTCCTAAATAATTAATAAAGAAATTAATTTTGTGAAAACTTCATGAAATATTGCAGTGAAATATTACTACACTAATCTCTGGTGTTTAGAGACGGCCTGTAGCGCTGCCCTGGCTGGAGAGCTGCCCTTTGACAACCTGACCTTCTGACCCCTTGGCCCTGACCCCCAGTCTCTTAGCTCTGACGGGGTGTGGCGAAGCTTGAGAGGAGGATGAAGCCGGTACTCACTGGCTATGGAGAGCAGGAGCAGGGAGGAGAGAGAGAGGCAGAACAGACTTCTCTCCATCTTCTTCAGCGCAAACAGAACCTTCCTCAGAGCAGAGTGGATGCTCACACCTTCACCTCTGAGCTCTGAGAGAAACTGAGCCCTATGCATGCACCCGGCTCCCCTCTGAGAGAGCACACTCTTCCCCCCCACCAATCACACTCACTGTCACCTTATAAGAGCATTGCAGGGACACTTTGAATGGTCACAGTGACAAATCAGCGCACGCCATTTACATTTTCTCCATATATTCCAACTCTGCGTCACTGCAATCTGACACAAACTGTCAGGACTCCTCCCACCAGCAAAAGATCCCAACCCCATGATGCTGTGCGTAGAGACACAAAAGAAGAAAACGTCTTTTTTTCTAAAAAGGATAAAGTTTTTAGTGCGGTGTTTGGCCACGCAGTCTTTACAAGATTAATATATTGTGACATGCTGCACTGACAGGCAGAAGAAGAAAGTAGCTTATTTTAAAAAGGATAAAGTTTTTAATGCAGTGTTTAGCTGTGCAGTATGAAATCCTATGCAGCAAAGCCTTGACATTTCGGACAAAAGACTCCTTTATTCAAGGATTTTTTAAAACTTATTTCAGCTGACATGTAATAGAAGCTGCAAAATAGCATATATATCCTATAGTGATATATGTACTGGAAGAGAAACTGTATTGTTGTGTTCAGTTGAGATCAGAATCATTCAAACAGAGTGATATCTTAAAACTTAAAGAGTGGAATGATGGGTGTGCTGTGCGTTATTGCGTTGCAGGGGAGCTGAACGGGGACAGTAGCTGCGTTCCCAGTCAGTGTTGCAGGACCAGACATAATTAAGCATCGTACCGATGGAAGCTGCCAATTCAGCTTATTTAATCAATGAACCGCTTTTTTACGTACACTGTATTCTTTAACTCACTCAGTAGAGGTCTCACAGCAACCTGTATGCTTCACAATGCTTTACTAATAGCCTTCTTATTGACACCCAAAAATCTTACGTGAGATATTTATACCCATCTAGCAAGTGATGTGAATATCTTACTTCATATCTTGCTTTAAAATTAAATAAAGGTAGCTAACATTAGAGCTAGCTAAATAAGCGGTAGAGCTATCATATTCAACAAGTTAATTTGAGCGAGCTAAACAGCCATCATCCTTTCCTCATTATCGTTCTTCACCAAGTTGGCAAACGTAAACTTTCACCAAAAAGAAATAACTGCTAAAATATTTGCGGATCAGTGAACATTGATTACTTGAATTGTTACTAAATGCTGCTGGAGAAAAAACTCACTGCAATAGTCGTGTCGCTGTAATTCACTGAGCTACATACACCATAGACCGTAGAAAAACCGCACTGAAAGCTTACGGCAGACTTGTTCGTCTTTACCGCCGTCAAACTGTAATGACGTCATGCAAGAAAAGCTAAGCACCGATTGGCCTGGCCAGTGAAGAGAAAATGAAGATTGCCGACACCGGAAACCGTGGAACCACAGAATCGTTATTTTACAAAAGCACTAACTTAATCACACCTACAGTCCTTTCTGAACCGATATTGTTTTAAGAAGATATGTACATATATGTGATTATGGATAATCAAGCGAATATATGAAATGTTAAAAGGGCTTGCCAGAGAAGGCTTCATTCCTATATGAAAGAGTCATTATAGCAACCATCCCGACGGAGCAGTTGTTTTGGCGCTACACAACACAATCCCGAAGTGTATCCGTGATTGGTCGGAGGGTAATGCGAGCGTTGGCGAAAGGGTGTCTTAAAATCTGAACTAGACACAGTGAGAAATAAAACCTATTTGTGGATTTTTGAGACAATCATTTTTTTCTTTGAGTCTAAGCACAAGGTAATATAAAATGTGACTCAGATGCATTTATTTGTGAATCAGCTATATTTATTTGTGGATTCGCTATATTTATTTGTGCATCAGTTACATTTATTTATTTATTTATTTATTTATTTTGAGGCAATAATACCCCCATACAGCTGTGACCTCACGCTGATGGATATTTGCGGTGAGACGGTGGTCTGGCAGCACGTGGTTCTGAATGGACAGCGGTCACTCCTTGGTCCAGGCAGAGCTGTAATGCTCGCGGACTGGAACTTTGGATCGAAATAGTGCTGCAGTCAATAATGCATGTTTTAAAATCTTTGCATTAGGAATCAATAAACGTAGACCATACAATACAATAACCTGGGACATGGAACATGGAATGGACACCAAGCTGTTCAAGAACATACACACAAACAAACGTACATACACATTTCCCCAGAGGATTAAACCCGCTGCATTTCTTTATTTCAAAGCATACTAGCCTACGCGCTAGTATGCACACCCCGTTATTTTCCTGCCACACACAGGAAGAAAGCCGCAGAACTGTTATAAAAAACACAGACATATCTTACGCATCTGATTAGCTCGTCTAGAAAAAAATGAACGAATAAAAATAGCGAACGCTGCGGCTCATTAGCTTCCCTTCTTGAGTATATGATCAAAGCGCAGAAACCACGCGAGCGGCTCTAACCCGCAGCTCCGTCTATTTCTCGAGCAGAGGAAAGAGAAGCATGGGCATGACACCAAATGCAGACGAATAAGACATGTAACCGGCGCAGCTTCCTACACCTGCATTTTTTGGAGAATTTTTTTTTTTTTTTTGTATTACTGAAACATGGTCTTGTAAATAATTCTGTAAGAATAAAAGCATATATTTGTCCTATATGTATGGACATAGAATGTTATAAATTCTCCCCTCCTAAGATTTGATCTAGATGGTTGAAAAGTTGATTTACATAAAGCATTGTGTAAGCAATAAAATGTCATATTGACCTTATAGTAATCTGATAAATGTAATTCAATGTAAGTCCTGAATGTCTACTTAATGTTTACTTTCAATAGCCTACACATCTAATTGTATGATGTTTCACCCCACACAATGCATCTGTTGCTATGTAAGTACAAGGAGATAAACCCCAGCTGCAGTACAAATAAAATGCATTAAGGAATCAAAGGACTGTCAAGTTGGAGGAGGCCCACATAGTCAGTCTTGGTATGGACTCCCTAACCTGTGATTGGCCACAAATTGAACTTTTGAAAATGGTGATTGAATGAATCTGATAGACTGGAACAACAGTACTTAAAAATATATAAACTCATGTATGAAGACTGTACTTGTACCTCCTCCCAACTGGTCGTTTTATCAAAACATCAAAATGAGCTCCTGACACTGTTGTTTGTTATCTTCATCTTCAAAACCATTATTTTTGTTTGGAAATTCCTACACCATATGAAGTAATGACTGAGCCAAGAGATTTGGTTTAAATGGAGAACAGCAGAGGCTCCAGTATAGATCTATGTGGGATTCCTGCAACAAGGGGATGAGGTGCAGAGACAGACCCCATCCAGGTGACCTGATAGGATCTATCTGCAATATAGGAAGCAAACCAAGAGAGGGCAGTTTCAGAAATGCCCATCTCAGCCAGTGTGGAAATGAGTAGTTGGTAGTTGACCATGAATGCTGCAGACAGGTCTAGAAGGATCAGGACAGAGGAGAGGGATGAGGTTCTTGCAGTGACAAGTGCCTCTGTCACAGTCAGGAGGGCAGTCTCGGTTGAGTGCCTATTTCAAAAGCCAGACTGGGGTGGGTCAAGCAGGTTTTTCTGATGGAAAAAATATTACAGTTGGTTAAGCACTACTCACTCAACAGTTTTGAACAGAAAAGGTAAAAGTGATACAGATTGATAGTGCTTGACATTAGAGGGGTCTAAGGTGGGTTTCTTAAGGTTACACAAGCCATCTTAAAATTAACACAGCCACAGGCAAGGGAGACAATAATAATGGGGAACAGATTAGGAAGGTCCTCACTGGATATAGACTGAAGCACTGCTGATGGGATGGGATCTAGCAGACCCATGGTTGCATGATGAGTGGTCATGAGTTTGAGTACATCTATGTTCTCCAGAAGCTTGAAGGAGGTAAGTGTAGGAGTGAGTTTACCATGGGGAGTACAGGGCATCACTGGATAAGTGAAGGCATTCTGGGTACTGGCCACTTTCCCCTCAAAGTTGGCCAGAAAGGCATCTGTAGAAAGAGGGGAAGAGGGAGAGCGGAGTGGAAGGGGAATGAGCTGGGAAGAGGTGGAGAAAAGTTAATATGGGTTAGAGAAGCATGCACCAATCTTAGACTGAAAAATAAACTCTTAGCCAATATGATAGCAGATATGAAGGCTGCCAGCGAGGTGTGGTATGAGGTCAGGTTGTTGGAGAATCTAGATTTCCTCCACGTCCCCTCAGCAGCTTGCAGCAAGGCAGCCATGGGCAAGGGGGAGATGATTGTGCTGGTTAGGGGACAGGAGGACAAAGTGAGTCAAGATACTGGGAGAGGCATGAGTTAAAGGTAGAGGCAGCAAGGTCAACACATAGGCTAAAGAAAGAAACTGGGAGCTCTCTGGTGGGAGATTGAAGTCTCCCAGTTGAATAGCAGGAGTGCCTTCCTCAGAGAGGGAGCTCAGGAGAGTGTCCAGCTCATCCAGGAAGCAGCCAAGTGGACCTGGAGGATGGTACAGAACAACAATGGCAATATCATAGTCCACCCACCTCTGTGAGTTCCTCAGATGAGGACAGGGGTGGGTAGACCAAGTTCGCTGGGGTATGCCTGCAAGGGTTGGCCCTTCTGAAATGAGACAAAGAGCACAGAGGAATTGTGATTAAACAAATGCTAGGTGTAAAAAGTTACAGATAATGTGTGAGAGGCTGGACAATCTATATACAAAAAAATAAATAAAAAATTGCATTAATGTCACATGTGGCCAAATTCAGATTGGACAAACATGACATGCTCTATGTATTGCACTTTGCATACATTGCATCTCGTGGTATCACTCAAAGAGAATTGTGATGATCTGATGTGGAATTTTGAAATAAAACCACTTCATAAATCACATACAGTAAATATACAGACAATTTCAGATTGGAATTAAAGGGAAACTGTGTTTCCACAAACAAATTACACATTGCATGCAAAGAGGGGCATCACATAGAATCACCCAGAAAGAATTATGATTATCCAATGTGGAATTTCAAAATGAAACATCTTCAAAAATCGCAAACAGTTAATATACTGTATGACCAAATTCAGGTTGGAATTAACAGGGAAGTATCCGTTTCCACTGACAAATTCCACTTTGCATACATAGAGGCCTGTCTCATATTATCACTCACAAAGAATTATGATGATACAAATAATTTAGGAAACATTGGGTAGCAGTATTGCTTTTAGAAATAGCTAAATTTGTGTGAGCTAAGATAGCAAATATTGTTTCTTGTAACTTGGGCTCCTTTGAATATCAGTATTTTTAATGGCAGCCCTAGATTAAGCAAGTTTTAATTAATGAGTTATAGACGGTGCATTGTATGTGTCAGTAACTTGGCATTTTTTTACGCTGAAAACGTGTTTTTCTTCAGATATTATTTACAAACTGATCATGTTGCCTGCGGTATAAGAAACCCCCAATGTGGATCATGCAACTATATTTGAACTCCAAATTCTGTATGAAATACTATTTACTGAAATATCATTTAAATTAGTATGTTGCCTGAGGTGTAATTTTTGATATAAATTTGACTCCAATATGCCCATATGACCGAACCTGACTTAAAGACCTGCGAAAATGGAACATTTAGGCTAACTGTGACACTGAGGAGCTCTCAGAGGGACTTCCATCCCCTCCGAAATCATATCCGAACCGAAACACAGGTGCAGGAAGCTGTACCCCTTACCACGTTCGTCTGCATTTTTGTGCCATCCTCCTCTATCCTCTGCTCGAGATACAGACGGAGCAGCAGGTTAGATCCGCTCCCGTGGTTTCTGCGCTTTGATCACGTGCTCATGAAGAGACGCTTATGAGCCGCAGCGTCCGCTATTTTTATACTTGAAATGTTTTCTTGAGGAGATAATCAGATAAGTACGACATGCCCACGTATTTTACAACCGTTCTGCGGCTTCCCGTGTATGGCAGGAAAATAACCGGTGTGCAGACGCGAGTGCGTATGTGTGTGAAATAAACAGATGCAACAGTTTCTTCCTGTTGTGAAATGTGAATGTCCATGTGTTTGTATTCATACTCTGGTAAACAGCTTGATGTCAATTTCGTATCTGGGAGCGTATAAAATGTAAATGATATATTTCTAAGTTATACTTTAAAAACACTCTATCAAAGTGTATGGTGTTGCATATTTTATTGATTCCTAATGCACATGTTTTAAAACATGCTTTATTGACAGTAACGATATTTAATCCAAATGTCTCCAGTATGCAAGCATTAATTGTAACTCAGCTCGGACCGAGGAGTGACTGCTGTCCATTCAGCACCAAGTCCTGCCAGAGTGCCCTCTCGTTGCAAATGTCCGTCAGCACGAGTTCACAACTGTGTCTCACACCGTAAACACCAGCACGGGGTCAACATATCCTCACAGCGCTTTTAAACTATTACATCAATGTGTGCGCATATTTCTTTAAAGCAATATCAGTTCAGAAATGTCTGCTAGTGTGATGAAGTTACAACCAGTTAGTGCTACACGTCAAATAACTGTTCGAAACGTTGGTTAGCCGACAGCCTTTTCTTCATGTTCTGGTCACTGCCCAGGCCAATCGGTGCCCTGCGTTTCTTCCATTACATCATTTCCTGTTGACGGCGGCTAAGTCGAACGAAACTTCCTGGTAAGCATTCGGTGCAGTATAATGTGTAAGATCCGTGAAGCTAGTGAACTTTTAGAATTGTTTCAGCATTTTTTGCGATGATTAAAAAGTAATTAATGTCCACTGACCCGCAAATACTTTAGCAAATATATCTCTGTGCTGAAAGTTCACGATTAGCGTCGTGGTAAAGAAGCGTATTCAGGCTTATTTAGCTTGCTGAAATATGCCTGTTGAAACTGACAGCTCTACGGCTTGTTAGCTGCAACGTTAACCACCTTTATTTATTTTAAAGCAAAATATCGAGAATTCAGATGGATGGATGGTTATAAATATTTATTTTCGATACTTGGGATTTTTGGGTGTAAATATGAAATGTATTGGTTGCAAGCTAGGTAGTAATAGGGGATGTTGTAACTTTGTAACCCTGAACCGTAGCGTTTTTTTCCACCAAAATGGTATTTCTAGATATAGCCTAACTTTGCCGCTGTGTTAACACATTTCTACGGCTGCCGGTCAAGCACTCTTCACCGTAGGACATTTTTTAAAGGATTTTTCTGATATAAATTGTGTCGAAAGTGCTGCGACGGAAACAACGATTGATTTAACCACATCTGTCCAAAATGTTAACAAGTCAGGGAGTTTTCACGTTACATAGAAAAGTGGTTAATTGATTAAATAATCTGATTGGTAACTTCCATCGGTGCAATGCTTATGTTAATCATCGAAAAGATGGGACAATATGATGAATAATGCGACGGGTGGATTAATGCGTGCTGTGCGTTGCTGCGTTGCGGGGGAGCTGAAAGGGGACAGTAGCTGTGCTGTCTGTGCTGCAGGACCAGCTTGGACTCCTGACGAAGAAGGGCTGCGCGTGGATGATGAGGGGATTTGAAGATGTGGAGGACAAGAGAATCCCATAATCCCCCCACCTTCAGGTAAACCACCCACCCTGCTTCCCTGGGGCCTGTCCCCAGTGCCCTGGCCCAACAGTGCACTCCTCCCCAGCCTGTGACTGCTGCTCCCCCTGGGACAGGTAAGATTTCATTGTTCACACACAACACTGGCTTCGTGTATTCAATATTTCACTGTGAACCCATAGCAGTCACATCATGTGTTAAATACTGCACTATCTTCACACATTTTGTTGTAGAACCTTTTGTTGTAAATCTTATTGTTTCTGCATGGAAAGAAAAACTAAAATCCAGAATTTTCCTGTTGAAATTAGTGTAGAGGGATGTCCAGACTGCTGGGCTGCCAACATTGTTACTTTTTTGTTTGTAAATTGTAATAAAATGTAATTATTATTTGTAAACCTTTAATAAAAACATATTTTCATTAAAATTCAGTCTCTTGCCGTGTTATTACATTGTCTTTTACATGTGCATTTACAGTGCAAATATATCATGAATATTATCATTTTTAAACAAAATATATTGCCTTCATCTCACAGCATGTATTGATTCATGCAAAATCTAAGATATTGCTTTGTTTGGGTGTTTCTGACGTTGTACTTATACATTTCTGCTGAAATAGCTTTTTAAAACCTTGATAAAATGAAAATGAATTTAAGAACATAAACAATATGTTAATCTTGTAAAGACTGCATGACCAAACACCGCACTAAAAACTTTTTAGAAAAAAAGACGCTTTCTTCTTTTGTGTCTCTACGCACAACATCATGGGATTGCGATCTTTTGCTGGTGGGAGGAGCCCTGACAGTTTGTGTCAGATTGCAGTGACGCAGAGTTGGAATATATGGAGAAAATGTAAATGGCGTACGCTGATTTGTCACTGTGACCATTCAAAGTGTCCCTGCAATGCTCTTATAAGGTGACAGTGAGTGTGATTGGTGGGGGGGAAGCGTGTGCTCTCTCAGAGGGGGGTCGGGTGCATGCATAGGGCTCAGTTTCTCTCAGAGCTCAGAGGTGAAGGTGTGAGCATCCACTCTGCTCTGAGGAAGGTTCTGTTTGCGCTGAAGAAGATGGAGAGATGTCTGTTCTCCCTCTCTCTCTCCTCCCTGCTCCTGCTCTCCATAGCCAGTGAGTACCGGCTTCATCCTCCTCTCAAGCTTCGCCACACCCCGTCAGAGCTAAGAGACTGGGGGTCAGGGCCAAGGGGTCAGATGGTCAGGTTGTCAAAGGGCAGCTCTCCAGCCAGGGCAGCGCTACAGGCCGTCTCTAAACACCAGAGATTAGTGTAGTAAGAGTTCTTTGCATGATTCATGATGTTTTTTTTTATCAAACTAATTTTATTATGAATCATTTAAGAAATGTTTGTGTATTTAATTCACTGGTATATAAAACACTATCTGTGAATAATCCAGTAAGAATAAAGCCGTTTGTTTGCTGATGATTGTGTTTTAGTGAATTGAACAATTTTTACGTATTGTTTTTATCATTTTCATTTCTATGGAAGTTGGCACCTGATATTCATAGAAAAATTTCTGATAATAGCTGGGTCAAAAAGACAACATGTGGTTTAATGTACATGTCAAAAATTGGCCTAATATATTACTATCCTCACTTTCTGTAGTTGCAAGCTTTTTAGTAATTAAATTTTGTGATAAAGCTTCAGTCCCTGATGAATTTTTACTGAACGGAAATTTCACGCACTGTCTTCACAGTGATACATTAGATTTCATTCTGGCTGCACATTAATTATATCTTGTACTCATCTCATAAAACTTACTACAAAAAAACTTGGCAAATGTTAGTGCATCAGTAGAAAGACCCGTGCGAAACTCAATTTCAAAAGCGGGGCTGAAGCAGCATTGATCCAGTCAGACTTCCTGTGTAAATCTTTTTAAATAACTGTCTGAACAGATATTATCCTCCACTGCTGCTTAAAACAGCAAAAGGAGATTATTTTATTTCAAGCTCACGCAAGTTTGTATATTTGCCATATTTCATACAACATTTTAGAAACAGTTTCTCAGTTTAAAAATGTAAATATTCAAATAAAATAACTATGGATATGAAATAACAAATATGACAGGTATACAGTGAGCACCATAATTAATTGGACAGTGACACATTTTTTGTTATTTTGGTTCTGTACTCTAGCACATTGAGTTTGAAAGGATACAATGACGATAGGGTTGAAGTGCAGACTGTCAGCTTTAATTTGAAGGTATTTTCATACTTATCGGATTAACCGTTTAGAAATTATAGAATCTTTTGTACATAGTCCCCCCATTTTCGGGTATCAAAAAATATTGGACAGTTTAACATAATGTAGAATAAAATAATCATTTTTAATTTTGGTTGCATATCCTTTGCATGCAATGACTGCTTGAAGTCTGCGACGCGTAGACATCTCCAGTCTCTGGGTATCTTCCCTGGTGATGCTCTGCCAGGCCTGTACTGCAGCCATTTTCAGTTCCTGCTTGTTTCGGGAACTTTTTGCCTTCAGTCTCCTCTTCAGCATGTAAAATGCATGTTCAATTGGATTCAGATCCGGTGATTGACTCGGCCAGTCAAGGATTTTCCACTTTTTGGCCGTCAAAAACCCCTTCGTTGCTCTAGCACTATGTTTTGGGTCATTGTCTTGTTGCATGATGAAGTGCCGTCCAGTGAGTTTGGAGGCTTTTGTTTTTATCTGAGCAGACAAAATATTTCTGTAGACTTCAGAATTCATTGTTCTGCTTCTGTCTGCAGTCACATCATCGATGAAGACAAGTGAGCCTGTTCCACTGGCAGCCATACAGGCCCAAGCCATAACACCCCCTCCACCATGTTTCACGGATGAGGTGGTACGCTTTGTATCATGGGAATTTCTTTTTTTCTCTCCACACTTTCCTCCTTCCATCACTCTGGTACATGTTAATCTTTGTCTCATCTGTCCACAAAACTTTGTTCCAGAACTCTTGGGGCTCTTTTAGGTGCTTTTTAGCAAACTGTAATCTTGCCTTTCTGTTCTTCAGGCTTATCAGTGGTTTGCATCTTGTAGTGTACCCTCTGTAGTGCTGCTGGTGTAGTCTTTTACATATGGTAGACTTTGATACATCTACACCTGCATCCAGGGGGGAGTGTTTTTGATCTGTTGGGCTGTTGTCAGGGGGGTTTTCTTCACCATAGAGAGTATTCTCCTGTCATCCAGTATAGTGGTCTTCCTCGAGCTGCCGGGTCTTTTGACATAATTCAGTTCACTAGTTGTTTTTTTCTTTTTAATGATGAACTAAACTGTTGACTTGGGCATGCCCAGGGTTTTTGCAATCTTCCTGATTGATTGATTTTCATTTCTGAGCCTTATAACAGCCAGATTAATTTTCATTGACACTGCTGTCTTCCTCATGTTGTCACACCCCAACAACAATCTCCAAAGGCAATTGCAAAGTCTAGAATCAAGACTAGACATCAGCAGCTCTCTTCTGCGTTCACTAACGACACAACTGAATACACCTGCCTAACGAAACACATCTGTGAAGTCAATTCAACAAATTCTTGTAGTACCTTAGAATGGGGGAACCATGTACAAAAGGTGCTGTCATTTCTAAACGGTTCATCCGATATGGATGAAAATACCCTCAAATTGAAGCTGGCAGTCTGCACTTCAACCTCATTGTCATTGTATCAAATTCAAAGTGCTAGAGTACAGAACCAAAATAACAAAAAATGTGTCACTGTCCAATGAATTATGGTGCTCACTGTATGCCATAGATTAGATAAAATGTAAAAGGGATTGTTTAACAGCAATTTTATAAAGCACAAGTATAAAAGTCAGACTCACTACAAATATAAAATGCAAGCTAAAAAGATGCACAGGGCTCGGGAGGGAGGATGGTCTGCTCTGGCTTGTCTGTGTCTTTAGAGGAACCGTTCTTCCCGATCTGCTGGGGATCACAGCTGTGTGCAGAAGATGGTTTTCAATTATTTTCACTTTTCCAGTCTTCATCCAGTTACATGTCCACTTTACTGCCATTTACCAGATGCTTTTATTCAACAGAAAGTGAAAAGTCTTAGTACCGAACTTCAATAAAAATGCACAATGTCCTAGTCTACTGTTAAAGCTCTGTGTTTCTGTAGAAAGCCGACACTGGTAATGCTGAATTCAACTTCTTAGTGTCTGCACGCCACACATTTCTGAAAGTGTCAACTACCAGGTTTTTAAAACCATCTCAATATTCTCATTTCCTATTTTCAAGTTAGCACAACCCTTCTAAAATCTGAGAAAGTTAAACATGTATTTATTTGGTTTATTGAAATTTGAAAGCAAATCTTTTTTTTTTCTTCATTGTGGCCAACGTGTGCACCTGCAGTCTGTAGGGTTTCATCTCCCTGAGGGATGAGTGCTGTCACACGGACTTCACCATGACTTATTCAGTCATGTGACAGGCCTCACTAGCAGAGCTCGTATCTCTGGTTTGTACATACGAACTAGGTTTTTCTGTGAGTGGTTCATGTACTGTGTGCAGTATAAAAATCAATGTATAATCTTCACTCCTTTTGGCACTGTTGGCTAGCTGACTAGTAATTAAAAGACTTATTGTTCGTTAAATTAACATAACATAACATAACATAACATAACATAAAATAACATAATGACGAGAACAGACCATTCAGCCTAACAATGCTTGCCGTTTTCAAGACTGTCCTTCCTCAGTTTTGTCTTTTTGATGGTGATTAGATACACACAATCTCTCTCTCCCTCTCTCTTTCTCTCTCACTGCCTCTCTCTCTCTTGTGTCTTGAGTGTGGTAAGTTGGAGTGTCTGCTGGGGACAGTGAGGGGTTGTTGTGCAGGGCTGGGAGGTACAGGGTGTCAGGGAAAGGGAGAGTGCGCTTACTCACAATTTGGGCAGGCCAAGCTGGCTACTTGGCTAAACGAGTGGGGACAGGTTCTGTGGAGGCAGGTGATGTACTGAGGGGCTGGTGGCAATGGGGCCGAGGGTATTATTTTTGTATTACTCAGTTGTGCACGATGTACCAAAGTCTGTGTTACTGTGGGAAATTGATGGGGTTCTGTGTCATTCATGTGGATTGGGAGGGGAGGGTGGGCCTTCATTTTGAGGGCTTGCACAGTAGTGTTGTGTTTTGTCATTATTTGTTTCACCTTGCAGGGGTGCAGGATGATCTTGTGATTACATTTTGAATCTCTCTGACACTGTATATATCTTACACAGCCAGACACAAATCTATTTCTCACTCTGTCTTTCTTGCCATTCGCTTTACCTTCCAATATTTCTCTTCACACCCCTGCTCTCCATCTCTCTGTCAGTTTATCTCAGTCTCACTGTCACTTAAATTGAGGGCATTAGGAGGGCTCGCTCTCTCTCTCTCAAATAAGCTTTATTGGCATGACCACATTTCAGCATATTACTTCAAATGGGATTGTTCACACAAAACACAATAGCAGCAACATCAACTATATAAACAATAATAATAAACACTCAGGTGCTTGGACCCTCAGTAATGGGGGCAATGCTGAGGGAATTTGTTAAGAAATTAAAAAATGGTAACAAACAGCAATAACCATAACAATGACAGTGTAAGCTACTAACTATTAGGTACTATCATCCCCAGCTCTCTCTCTCTCTCTCTCATTACATTTGGAACCCTAACCCTCATACATTTGGGATCCTCAGACTCTGCCCTCTCAGCTCTGGACTGGACGGTGCAGCTGGCTGGAGAGAGTGCATGTGAGGGCCAGGTGGAGGTGTACTACCAGCAGACCTGGATCAGAGTGGGGGGGTCCTGGAGCTTCAGCGAGGCCTCGGTGGCCTGCAGGCAGCTGGGCTGTGGCTCTGCAGTGCAGGTCTACAGTTCCTCTCCGTCTGGGATGGGGGACAGTGGGGAGTGCCTAATGGGGTTTCAGTGTTCCGGGAGAGAGGCTCACCTGGGGAACTGCAGCGCTCCACACAAACTCACCTGCAGCTCCAAGGAACAGGTGTCCATCGTCTGTTCCAGTGAGTACAGGTTACTAATGAAGCTTCTCTGCAGTCTCTAGCTGCATGTTTGACATGGTGAATATTGTACACTCAATGTGAAGGATTTGTTTAAAGTATGACGAATGAGGGTAAGTACTTAAAACTGGCAAAGAGTTTCTGTTACAACTCTTAAGTTCAGATAAGTTCTAACAAACCTCTATCTCTCTCTCTCTCTCTCTCTTTCTCTTAGATCACAGGTCTCTCAGGCTGGTGGGGGGAGGGGGGGAATGTGCGGGACGTTTGGAGGTGTTCCACAGGGGTTCCTGGGGGACAGTTTGTGATGACTCCTGGGACCTGGAGGATGCTCAGGTGGTGTGCAGGCAGCTCCAGTGTTGGATGAACCTCAGTGCCTTGATACCCTCCTTCTTTGGACCAGGAGATGGACGCATCTGGCTGGATGAGGTGGGCTGTGTGGGGAGCGAGACATCTCTGTGGGACTGTCCCACAGCCGGATGGGGACAAACTGACTGTGGACACAAAGAGGACGTGGGAGTCGTGTGTTCAGGTTTGGAACTCAATGGAGCTTCTAACGTTTTTGCTTTTACACTATTATTAGATTGGGGTGAATACATGATACCCAATTGGTCAAGAAATTCAAATGTTTCAACAAAATATTGGTAAAGTGATTTGATCCATCCCAGGAGAGCAGTGACTAACGGAATATACAGCTTTTCATCCTGACTTATACCTGCGGACCGAATGCCACACCGTCAGGAAATTTAGGAGTGCCGAAAATATTGGTAAAGTGATTGGTAATTAGTAATTAGTAAAGCTGGCTGACCAGTCCTGGGAAGATTCACCACTGCTCCAAGTGATCTCCATTTGGAGATCATGGCTCTTACTGTGAGTTCAGTGGAGTCCCAGAGCCTTAGAAATGGCTTTGTTGCCCTTTCTAGGCTGACATATTTTACTTTTTTCTCATCTCTTCTGGAATTCCCTTTGATTGTAGCATAGTGTGCTTGTAGAAATTTTGTGGTGAATTTTGTGGTTGCCTTTGTTGAAATGAGTAAGGTTTCAAATTAACAGGTCTGGCTGCAATCAAGCCTGGCTGTGTTCAATCAACCGAATCTAATTAGCAGTTAAATTTGGTTGATTGAGTAACTAAGGGGGCAATTACTTTTTCACCTGGGTGATATGGGTGTTTGATTAATGAAAAATAATTAAAATGTGTTTTATGTTTTGTCTAATTATTATATTTTGTGTAAAGATCTGAAATCTTTCAGTCTGACAAATATGCAATAATAAAGGAAATACTTCGTCATGGTACTCTATGTATTCACTAATAATGCCAGCCGAAACAATGATGCATTGGAACGGCATTCACATTTATCAGAAGCTCTTATCCAGCACAGCTTACAGAAGTGCGTCTATCAAGCTTTAGGCAACAAGCAGAGAGGATGTGACACCATCAGTGTCACAGCCAATGACAGTGCACAGGAACAGGAAGTGGGACAATTGAATGAATAAATAACAAATCTCTCAATTTTTCTTTTGCAGGTCATTTATCTTCCTCCAGCTCCACTGCAGGTATAGATTTCTCTGGATGGGGCTTGGGAAATAAACCCTTAGGCTGAGCTCAGAGCCCTGTCAATCACACAAACACAAAGGCCTTTCTCATGCCCAATAAAGATAACAATGCATTTTAAGTTATTTATTTTATTGTTTTAGGTACTCCTGGAATGACTACCAAACCAACAACACAGTCAGGTAAAGCTGCCCAGGAGTCATTCATTGGCCACGTTTCCATCCAAAGTACCCAGAACTTTTAGTCACAGGAACTACTTTTCAAGGAACTAAAAGGTTCCTTCAGCCCATTGTTGTCTGCGTTTTCATCGCGGTCTAAAGACCGGCGAAGATTAGGCAAATAAGTCCGCTGACGTATGAAAAAGCGACGGCTGTTATTGTGGTTCTTAATTTTCTTGTAATCTTGTTTTAATTTTTTGAGCTTCTCCCAGCACTGTTTCCCAGTGTGAACAGTGTTCACCTCGCTTAACTAACAGAAGGTTTTTTTGCGTACACCTTATCATTGCCGGTCGCCGTTTCCAATTCCCGCTGGATTTCATCCTCAACATAAATGCTCAATAAGGCCTGGACTTCGTCGTCGGTCCATCTGTCGGATTTCTTCTGTAACTCCATGTTGATGTGTCGAAGCACAATGAACAAGAAACAAACTGGTTTGCGGCTGCAGATTTTTAAAAATGAAATAAAATGCTGCAAGTTTGTTTGCTAAATCTGCTGTGATCCAAATGGTTTGCACCATTAAAATCAGACTATAGCAATGTAAAGAAGTGAAACCAGGTTTCCCTTGTGAAATAAGTTTAGGTAATTTCAACTGAGAAATATCGCAACGTCGGGTTAAACTACTTGCAAAATGTGCATGTCAGTCAAAATTGAATTTATGGTTGGGTACTGATTTCAAATTAAGCTAACCCCGCCTGCAATAAAATACAAGATGACAGTTTATTCTGTCGATATAGTGGAACTGTGACATTCTGGGGCTGATGTGAAATGTTACCTTGGCCAATCAGATAATTAACGATGGGCCATGGAAAAAGCACCGTTTTGGGAATGCAGTTCCCCTAGTTCTTATACAGTTCATTGGTTAACACTCAACTGCTTCTTGCAGTTTTTTGTTGCCGGTTAGCAACAGTACCTCTGCATTGATTTCAGATGCATTAAAAGAGAATATAATCCTCTAGGTTTCTATCTAACAATACATGTGCTGTGACTAGCTAAGCTCACAGAATATTGATGTCAAGCTAGTAGCTTATTGATTTTAAATAGCCAATGTTCTTTTACAGATAAGACTGAAAACCCTCATTCTTGTACAGATAGCACAGGCTTAGCTAACTTAGCTAACATTTACTAGCTGGAAACTTAACTGTACACTTGTTGTCAGACCACTTTTCATGTTATTGCATTGGGAATCTCGTGGAATGACTTGGTTAATGCAGATGGGTGCTTTGCTTTTATAGGCAGCTAGATGACTGGCTATATATGTACAGTGACAGTTAGCTGGTCGAAACCCATCTAAGTGGTCATTGTAAGTTGAGTATCAGCACACCATGTTGTCTGCTGATGCCCAACCCTTTTACCTCCTCATTTTCAGTTGCGACCAAATGGCCAGTGCCCCCATTAGAGGCTCTGCCCAGGCTGTCTATCCCAACAGTGGCCTTCCTGGTGGTAGTGGTGCTGTTGTTCCTGCTTCTGGTGGTGCTGGGTGTTCTGCTGCTCCAGAACAGAGAGCTGAGGAGAGGTAGGGGACGGATGGACGCTGGGCAAACCGCCATCACATGCTAGCTGTGACTGAGGAAGCCTCTTCAGTAATCAGCTCAGTCGGTGAACCAGGCAGTTTTGAATAGGGGCTGATGGGAGGCTCGCCTAGTTACGACCCTGCACCAGTGTGTGTTAGTGGGCTCTGCAGTGTGTGTCCTCCATCACCAGGTCCCCTGAAAGCAAGGAGACTTCAGGGCACTGTGTGATTGGCTGTAGTGTTGTCAAGAGAGGGAGGGATTCAGTTGGCATGCTCACTATGTCTTTTTGTGCACCAGTGCCCCCTGTAGTCGATTCCTGAGGTCTGCCCAGATAAGTTATCCCTTATGTGATAAAAGGTTAGACTGATCTCAGATCAGCGGTCCTACAGGGCCTTGGCCTCTGTCAGGTGGCTGGTGTGTGACAGTAGCTGTGTGCTGTACCTCTGCTGCTCACATGCAGAGAGAGATATGCTCTCTGACAGGAGACTTTGACTCTGTGATTCTCTGTCTCTGGTCACACAGCCCTGTCTCAACGGGACCACGCCCCTCTGCACGAAGCCGTCTACGAGGAGATCGAGTGCAAACTGGCTGAAAGGGGAACCGACAGTGCCCTCCGGTGGGGTGAGTGAATCTGATGTGTCCTGCTCATGCTTCACAGTAAAGTCTTAAACACACTGTGGAAGACCTCCTTAGAGCATGTGTGGTGTGGGCGGGGTCAGTACACACCCTCTCTCCTGTTCACAGGGAGTCGCCTATCTGAGGATCCGCCCTCTGGGTATGAAGACGTGGGAGAAGGCGAGGGACTCTCCCTCTCAGGTAAGGGGGCGGAGCTCTGTGGAGCTCTCAGTGGGTGAAGATGGTAATGCTGTGGTTTCAGTGTGATTTTGGAAGGGGTGAGTCCTCAGAGTTTTGGTGGATTCGGTGGGTTAACATGATCGACAAACCAGACAGCAATGTAATTTGATTGGTAGGGAACTGGGGTTGTAACCTCAAGGTTGCAGGTTCAATTCCCTGATAGAACTGCTGGGTACTTGACCTGAATTACTTCATAATATATCCAGCTGTATGAAATGGATACTGTATAAAAATGCCAAAGCTGTGTAAGTTGGTCTGATGAAAGGGTCTGAGAAATGCCTGTAATGTAATCATATTTTTGATTCATTGTAAATTCATGACATACATTAAAACAGCAGTTATAGGCACACATGGATACACTGTTAATCATTCCTTATACCTCACAGAAACACTGAAATAGGATCCTTCAGGCCTATATTTTTGAGTACTTAGATACATCTTCCAGGAAGTGGAGCTGTGCTCCTCTGTGTTCTGTCTCTCTTTTTCCGCCGGGTCAGTTCAGTTCCTGTGGGACACAGTGATGCGGATTCCCCATTACCCGCATACCAAGGTTTAAATATGGGGTCAGTTAGACTGTGAAAGGTGTCCCCACATCATCAGTCAGCTGGGACTGCAGTGTGCAAACACAGCTAGCTGAAGTGTTATTCAGTGCTGCTCTGAAGGGCTCTGCTGTTTTGCTGTGTTCGAGTCTTGATGAAGCCATAAGTCCCCAGAAGTCTCTTTGCTTTCAGGGGACCTGGTGACGGAGGACACACCAGAGAACTATGATGATGTCATCACTGCAGATAAGCATCCAGACAGTGTGACAGGTGAGTGCTTTAATTGGTTTGTGGGACGATTAAATATTTTCTCTTCATGAATAGGCTACATCTATTGGCCTTCATTATAATATATTGTAATTAGTTGTTTGTGTTATGTGGCCAGTATAGATTTGGAGGGGGAATTTACTTTGTCCTCTTTAGAAGAATAAAAGTTGTGCATTACTGAAATTATTTGATCACATAGAGCCGCTCTTGTTGAAAATACTTTTGTGGTCCAGCCTTGGACATGGAAAAATGACTTTGAAAGTTGTTCCCCCAAAAATGATCCATTATGAGTACTATAACCAGTGTGCCCAGTTTAATCAGCACAGCTGCTGCTTCTCTCTGCTTGTTTAAGGGGAGCTGGTGGACGGAGATGCACCAGAGCGCTATGATGATGTCATCACCATGCAGCCAGGCCCAGATGCTTTTCCAGGTTGAGTATCTCTTTTTAGACAGAATGTTGGAGTGAAGCACAATCTCTGTCATCAAATTCACCGTGCTCAGGTATTGATGTTTAGTTAATTATTCCATTTATTCACTTTAAGTCTCAGTCCTGTGCTAAAAATCTCTACTTCCTGTCCGTGTAACTTCTGAAAGTCACTGCCCTGGGTTAATTCCTGTCTGTGTGATTTGTGAAAATCACTGCCCTGCGTTACTTCCTGTCTGTGTGGTTTGTTACAGGGTATCATGTGACAGACACAGAGGAGAATTATGATGATGCCGTGACTCTGGACTGGATTCAAGTGGGTGAGTCTGTGCAAAGTGATCAATGTCTAAAACAAATTACTACAAGATTTTATGGTTTTAGCAAAATTCATCAATCTGCCTCATTTGTTTCATATACTGGCTCTTTGAAGGCAGTTTTAGTGATGGCTTCATAGGCAATTATGAGAATATGTGCATTCCTTTCCACCTGCAAACTTTGCTGAAAGCAGGCATTTGAGTGTTGATGTAAGCCTGTTCAAATATTTTGAATTAAACTTTTACTTTCAGTATAGAATTACAAGATCACGACAGGTATTTGTTGAAAATGACCTTCTGCTGACTGTGTCTGTCTGTCTGTCTTCTGATCCATCCCTGTAGGGGAGAGCGTTCTGGCCCCCGAAAGCCCTCCAGTTCCCAGTGGGATGGACTATGATGATGTGGGGGAGGAGCCTCCTGAATGAGGAGGAGCATCTTGAGATTGGCACTTCTAACTGAGGAAGAGTCCGCTCACTCAAGTTTGGATAGCAGAGCGTACAAGGAAACATTTATCCTACACAGTGTCACAAGGAAAATATTTTAATGTGATAAAACCACATCCTAGTAGATCAGCCATTCATCAATTAGTAATTCACCTGGAATTATTGACAGTAGATTCCTTAGCTTGTTCATAAATTAGAACATTGTAAGTGCTGGTACTTATATAAATTGGCTAAAACAGCTTGCATTCATTGACACAATGAATCAATTATTGCAGTACTACTCGTTTCATGCTGCTTTCATTTCTACCCAAACTGGTTCAATAGACTGGAACTTTTCTCTTTCAGCATTTAAAAATCTGTTGCCATTTTTTTATTAACAAAAAACTTTTTATACTAAATATTTTTAGATATTTGGATTCTACATCTTGGAGAATTATGCAGCTTTTGATAGACAATATTTTATAAAACTGAAATATTTTTCCAACATACTCACAATGTATTTGTTTGCCTTCTTGAGCAATATCAATATTTTTAACAGCTATACATAAATGTGATATTTTAAATAAAGCTTGAAGACTGAATTCCTTTTTACGTCTGTTGTATATTAATTTATTTATTTGTCTGAAAATATTAAGAGATATGCATTGTACAGTTTAGGTTGTTTGTCGTTTACTGGAGTCTGCGCTGTGTCTCATGGTTTAGGGCCCTCAGCTTCTCCCTCCACATTCAGCTCACCATTCCTATTCAGTCTCTCCTGCTCACACTTGGATTTGATTGTGTTTCTCAGCGCAGTGGAAGGTGCCATAACTGACCTACTGGGGATATTACATTACACGTATGTTTCTTTTTTCCTTTATTTCTCATCATGTTACAAAATTAAAGAAGGAACAAAAAAGAACACACTTTAAAGTCCATTTAATGTAATGCTAATACAAGCAGACACATGAAATGCATGTTGAACATGTTGCAGAGTCTCAGCTGTTTAAGCTGTATGTACGTCTTTCGCGGGTTTTCTGCATCATATATAAAGTTTAACGTAGGACCTGAAACAAACATACAGCGATCAAAGCTGACTAACGTAGACAAAGATGTCATGTGCAGCTCTGGTGAATCACAACCTCAGATAAATATTACACAAATTCTGCACTCTAGAGGCACAACAACTTCCTGTTCTCATTCCCAAAACTCACTGAGTGTCCCCATGACTGTACCCCCAATCAGGATTTCCCTGCAAGCTGGGAAACATCACAATGAAAAATAATCCTGAGCTCTCAAACGTTCTTCATTCGACATGAGCACACTGATCCAGCTTCTGTGTGAAGGTTTTATAAGTCAACTTCCACATTCTCTTCAGTGTATTTGACAGCTGCTTCATTAGGTGACCCTGCACATCAACAAACATGTATAAACACAACAGAGGTAGAGAATTGGGAGTGAGAATGAACAATGTTGCAGCCTGAAACCTGAAACACACGTTGTTTTTAGATGTGTTCCCCTGTAAAATGACATCACCTGGTCTCCTGCACCATTTCACACACAGTATAATTGAGGCCAGCAGCAGAGGAGCAGCTCCCAGACCGAACACCAGTCTACCTGTGGAGAGACACAGAGATGAGGGATATGTGGAAAATATAAACCTGGGCATATACAAGAATATATGGCCTGACAGGGCGGCAATCGGAACCCATGAAGTGGTTAATATCTCTTATACTATGGCTACAACTAAAATGCATGAAACAATTAAAATATGAAGGTATTTTTTTAAAGACATTTCATTAACTAAAACCATTGTATACACATCTGTCACTTCACTAAATATGGTTTCTCTGGTAATGATAGATGGCACCAGTGTTTCTCTTTTCATATGTATGCAGATTAGTCTCACTATCAGCCATCAAAAATATTACAAAAGAGAAAAGACATTAAACAATGAAAAACAAAGTTCACAACCATTGATATGATTCATTTAACAAACTAGTAAAAAAGTAGCATAACTACGCTATGCTAATATCTCCAAGCTTAATAAATGCTGCACCCCTGACCACAAAAATGTGAAATGTGTTGCAGCTGAGATATTTTCTGGATAAAAATGCTTTCTATCCGCATATTGAACATTAGCTATTGATTTTTTTTCAATAACGTGGTGTTCAGTTTCCTTTTATTTTAGTATTTCTAAGTCAACAAATTGAAAGTTTTCGTGTAGCGATTTAGAACCATAATGAGGCAAATTGCCCACATTGCCATGCCTATACACAAATATATACAGCAGCCATACCACCATGCACTCTGCTCCTGCCGACTGGCTGAAGCTAAGCAAGTGTGGGCTTGGTTAGTACTTGGATGGGAGACCACCAGGGAATTCTGAGGAAGTGCTGTTGGTGGGTCAGCAGGGGGCAATCTTCCCTCTGGTCAAATAAACCCCAATGCCCCAGTGCAGTGACGGGGACACTGGGCTGTAGGAGATGTCATCTTTCGGATGAGACGTTAAACCGAGGTCCTGACTCACTGTGGTCATCAAAGATCCCATGACACTATTCGCAAAGAGTAGGTGGTTCCTTGGTGTCCTGGCTAAAATCCCAGATCTAGCTATAGCAAAAAAAAAACTTGGCACCTAATCATCCCCTGATCTAATTGGCTAAAAAAAAGTTCTCTCCCTCCAGTGGAGCTGCTCAGTGGCCAGCAATAGAGGATTGTGGTTGTACTGGGCAGCTCCCAGGTGTAAATGTGTATGAGTGTGAAGCAGGGCGTTGCTGCAAAAGAGCATCCGTGCTCAGCGAACCTACCCTGGGTAAATAAAGGGCAAATAAAAAAATAATACATGGGTGTCAACCAATCAGTTAATGGAATACAATGAAATGCACTGTAAATATATTAAGGTAAAGTTCTATATCTACATAAAAGGCCTACCTGAGACTCACCTGCAACAGTCAGAGTGATGGAGTCGCTGCGCTGTGATGTCACTTTTCTCCCCTCCAGCCTCCCCTCACACCAGTACTGCCCCTGGTGAGATCCAGCAGCCCCAGTGATGTTTACACTGTACTCTTTAGTGAGAGATGTGGCTGTCTGGTTATGGTCGTCTCTGTACCAGAAATGTGTCCAGTTGCTGTAGGAGTCCACCTCACACCTCAGGGTGACGGTCTCTCCATTGTACAGTGGGCGCCATTTTGACTTCACGATCAGAGTGGCCTTAGGCAGGGCTGTGGAAAGGAGACAGACTGGGTCACAGTTTCTTCTGTCAGAATTTAGAGATGACTGAGGAGGAAATAGTTGTGCATAAATTGCAAGGAAAAATAACTAGAAATATAAATTTTATTTGATGCTATAGGTGGTCCTGCACAATATTCCATAAATATTATAATTTTAAGCATTTCACCCAAAATAAATTATATATGTGAAATAATAAACCAAATATTTTTATTCTCTATAGTGTGAGCATAAGTTGAGTTTCATTGAAATTAGGATAATTATACAAAGCGTCCAGAATTGTTGAATTCATCAGAATGCCAATAACATAATGGTGTGGAATGTTTTTGTGACACACATTAGGCCCCATAATAACTGACCATCATTTGAGTGCCGGAGCATACTTAAGCATTGTATCTGACTATGTGCATCCCTTTATGACTACAGTCTACCTTTTATCAAGTGGATACTTCCAGCAGGTAATGCGTCTTTTCACAAAGCACACGTCTCCTCTAGCTGGTTCCACAAACAAGATGATGACTTAATTTTATTCCAATGACTTGCACAGTCCCCAGATCTGAATCCAATAGAGCATGTGACATATCCATATTGAAAGCCTACCTGAGACTCACCTGCAACAGTCAGATTGATGGAGTCGCTGTGCTGTGATGTCACTTTTCTCCCCTCCAGCCTCCCCTCACACCAGTACTGCCCCTGGTCAGACCCAGCAGCACCAGGGATGGTGAGTCTGTTACCAGTTACACTGTGACCAGCAGTCTGGGACACGGCCATCTGGGTCTGGTCTTTGTACCAGGAATATGTCCAGTTGCTGTAAGAGTCTACCTCACACCTCAGGGTGACAGTCTCTCCATTGTACAGTGGGCGCCATTTTGGCTCTGCAGTCAGCTTGGCTTTAGGCAGTGCTGTAGAAACAGGCAGACTGGGTCACAGTTCTGTTGTCATGGCAGTGTTTTTATGACTATGGAGAAACCAAATCACCCTGAGGCGAAAAAATTCAGGGCAGCTACATTCCTAATATTAACGACATAGAGATATTCAAGAATCAACAATGAAAAATCTATAATTATAATCCACATAGCACAAATATGAAACTAAGAAAGAGGATCCCAGAATCATTACAGCAGTTGCACCCAGTGCATTATGGGAATGTGCCAGTTTTGCACACTTAAAAATGCCTGGATGAGTGAGACCACCAGTGTTCAGCTGTTGATCAGTTTTGACTCACCTGACACGTTCAGTCCGACATGATCACTATAGGAGCCAAAATCAGCGCACCTGTATATACCACTGTGGGCTTCAGTAACAGGTGAGATGATGTAGGTGTTTTCATAGGATGTGTGCTGTACCACCGAACGATTTGATTCATTTCTGTACCATATGAATCCATAATGTTTGAATGGCTGTCCCAAACACCTGAAACCAACAGTCTCTCCAGTGAAGAACAGGGGCCAGTTAGGCTGCAGAGTCAGTACAGCCTTTGGGCTCCCTGTACAAACAGTGCATGCACTACGTCAGTACATGTGTTTAAATACTCATGACATGTTTATAGTGTCCTGATTAATATTGTGGCTTTATTAGTTTAGAACAGTAAAGATCTGCTTCGGTTTGTGACTTCTGTATCGCCCCCTATTGTAGGACATTCCTTGAGTCTCACAGAATATTATCTACACATTACAATCCACATATGCATTCAAACTCATCACATCATTATGCTGTTATATAGTCTTAATGTGAGTACTGACATTCTGTTATCAATCATACGTTTCATTAAACTAGCAATGCTGTTTTCTCTGATAAATCATCAGGTAAGAAAAGGTGAGATTTGTTTTAATATCTATGAGCACTCACCCAATCTGGCCATTAGACTCAGCACTGTAACACAGAACAGTCAGAAATCATTGGTTGTATCAATATAATGGTCAATGAAGTGCATTAATTCCAAGAGAAAGCTAAATTACAATTATTTTCCAAATGAAGACTGAATAGACCCCATCATTTCAATCTGATTACATGATATGTTCTCTGTAGTATTTTGGATGCGGGGTAAACTTAAGTAAACCAGTTATGTGAAAAATCAGTTTGAATGTAGTGTGTTCATTTGTTTGAAGTAACATTTGAATATATTGGGATGGCAGGTATGCCATCCCGCCAAGTTACGCCTTGTTGGGATGGCAGGTATGCCATCCCGTCAAGTTACGCCTTACGTACACTTGGCCCTGTGTTTTGTAATCTTACCATTTTACAATGTCATGCAAACTTTGTGTCAGATCAAAGAGTGAAATATTTTGAAGTGCCTCATGGAACACATTGAAATTCATGTACAAAACTGCTGCTGAGTAACTACAGGAAGCACATTTCTCTACTTGCTTCTGAACTGAATTTGAGTACATGTACAAGTTATTGTATATTTGCTACGTACAATAAATACTGCATGTAAAATACATATTGTACATACATACATAGAGAACTTCTTTATCCCCATGGGGACATTTCCCTCGCAGCATGTTACATTCGCATTTACGAACACACACTTATACCAAGAAACATACTATCATTCGCGCAACAGAAAGGCTGGGCAGCGAAATACATAGGCTACATATCAATACAAATTGGACATATACATGCCTATTCAATAAATCTTGACTGTGAGAGAGTCATCCACACATATGTTTGGCCTGTCCATGTAGTGCATGCTTATACACACAGGGCCAAGTGACTTGAAAGAACTGAGGAAATATTGGGTAGCATTGCTTTGAAATACATCTTACGTAATTTCGGTGAGGCAAGATAGCCTATATTGTTTGTAGTACCGTAACTTGGCGTCATTTTGATATCAATACTTTTGAGTAACTTGGCATTTTTGTACGTTGAAAACATGCATTTTTAAAAATATTCCATATACATCACTTCTTGTAGTTCTTCCTTAGACATGAAAACTGTATCACACACTCTCACACACACACTCACTCACTCACTTTGAACTGAAACATAAGTTCAGTGGCATGTATATGTAACAAGCACAATCTCTCAATTTGTATTTGAAATACAAATGTTAAATAACTATCACTTCAGTTGAATAATCCGTCTGTTGTCCTGTAGTAATTCATTCTGTAACGTGCATATTTCAGAATCGTGTGACTTTCTATATGCAACGACAGCTTTTATGACACACACTCAAAGAGTGCTTCTGAAATATTGATTTGAAACACAACTATAGCTTAGACTATTTACATTTTTTGAAGCATCATTCTTTCAGATGTTTTTGTAGTTTCAACGCTGTGCCATCAAACACTCAGCTCGGTTCAATTCAAATATGCTTCTATAACCCTTTTTATAGAGACACCGTCACAAAGATGCTTTACAGATGAACAGGAAATAGAAACAATTTAAACCCCTGTAACGAGAAAATGGCTATAGAGACAGACCAGTTAACTGCATAGTAACAGAGTATTAACTCTTCCTGTTATCTATGGTGTTTTCCAAGACCTCAAGTCAAAAACGTGGCCCTTAATATGGCCCAAATCCAAGTCTAACACACTTCACATCCAAAACCTATTACAAGACCGTGTTTCTTATCTTCTCTCACTACATTTTGTTAGTGATCATTCAAGGTATTTTATCTGCTGAATTAAACGCATACTTATTCACTCATACTTTTCTTCTTATCTAATAATGCAGGTAATTCCAAGGCAGCCCAAGGGCTGTAGAGCATTCTAGTGTTGGTGAGGTCAAATCATACTGAGTTACTTCAACATAACTTAACAAATGTGTTGTTTTTTTTTCTCAATCAAATGCAAATTTCACCACAAAAACATCATGCTAAAAACCTTTACATTATAAAACTGATTTAGTAGTACTCACAGATCAATGTGACCCCTCTGTTTGCCTGCATGATTCAAGAAGAAGTTTAGTGCTTCAAGAACTTCAGTGGTCAAAAGGGCGGAAAAAAAACCCTGGCAATTTCTTTGCAGTATAGCACAGCTACTGCATTCTTTTCTTAACTGCTTGTGTGGTCAGCAAGTTGTGAAATTATTCTCACACAAGCTCACACATTTCCTGCCTACTGACAAAAAAGTCACTAACAGCAGAAGCCAGAAAACCCGTAGGCACTCACAGTACCAAGCAGGGAACACATTACCCAAACTTGTGCTTCAATTGTGTAGGCTACATTCAAAACTAAGCCACTTTGTATGACCTGCTGACACTAGATACCTCTGCATCTGATTTTCTGGAGGTTCTGTTCGCTCTTTGTCGAACATCCTTCTCTGGGAGCTCTGGGCCAATTCACAAGAACCCTGAGATTGACTTATGGAAGAAGGTTCACACTAAAGAGTCTGCTCTGATGTTTAACTGTACAGTTCCTGGAAAGGACTTGGGGTGAGGGGGTCAAGTCAATTTGCATAAATGAAATTCAAAAAACAGTGCCCTCAAAAAGAATGGTAACGGTAATCTGAAATTAGTTATTTTTGCCTTTTATTTAAGGAATTTGGATTTAAGATCGAAAGATGTATATGAGACAAAAGTAGAAACAATCAGCTTTTATTTTACAGTATTTGTATCACCATTTTACCAAAACAGCTATTTTTTTGTTGAGTCCCCTGATTTTCAGCTGTGCAAAAGTAATTTAAAGTATGAATATAAAATCAAAAAGTAGGCTAAAAGTTTCTTGCTTTACACTTTCAGCTGTCCATCATTACGTACAGAGAAAAGAGTTCACTTGACCTTTACCATACTTTTAGAGGACAGTATGTGAAAGCAAAAATAAGGAAGCATAAACTAAAGAAAAAGTGGAAAACTTCACTCTCATTATCACCAGAAATCAGAGTGATTTTAGGGCAGAACTGTGCCTAAATGCACTGGTCCTCAGTGCAATGCAACACTGCATGGTTCAAAAACCTGACTATGTCAGAGCTGACTGGGAATGTTGGACAATGAACAATGAACAATTGAACAATGCACAATTGGCTAAAGTGCTGTCCTGGGTGTGTGTGATAGGCTGTTGTGCTGTCCAGAGAGCGCAAGATTAGCTATAGTGTCCAGCCAAAGGCTATTTCAGTTTGACAGCTTCAGTTTCACAAAATGGCCGCGTCTCTGTCTGGTATAGCCAAGCAGCAGGCTGGTTGCATGCCTTTGAAAGGATGGGGCTGCTAGAACGCCCGCTAACAAACTTACACAGGATTGGGTGCAGGTCTGTGGCCCTTTAAACATACAGTGAATGTCACTCTGAGAAAAGGCATGAGAACCTCTACTATCCTGCATTTTACTTTGCAGAACATTCAATCCTGGGAGGTTTTTTTTCTTGGTGTGTGCATCCCCACAAGCCCCCTCCCTTTTTTTCCCTGCCCCAATGCAAAGTGCAATCCAATGCAACCAGCCCACCATAATCCTCTCCCAAACGCTCATGGGTATGGGTGTGGGAATAAATAATATGTTAAAATAAATAAATACATAAAATAAATAATAATAATAATGCCTTTATTTTGTTGCAGATTTGTGAAGACGCCACAAAATGTATTTTTCTTTGAAAATAGCAGCATTTGGCCAGCAGGTGGGGCCATAGAGCAGTAAAAAAATAGAGTATTTCAAGAAAAATATGGTGCTAGTATGCCTTATCTTTAGGGTACGTTGTAGTATGCAGGATTTCCTGCAATCTGGCACCACTAATTCAATAATGGTGATGGAGAGTAGAGGTTCTACTATAATGATCTTTAAAAAAACAGACAGTGTCAGAGATGTAACATTGAGGCTAATGTGTGAGGTCCCGCCCTACTGAAAGAGCAGCTGTGTAAATAGCATGTAGTGGCTACAGTCTCCTATAGGCATTAATCAAGGTCACCCCTGTAGGGGCTGGACTGTCAGAGTGATGTTTCTCTGCTATGCTGCACTCACTATAGTTCCTTCTTCCTTCTTCCTTCCATTTATAGCCACCAATAAGGCTGTAGTTTGTCAGTGTTCTTCAGCACGATGTGAAATGAAAGCTTTTCCTGTAAATAAATAGAAACAGGCCAATAGGTCTGCATGTGTCCAAGGCTGAAGTTAATCTGAGCAGACAGAGAGACTCACTCTAATACTGTTGGGGTCTGAAGTGTGAATAACCCAGTTAAACAATAAGAGAATCCCCTGCTTTCTCCAGGTTGACTGCAGGTCTGATATTCAACTTGCTGCAGGACTGTGTTGTCTGATGTGTTGGCATGACACAGCAGTTCATCTGCGGTTCTCTAGCCCCCTCTCAACAGCTCAGAGAGACAGTCTAACTGGCTCCATCCTTCTTGCAGATATGGACTTCATGGCTGCTTGGACACAGAATTATTTGTGTTCTGTCTGTTTCTCCAGGCTTGGCAGCTGATTGGCTGCAGCAGAAGAGCTGTACTCACAGCTGAGGACCACTCTGTGGGAAACTGAGCAGTAAATGGGCAGAGGGGGCGGAGTTAATGCACTCAAAAAACCACTACACTTTCTGTTCCTGGCTAAGACAGTGTGCGGGCAGCCATCCTTCAGCATTTAATTTAATGCCTGTACCACTCTACTAATTCTCTCAATGAACAACTGAGGTCTCTTTCCGCGATCAGCATTCCACACGTGCGCCCAACCCCCGCTGCCTTTGCACATGTTCACTGAACAGAGGATGCCACTAATTAAATTAAAAAACAACACAGATCAATGAACTTAAACCCACCTCTTCTGGTTTTAATGTTAAAGTCCCAGTACCTGCGTGAGATCTCCTGCTGTTGGCCATGCTGACTTCTGGCTGATGCAGTACTTACTTGTGTCCAGGTGAGGTCAGCAGAGGACATGTTTCAAAAACTGAAACAGCGAGAATAAAAAGGTTCCCAGTCTTAGGTGGAAGCTGGCTGCAGAGGAAGCCCATCCGCCACTGGCTAGCCTGGTATTAACAGTTAAAGATGGGCTCGATGTCAATAGAGAGCTAATGGGGAATCTGTCAAAGCAAATAATCATAATGATTGAACAGATGATGGCCTGAGGTGTTAAACTAACTGGAACAATATACATCCCCTTGTACAGTAAAATCTGGTTCAGAACAGCGAGATCATCCATCCAGGTCTCCAGGTAGTGTCATGACAGGAGTTTGAACTAAGATGCAGAGAGAATATTCTATTTCCTCTGACATCATGCTTTAATCATCACAGTTTTTCTGGTTTGTGTCACTCTCTGGGGCTCCTGCCTCTTCCCTCCCTTTATGTTCTTAATGTTATTATGTTCTTGTCTTCATCCACTTCTCTCTGGATCTTCTCTGATGTCTCTTTCTCATGCTGCTGGAGCCTCCTCAGTTCCCCTCCTCCTCCACGCTGTCAGTTTTCTGGAGGAACTGTGTGATTTGAGTGTGTGCTTCCTGACATTGCAGGGCTGAAGTGCCGGTCAGTGAAGAATTCCACTGCAGAATTCCACTGCATCCCAAAGCCTTTCCTTGTGTACTCAATCCTTCATTTAATAAACCCTGTCTGTCACTCACTTTTGTTGCCACGTACGACTAACCCCCAAAAGAGAAACAAATGATTATTTGATGTTTTTTCATTTTTAATAGCAGGAGTTGCAAATATAGAATTCTTGCACTGAATGTAGTGAATGTTTATAATATACTATAGAGTTTTCCAACCTGTTAAACTGAAACTTGAAAAGGGATAAGGTGAGAACATAGGTAATTGGATATTGGAGTGTGAAGTGAGATTGGGGTAGTTGGAGCAACATTCATATCCATTATGTCTGGCAATGGTAGATGCTGGCAGGTGTGTATCTGTGTTATGAAAGGCTTGCATATTTTCACCAATAGGTGTCAGTAAACTCCCACTAAAAATGTGGGGAAACAACGGTCTTTCTCTGGGACATAGCTAGACTTCTGTTCACCAGTTCTGCCTTTCAGCAGGTCAACAGTAATGCCACAAAATAAACGAGTGTACATCAGGAGTAGCGCTGTCATCTAAATTTATTGAGCCGGAACTAAGGGAGTAATGGGGGTTGGGAGTACGTGTGGAATGCTGATGGCAGAACAGAATCATTTGTAGACTGCCAGAGAGGTGGGAGATCTCTGGTGTTCATTGAGAGAATTAGTTGAGCAGAACGGGTATAAAATTAAAGGGGCATGTAGGATCGGTGAGGATAAAGAGATTCCCCCAGGGGGGTGGGACGGGGTTGAGATTCCTTGTGTGCCAGTTAATTTTATTTTGGTTTATTCTTGGTGGCCAGGTCTGTGTTGTGTCTCGAGATACTTTTAACCTTTGGTACAGCACCTTTGTGTGGTGTCTGTGTTGTGATTGGTTGTGCTTGTAACCAGGACGAGGGGCTTATCTGGCGGCAAACGGGGGGAGAAGCCATTGCCTGGAAGCCAGAGTGTACAGCGGCGTTGGCAAAACCGCGGACCAGGCTGGAGGCGCTGTGGGAAGTTGGAACAGGAAGTGCAGCAGTTTCTTGAGAAGTCTTTAGTTTATTCAGAGCTCAGAGTGCAGTAACTCCGCCCCCTCTATCTGTTTGCTCTTCAGATTCCCACATAGTGTTCCTTAGCTATGACCTAACACAGCTCTTCTGCTGCAACCAATCAGCTCCCAAGCCTGGAGAAACAGACAGAACACAAATGATTCTGTGGCCAAGCAGCCATGAAGTCCGCATATGCAAGAAAGGTGGAGCCAGTTAGACTGTCTCTGGGCTGACGGAGCATGGTGGCCAGATGTTGGGCTTTGACTGGGCATTGTTGGGCATTGTTTTTGCAGAGGTCATTATAGAAGAACCTCTACTCTCCATCACCATCTGGGAATCCGTGTTGCTGGATAGTAGAAAATTTTGTATAGTAGAGCGTACCCTAAAGATTATGCAGGAGCCAAATTACTGAAGTATTTATTTGTTAATTATTTTTAAAAACTCAATGTATTATTTTATTACTCAAGTGCCCCACCTGCTGGCCAAATGATTTTACAATAGCTTCTATTTTCAAGTAAATGTCAGAGGGACATGCACTGTAAGTTCAAAGGAGCACAGACAAGCACCCCATCCTGTGTAAGTTTGTAAGCACACAGACTAGCACCTCAATCTTGTGTACGTTATTTAGTGCACAGACAAGCATCCCCATATTTTCAAATGAATGCAACCAGCCTGCTGCTTGACTATTGAGTCTGACCAATCAGAGGAGCTGCTATGTTGTGATGGGACGGTACTCCTCACAAACTGATGCCACCTTTCTGTGGACCACACTACAGCCTCTGGACAGCACAGTAGCCAATCACATACTCCCAGGGCTTCACTCTAGCCAATTGTGAGCTGTCCTGCGGGTCCAACATTCACAGTCAGCTCTGGCACAGTCAGGTTTTTTAGACCATGCAGTGCTTCATTTCACAGAGGAACAGTGCATTTAAGCAAGCTGCTGCCCTAAAGTCTCTCTGATTCCCTGTGATAACGAGTGGAGTTCTGCACTTTTTCTTTAGTTTATAAAAAAGAAGAGAAGAAAACATGAAGCTGGTTTGCTGTGCAGGACCTACTTCCTTATTTTTGCTCTCACAAACAGAGCCCCCCAAAAGTGTTATAATGGTAGAGCGAAATCGGTTTTGCTCTGTGCTTACGGTAAATGGATATTAATATGAGACAAAAGTACAGTCAGCTTTTAATATCATGGTACCATTTCTCAGAAGCTGCTGTCTTTGTGTTGAGTCCCCCTATTTTCAGCTGTGTAAAAGTAAAAAAAAAAAAAATTAAAATTAAAAAGCAGAAGTTCTTTCCTCCACACTTTCAGCTTTCCATTGTTTTGGTTTTTATTTTTTTTATTTTTTTGTCTCATCTGTTCATAAAACTGTTTCAAAACTCTTCTGGCTTGTCTCTGTATATTTTGGCAAATTCTAATCTGGCCTTTTGATTCTTGACGTTGATGTGAGGTTTTGTATTTTGCTGTTTAGCCTCTATAATTCTGCTCTCAGAGTCTTCTGCATTTGGGGGCTTGCTATGTTTTTACCCCTGCCCTCTGGAGACTGCTGGTGACATCACTGACCGTAGTTTTAGGGTTCTCCTTCACAGGATTCGTCTGTCATCAACTGCAGTCCAACTCATACAGGTACTTAGAGTTGTATGTAGCCTACACAACTCACATACAAGTTTGAATAGTTTATTATCTGTTTGGCACTGTGAGTGCCTGTGGGTTTTCTGGCTTCTATTGTTGGTGGCTATTTGTCAGTAGACAGGAAAGGTAAGAGTGATCTTCTGCAGATATATATTTAAATTTAGTTGATTTTAGTTACAGAAAAGCGGAAGGTAAAGCAGTGATGAAGTAGAAGTGTGGGAGCTTCTGGAAGAATTTTTTTTGCAACTTGCTGTCCACACAAGCAGATAAGAAAAGAATGCATTAGATGTGATGTACAGTATATATAATAGCCCAGGGGTTTCTTTTTTATCGCTCATTTGATCACTGAAGTTGAAGCACTAAACTTCCTCTTGAATCATGCAGGCAAACAGAGGGGTCACATTGATCTGTGAGTACTACCGAATCAGTTTTTTAATGTAAAGGTTTTTAACAGACAAGTATGGTTTTGTGGTGAAATTTCCATTTGATTGAAATAAAACAACAACAACAACACATTTGTTAAGTTATGCTTAAATAAATAAGTATGATTTGACCTCACTAATACTAAATGCTCTACAGCATTTGGGCTGCATAGGAATGACCAGCGTTATGGGAAAAGAAGAAAAGTATGAGTGAAGAAGTATGCTTTTGCTTCGGTAGATAACATACCTTGAATGATCACTACCAATTTTTTGTGAAAGAAGAAATACAATTTTATTTATCTGTTATTTGAAAGAGACATTGGACAGTTAGCAAGTACCCCAGAATTAGCTTGATAACTAAATTTCTTCAGTAGTCCCTTGGCAGGTGGGAAAGTGGGTAAATTTACAAAAAATATGTACAAGCAGCAATTTGCAATTATAATAAAAAGGTTGGTGTGCATCAATACACTCTAGCAGTAAAATAATAAATATAAATAATCGCAAAAGGTACCAATGTAGCATATTGTGCTACAAATAAAATAATAAAACAAAAAATTACACGATAAAAGGTAAAACAATTGTACTTAATAATATAACAGTGGTGATATGTAACTGGCTTTTTAACCAGAGCTTTCAGTGTATTTTTGCACAGAACATGTAACGGCTTCAAATATGTTCACACAAACAGATATACTTTCCATTCAAACTGATCATTGCCGAACTCAAACACTGACTGGTGGACCAGAGTTTACCCAACTTCCAAAGTACTGCATGGATGACATCTTGAAATCAAACAGCTTGAAATCAAATGATGGGGGCCATTTCGATGATGATGTCAATGATTCCTGTCTATTTTTTTCTTTTTTTTACAGTGCTGAGTCTAATGACAAGACTGGGTGAGTGTCACTAGATTTTAAAACAAACCCCACCTTCTGTTACCTGATAATTTATCAGAGATAAACCTTATTCAGACAGTTTAATGAAACTTACGATTGATAACAAAATGTCCTGCTTCACAATAAGACTGTCTCACAGCATTATGATGTGATTAATTTGACTGCATATGTGGACGGTAATGAAGAAATATTATTCTGTGAGACTCGAGGCATGTCCTACAGTAGGGGGTGATACAGAGATCACAAACAGAAGCAGTTCTTTACTTTTGTAAACTAATGAAGCCACAGCATTAATCAGGACACTATAAACATGTCATGAGTATTTAAACACATGTACTGACGTAGTGCATGCACTGTTTGTACAGGGAGCCCAAAGGATGTACTGACTCTGCAGCCTAACCGGCCCCTGTTCTTCACTGGAGAGACCGTCACTCTCACGTGTTTGGGACAGCCATTCAGACATCACGGATTCACATGGTACAGAAATGAATCAAATAGTTTTGTGTTAAAGCACACTTCCCAGGAAAACAACTACACCATCGCACCTGTTACTGAAGCCCACAGTGGTGTATACACGTGTTCTGCTGAATCCACGAGTGATCCTGTCAGACTGAACGTGTCAGGTGAGTCAAAACTGGTCAGCAGCTGAACACTGGTGGTCTCACTCGTCCCACAGAGAGACCATATTTAACACATTTATTCAATCTTCCCCAGTGCACATTGAGCTTCCCGTACCAGTTCATTTATTACAGGCAAATATAAAATTAACTTATTTTCACTTAAATGGGCTGGGTATACCACCAATTGAGTTCAGTTTCTGACTGTCACACTGTTTGTATTGTTAATATTTGAGCTTCTGTATGTTTAAATCCATGGAAAGTAGCCTTTTCTATCTGTTATGATAGAACGAGAGAACCTACTGCTTTAGCTCTTTGTCTCAACCCCAATCAGAGCATGCCTGTCCCTCTGTAGTCATGTCTACACTCCACTAGCAATGTTGTATGTAAAAGTTGAGTAAATTGCTCTGGGTAGGAGCATCTGCTAATGCCTGTAGTGTAATGTAATGAGCAGTTAGAGCTGTGACACAGTCTGTCCATCTTCACAGCCTCGTCCACACCCGTTCTGAGATAGTCACATGCTTTCCCAGTACATGGATAAGCGAACCATGTTCTACTGTATCGCAGATTAAAGCCAGATTGCACTGTGCGTTTGATGATGCCATTATTAGGAACCTGGGGAAGAGATTCAATCTGTTTTCTCTGTTATAGAGATACGCCCGCCTGTCCTGACTGTCTCTCCACACAGGCAGTTATATGCAAGAGAACATGTCAGTCTCTCTTGTATGGTTACAGTGACTTCAGCTGGCTGGGAATATTACTGGTAAAAAGGAACTGGATCACATGACATTGCCCATATTTCCAGAACATCTAAAGGCTTGTACACCCTCAGTGCTGCTCCTCTTACACACACAGGGGGGAGACCCAGTCTGGTACACAGAGTATAGTTACCCCACCCACATACAGGTATCAGGTGAGTGGTGAGTACTGACAGGCATTATTCAGTGTGCAAAATTGGCACATTCCCATAATGCACTGGGTCCAACTGCTGTGATGATTCTGGGGTCCTGTTCCTTAGTTTAATTCTTGTACCATTACGATCAGGATTAGAGCTTTTTCATTTCTGATTTTTGAATATCTTTTCGTAATATCATTGAAAATAGGAATGCAGCTGCCCTGGTTTTTGTCCTTCATTTAGGGTGATTTGTTTTTTCCATAGTATTTTTCCATAAAAATACTGGCATGACAACAGAACTGTGACCCAGTCTGTTTGTTTCTACAGCACTGCCTAAACCCACTCTGACGGTAGAGCCAAAATGGTGCCCACTGTACAATGGAGAGACCGTCACCCTGAGTTGTGAGGTGGACTCCTACAACAACTGGACATATTCCTGGTACAAAGACCAGACCCAGATGGCTGTGTCTCAGACTGCTGGTCACAGTGTAACTGGTAACAGACTCACCATCCCTGGTGCTACTGGGTCTGACCAGGGGCAGTACTGGTGTGAGGGGAGGCTGGAGGGGAGAAAAGTGACATCACAGCGCAGCGACTCCATCACTGTTGCAGGTGAGTCTCAGGTACGCTTTCAATTTGGATATGTCACATGCTCTATTGGATTGAGATCTGGGGACTGTGCATGTCATTGGAGTAAAATGAAGTCGCCATCTTGTTTGAAGAACCAGCTAGAGGTGACGTGTGCTTTGTGACATGGCACATTACCTGCTGGAAGTATCAACTCGAAAAAAGGTAGACTGTGGTCATAAAGGGATGCACATGGTCTGCTACAATGCTTAAGTATGTTCTGGCACTCAATTGATGCTCAGTTGGTATTAAGGGGCCTAATGTGTGTGCCACAAAAACATTGCCCACACCATTACACTACCACTAACAGCTGTTACTGCTGACACAAAGCAGGATGGGATTTTTATGCAGTTGGATTCATCCTGTTTTGCCAAATTCAGACCCTACCATCTACGTATGTGTCGTAGCAGAAATTGAGATTTGTCAGACCAGACATTTCATCCATTCTTCAATTGTTTAGTTTTGGGTTGTGTATTCAGAGATGTCCCTCTGCGCAGCACTGTTGTAAATAGCTGTTTTTTGACTATTTCTGGCCTTTCTGCTAGCTTGAATGAGTCTGCCCATTTTACTCCGATGCTCTCATTAATAAGGTGTCTTCGCCCACAGAACTGCCAATCACTGGATTTTTTTGTTTATTGCACCACTCTCTGTAAATTTCATACATGTTTTTGGGATTCTAATGAACTCAGTAGTGCTAGAGGCTTTGTATAATTATTCTAATTTCAATGATATTCAACTTATGCTCACACTATAGAGAATAAAAATATTCTGTGAATGATTTCACATATCTAATTTACTTTTGAAGTTATGCTACAAATATTTATATTTTATGAAATATTGCGCAGGACCACATATTGATTCAAAGATAATTAATCTTTCTGACATGATTCTTTTTCCCTTGCATTTTATACACAACTGTTTCCTCCTCAATCAAAACTGTGACCCAGTCTGTCTCCTTTCCACAGCCCTGCCTAAACCCACTCTGACTGTAGAGCCAAAATGGTGCCCACTGTACAATGGAGAGACCTTCACCCTGAGGTGTGAGGTGGACTCCTACAGCAACTGGACATATTTCTGGTACAAAGACCAGGCCCAGATGGCTGTGTCTCAGACTGCTGGTCACAGTGTAACTGGTAACAGACTCACCATCCCTGGTGCTGCTGGGTCTGACCAGGGGCAGTACTGGTGTGAGGGGAGGCTGGAGGGGAGAAATGTGACATCACAGCGCAGCGACTCCATCAATCTGACTGTTGCAGGTGAGACTCAGGTACGCTTTCAATTTGGATATGTCACATGCTCTGTTAAATTGGGGGGCTGTGCATGTCATTGGAGTAAAATGAAATCACCGCCATCTTTGTGGAACCATCTGCAGGTGACGTGTGCTTTGTGACATGGTGCATTACCTATTGGAAGTATCCACTTGAAAAAAGAAAGACTGTGGCCTTACAGGGATGCATATGGTCAGCTACAATGCTTAAGTATGTTCTGTCACTCAACTGATGTTTAGGTAGTATTAAGGGGCCTAAGTGGTGTCACAAAAACATTCCCCACACCATTACACCACCACTACCAGCCGTTACTGCAGAGACAAAGCAGGATAGATTCATCCTGTTTTACCAAATTCTTACAGTACCATGTTTCAATTGTTAGTCTTGGGTTGGGTATTCAGAGATGCCCTTCTACACAGTTCTGTTGTAAACAGCTGTTATATGAGCATGTGTGGCCTTTCTGCTAGCTTGAACGAGGCTGCCCATTCTGTTCTGGCCTCTCTTATTGGCAAGGTGTTTGCCCCGAAAGAACTGCCATTCACAGGAGTTTTTGCACCACTCCCAATGAAATCTAGAGACTGTACTGCATAAAAATCCCAGGAGCAAAGCTGTTTCTGAGATGCTGGAACCACCACGTCTGGAACCAGCTATCATACCATGGTCAAAGTCGCTTAGATTGTGTATCTTGCTCATAATAATTTTGGTTGAACAAAAAACGAAAACTCTTTACCATGTCTCCATGCTTTATATGTTGACTTGCCGATGCCACGGCCTTGTTGTGAGATGGTAATAAACATGGAGATAAAGATGCATGAGAGGAAATTGTTTACTGAAACACAGGAAATTATATTAATCAGAGATGCAGCTCACAAAAGGGGCCAGCTTTTGGTTGTCAACCTCAGCACCAGATGTAATGTCGCCACTGCTGATATCTATTATTTATGCTCAAAAAGCAAGTTTCCCCATTGGGCTCCATTCATTTTTGAAAACAAAAATAAATACTCAAATATAATAAAAAAATATAAATATAATTTCAATCATATTCAAATAATGCAAACATTAAAAAAATTCAGTAAATTATTTTGCATACATAATTTGCTTTTGGTTAAATGCTTCAAATTAATTTTTTTGTGCAGGCCTGTCTATTAATTCAAAGACAATGTACCTTTCTGCCAGGTTATTTTTCATTACATTTTAGACATAACCCTTTCCTCCTCAGTCACATGTACATTCTGAGAGAAGAAACTGTGACCCAGTCTGTCTCCTTTCCACAGCCCTGCCTAATGCCACTCTGATCATGAAGCCAAAATGGCGCCCACTGTACAATGGAGAGACCGTCACCCTGAGGTGTGAGGTGGACTCCTACAGCAACTGGACATATTTCTGGTACAGAGACCATAACCAGACAGCCACATCTCTCACTAAAGAGTACAGTGTAAACATCACTGGGGCTGCTGGATCTGACCAGGGGCAGTACTGGTGTGAGGGGAGGCTGGAGGGGAGAAATGTGACATCACAGCGCAGCGACTCCATCACTCTGACTATTGCAGGTGAGTCTCAGGTAGGCTTTCAAATTATATATAAAACTATATCTATAAAATATTTGCATTGCTTTCCATTCACTTACCATACATAGGAGCAACAAACAGTATAACAATTTATACTATGGCTTGGACAATTATTTAATTTCGATTGGTTGAGCCATGTCAACTTATATTCATGATGATTCTATATTTTTGATGGCTGATAGTGAGACTACTCTGCATACATAAGAAAAGAGAAACACTGGTGCCATCTATCATTACCAGAGAAACCATATTTAGTGAAGTGGCAGATGTGTACATAATGGGGTTAGTTTTGTAATTAATTAAATGTCTTTAAAAATACCTTTTTATTTTAATTTTTCCACGCATTTTAGTTGTAGCCATAGTATAAGAGAGATTAACCACTTCATGTCAGGCCATATATTCTTGTATATGCACAGGTTTATATCCTCCACATATCCCTCATCTCTGTGTCTCTCCACAGGTAGCTGTATACTCCTATTCGGTCTGGGAGCTGCTCCTCTGCTGCTGGCCTCCATTATACTGTGTGTGAAATGGTGCAGGAAACCAGGTGATGTCATTTTACAGGGGAACACATCTAAAAACAATGTGTGTTTCATATTTCAGGCTGCAGAACTGTTAATTCTCACTCACAGTTCTCTCCCTCTGTTGTGTTTATACATGTTTATTGATGTGCAGGGTCGTCTAATGAAGCAGCTGTCGAGTACACTGAAGAGAATGTGGAAGTTGACTTATAAAACCTTCACACTGAAGCTGGATCAGTGTGCTCATGTCGAATGAAGAACATTTGAGAGCTCAGGATTATTTTGCAATGTGATGCTTCTCAGCTTGCAGGAGGGGAAATCCAGATTGGGGGTGGAGTTATGGGGACACTCGTGAGTTTTGGGAATGAAGCAGTCGTGCCTTTAGAGTGCGGGGATCTGTATAATATATCTGAGGTTCTGATTCACCAGAGCTGCACTTGTGGTCTTTGTCTAAGTTAGTCTGCTTTCATTGCTGTATGTTGGTTTCAGGTCCTTCGTTGAACTTTATATATGATGCAGAAAACTCGCCGCAAGCTTACATACAGCCTAAACAGCGGAGACTCTGCAACATGTTCAACATGCATTTCATGTGTCTGCTTGTATTAGTATTAAATTAAATTGACTTTAAAGTGTGTTCTTTTTTGTTCCTTCTTTATTTTGTTAACATATGAAATAAATGAAAAAGTAAAAGGTTGCAGGTTCGATTCCCGGGTAGGACATTGCCGTTGTACCCTTGAGCAAGGTGCTTAACCGAAATTGCTTCAGTATCCAGCTGTATAAATGGATACAATGTAAAAATACTATGTAAAAGTTGTGTAAGTCGCTCTGGATAAGAGCGTCTGCTAAATGCCTGTAATGTAATGTAATGTATATTATGCTGATTCCACCACATTATTTTGACTACATTGTCATTTTGATATTGCTTGTAATAGCGTATTACCATTATCATTACATTACATTACAGGTCATTAAAAATGTTATTAGTTGCGGTATTTCTGTCTTTGCATGATGGAGTTTTCGATGATAACTATGAGTAATTACATATAAAAAATAAATAGGCCATCATAAATAAAAAATGAGAATAGCTGAATTTAATTTGATCTTAAATAATTGTTGAGCATTAATTGGCCAGGGCAATGAAGGGATAGGCTGTTGGCTTGGCAAGCATATTTGAGGAAGTAGACCTCAAGTGACTTAAATTACCGGCATTTAGTAGACACTGTGATCCAGAGCGACTTACACAACTTTTACATTGCAACTACATTGGATCCATTTATACAGCTGGACCTATACTGAAACAATGCAGGCTAGGTACCTTGCTCAAGGGTACAACGGCTGTGTCCTACACAGGAATCAAACCTGTGACCTTTGGGTTACAAGACCTGTTCGACTCATTATACTGTGCTATCGCTCATGCTAACATAATAGCAGTGTCTTTGGAAGTTCATCACATTTGCAGTCCTTTCTGAACCGATGTTGCTTTAAAGCAGTATCCGTTCAAATGCCTACATAAGGATCATATAGTTTTAAAGTGCCCTAAGGTTCTGTTGACGCGTGGTGCTCAATGGACAGTGATCACTCCTGGCTCAGGGCTGATGTATAATGCTCGTGTACAGGAGACCTCAGGATTGAAACGGTGCTGCAGTCATTAATGCATGTTATGAAACATTTCTAATAGGAATCAATAAAATGTATACAACACAATAAACGTTGATATAACGCACTTAAATAATAACTTATTGAGATAACCTTTATTTTTTATAAGCTCCCTGACATGGAATGGACACCTAGCTGTTTACCTGACTATAAACACAAACATATGGACTTCCACATTTCTCCAGAGGAAGAAAGTGCTGCATCACACATGTGCTCTGGCGTATGCACACACTGTTATTTTCCTGCCACACACAGGGGGAAAGCTGCAGAATGGTTATAACATACACAGGGATGTCATACTTCTCTGATTACCTCCTCTAGAAAAAAAAATTAAAGTACCAATATAGCGGACGCTGCGGCTCATTAGCTTCTCTTCATGAGGATGTGATCAGAGTACAGAAACCACGCGAGCGTCTCCAACCTGCAGCTATGTCTGTATCTCGAGCAGAGGAGAGAGGAGCATGGCACTAAATGCAGACGCACATGGTAACCGTTGCAGCTTCCTGCAGCTGTGTTTGGGTTAGGATACTCTGCGATTTCAGAGGGGATGGCAGCCGCTCTGAGAGCTTCTCAGTGTCTCAGTTAAATGTGTAACTTTCACAGCTTTCTTCAGGCCAGCGTAGTTCAGCTGGGCATGCTGGAGTGATGCAAAATTCTATTGCAAATTACACCTCAGTCAACATGATCAATTTGTGAATAATATTTCTAAATAATATTCCATACATCATGTAGCATTCAAACATACATAATAAACTTTAGGGTTTTCTGAGACCTTAGAAGTTGCAGAAATAGTGTGGTTACAGTATGATTTCAGAGGCAGTTGACTCTTACTTTGCAAAGTTTCTGTTCATGACCAAAAGGCTCAATTTTGGTCAAACCAGACAATTGATTTACGCAATTGCTCTCACTAAGGCCTTTGTTTGTGCAGCATTTCCAAAGAGCCTGTTGGTATGACAGTGTCATTGCATGGTTGAATATGAGACTTGGTGATCTCAAAAAGCAACTAAATTCAAACTGTGATCCTTGGGCTCATCTTTGCCTCACTCATCATCTTCCTCGCTGGGTGGGGGGTGCCATATGTATCTCAACTTTGACGCTTCTTTTACAGGAAGGTTGCTGATATTTACAAATCCCTCAAGATGGAGTCTTCAAACACATTAGTCAATCCTCTTCCCAGACAACCCTCCCCCATTCCCAACTCAGTACCCCTCCCCCTCTTCTCTCTTTCTGCATCCTCTCCTTTTCTCTCTACCAAGTCTCTTGTTTCTGTTATTTCCTCTCATACTCTATCTTCCAGGTCACATCTCCAGTCTGTTCTGACCCCTGGTGGTGGAATGAGCTTCTGACTGCTGTCAGGACTGCAGAAACTCTACCCCTCTTCCCACTGCAGTCAGGACAGCAGAAGCCTTGCCCATCATCCCACTGCAGTCAGAACAGCAGAAGCTCTGCCCATCATCCCACTGCAGTCAGGACAGCAGAAGCCTTGCCCATCTTCCCACTGCAGTCAGGACAGCAGATACCCTGCCCATCTTCCCATTGTAGTCAGGACAGCAGATACCCTGCCTATCTTCCCACTGCAGTCAGGACAGCTGAAACCCTGCCCATCTTCTCACTGCAGTCAGGACAGCAGAAACCCTGCTCATCTTCCCACTGCAGTCAGGACAGCAGAAACCCTGCTCATCTTCCCACTGCAGTCAGGACAGCAGAAACCCTGCTCATCTTCCACTGTATCTTCCACTGTATACTGAAGACATAGATTCCACCATGGCTCCCATAACCTACTTTTTTTCTTTGGATTTCCATTTCGAATAATGTTACAGGTTCAGCTGTGAAAAGATAAGTTATCTGTCTAATGGTACTTGCATTTATCACAGTATGTTGAACAGTTGTTTTGTAGGGTAACATTACACTTATTAGTTATAAATGGGCATCTATGCCTTCTTACTGAATTGCCACCTATTTATTTATTTTTTCATTTTTATTTTTTATTCATTATGACCCGAGATTTGGTCCCCGTATTTGTTCCCCCGGGTGTTTTATCTTCCTCCTGGGGAGGTTGTGACCTCACTCGCTGGATTCCTAAGGATTCAGACTGGGTCTGTATATATGTATATAGTTTAGACCCGGTTCCTGTTTTAGTAAAGAGTTTATGTGACTGTATCTCTGTTAACAGAACCATAAAATAAAATAAAAAATTGAATCCATTTTTTTAAATACATAAATTTCCTCTGATTTTCATAATGGGCAATGAAACATTCGTAGACCTGGCTACAGGCAGGTCGGCCATGTTTCTGTCATGGTTCTGTGTTCCCGTCTGTTCTTCCTTGTTGGGCCGCCAGATGGCGGTACTTCTGTTTTGTGTCCTGCTTCCCCTGTTTAATTGTATTATTGGTTTCAATTGTTCAATTATTGGTTTTTGGTTGTCTCGTTTTCCCTTCCCTCTCTGTGGCCTGATTGTGCATTGTGCCCTGCTGTGTCTCGTCAGTGTCTTGTCTATTTAAGTTCCCTTCTCCCGGACTCAGGGGCTGGATCCTTGGTTGTTTGTTTGTGGATGCCTCTGATCATGTTCCTGCCCCATGTGTTCCTGCCCAGGTTTTGTTTTCCATGTGCTTTTGGACTTTTGGGTTTCCTGTGTTCCCTGTGTTTTTGAAGTTTTCCTTTGTGTTGTTCGAGAGTTGCCCTGTGAGGCCTTTTGTTCCCTTTTGTCCTGTTTTAAGTAAAGTCTTTGTTTTAGTTACCGTTTGGAGTTTTGTGTTTTCCCTCACTCTGCTTTGGGTCCGAACCCCCACTGCACCCTGACAGTTTCTCGTTGCGTAGCCTAACCTGCATTTCGAATCGGAATTACGATAAAATGTTATTTTTATTTTTTAAAAACAAGTGTTCATGTATGAAGGCAAGTAGGCAATCTCAGCAACTTGTGGATCCCTCTGACGCTTTTGACAACTCACAAACTGCTTTGGTCATAATTCCGAATTTGAATGAACATTCTGCGCCGGTTTCATATTTGAACGCGTTTCCAGAATCCAGCCGTTAGTTCATGAGTGCGCTTTTTTATATACAGATTGTGTTCATTTTTCCTCTGATCTAGTGAGTTTATAGGCTACATCTTAATTTTAAACCGAGGCTGCAGCCAAAACAGCCGGAATTCCATTTAATTGGCGTTGGCTGTTTTTAATTGCGCTGCTTAATTTCAAGTTACCGCAATTTGTCGTAGATCCCAATCAGTGTCCCGAAACACATTACGACGGTAAGATAAATATTGAATAGATTCAGCGCTGCTTTACCACTTAGTTGTACGAATAAATATTTAAGATTTGTTGGCTTTCTTGCCATTTTTGTGATAGAAATCTATTTCAGTATTTCATCTACGTTGATATCGAGACATTAGTGAGACATGAAAAAAAACATTTAATCATTAATCTCACATGGTCTATTTCTATATACATGTATTGAATAACATACAACGATAGTTTTACAGTAGTTCATTGTTATACAGTTGTTGTATACTTGATAGAGAACCTTCAATCTCTCATGATTTGGGGAGTGTGATCTTGTCTCTGCAATGTGATTTGGGGAGTGTGATCTTCCCTCTGCAATGTTATTTTGTGCTTGTGATCTTATCCCTGCAGTGTGATTTGGGGAGTATGGTATTGTATGTTGTATGCAGATTTTGCTTTGCAGTGTGATTTGGGGAGTGTGATCTTATCTCTGTAGTGTGATTTGGAGAGTGATCTTGTCTCTGCACTGTGATTTGGTTTTGTGATTTTTTTATGATTCTGTTTTTTTCCCAGTGCTTCCATTCCCCAGGACAGCCTCATTGCAGTACGGCCAACCGGATGGCCAGTTCCTGATAGACCAGAGCATCTTACAGATAGGAAGTGTAAGCTACACTACACACCTGTGTCAAGCACATATATGAATATGACTATTCTGTAACATTTGGAAACTCCTGCAGTTCCCTGGGAATTATAAAGAGAGAATTTTTTTTTCAGGAAATGGATTCTGCTAGTGAAAGCACCAGGAAAAGCATTGCGTTACTTCCTATAGAAACACCCAAAATGCACGTGGACATTGGCCCGTTGCTGGTTATCTGTCTTGCATCAGACCGCCCATCGGCAGTTACCTGCTTCCTGCTACTGCTGTTAAGATGGCCATTCTTCAGGGGTGAGGAGAACATCCTGTCATGCAATTTTGTTGAAATCCCTAAAATGATCCTCATATTCTTTGGATTCAGGAGAGGCTTCTTTCAATAAAATCAATGAGATGAAGGACAGTGTCTCCTCACTGAACTTCATCACCAGCATACTCCTTCAAGCTGAGCTGTACATTCGAGCATATTCAGAAACGGTAACATCTTTACTTTTTGCACTGTGCTATTTACTGTTGTGTGTTCAGGAATTCTCGTATAAGATAGGACTGCATGTGATCAGAAACACCAACAAATGAACAACTCCAGTGACCTTTGACCTTTAACACTGATTGTTTCTGTTCAGATCATCAACATCTTGCCACAGAAATGGCAGCCAGGCTCTGTGTGCCATCAGACAGCAAGGATGGTCATGTCCGGCTTTGAATGTGCTCATGATTTTGGTCTTCTGATGAATTTTACCCACATGCAAAGTATTTGCCTCAGGAGAGCTTGTATTTGTCATAATCCATGTTTGTCCATTTTTGATTAGAGACACTAAAGAGAAAATTAGAAAAATCAGAAGAATGCTTTCTTCCTCCCATCGTAATAACTGGAACCTGAAGGTGAGAAACAGAAATTAGTAATTGGCAAATTTCCCAAAATTGTATGGATACTGTCATACTGTAGCTGAGTGTGATTAATTTCAGTTACTTTCAGAATGTGAAGCTTTAATGGAATCTATGGCTGAAGTATTGCACTGCTGTTTGTGCAACAGCTTATATTAGAAATGTGTATTTACACCTTTTGATATTTCATAAAGGCAAGTGTCAGAGAGCTGCAAAGGAGCTGCATGAAAATGTATGAAGAGAGAGATGCACATGACTTGATGCTGGAGGAGAGAGAGAACAGAATAAAAAGTGCCGATCTGGAGCAGGAGGAATTTAAGAAGACATTTCAAGAGAAAGCGATGGCTCTACAGCAGTGAGTTCAAAGCAAGACTGTTAAGGGAAACCAAATATGACATCTAAATAAGGTAACCATGGCAATGGGAGAGTGAGGCTTCATGAACTCCATTATAGGTGGGACTACCATGTGCTGTTAGTCATTGACATTGATATGAACCAATCTATCAAGTTTGGTCTCCATAGCAGACCACTTTGGCTGTATCAATTTTATCAGCTGTTAATAACTCATAATAACTCCACCCATTTCGGGGCTTGTGTCTTATTCCAAGTACCAGTCATTGAAGAGAAAATGGAATAATATTGATGCTAATTTTAGAAGTAACTGAATCTGAGTTAACAATGGACAGGCACTTAACGGAAAGCTTAAATTGTACTTGAATGATGAAGCTTTTGATTATTTTTTAACGTGCTGGAATCCTGTACAATGGCATGTGAGAACAGTACTGCTCACATATGGACACAGATGGGAAAGGAGATGTTTAGAGACGTTTGTGCAGCATGGCTGTGAGCTTCAGGAGCTCATTGGTCAGTGTCATGGTGGACGTCACATGTTAAGCAATAGGAACAGGGCTGACCACACTCGGATCACACAGCTCCTGCAGAAGACTGACAGCATGGAGGAGGAGAGGAACAGAGGAGGCTTTAGCAGCATGAGAGAGAGACATCAGAGAAGATACAGAGGGAAGAGAAGAAATAAGAAGAGGAAAATTACATAAAGGAGGGAGGGAATAGGCAGAAGCTCCAGGGCGTGACACAGATGAGAAAAACAGCAGGAGGATTGGGTGATTTAAGTATAATGTCAGGGGAAAGGGAATATTCACACTGCATTTATCTCCTGAGCTGAACCTCTCACAGTCAAAATGCTGTTATGACACCTGGGGGCCTGGATGGATGACCTCGATCTTCTGCACCGCATTTTAATAAACACGAGCTGTTAATTTTTTCTGCTAATTTAATACCTCAGGCCATAATCTGTACAAACTCTATGGTTATTTGCTTTAACAGATTCCTATTTAGCCCGTCTTTAACTGTTGATACCAGGCTTGTATGAACCATTTTATCATCACTGTTTCAGTCTTTTTACTTTACTTGCTGTGTATTGGGAGGCTCAGATATGATCTTGCCCTTTTTTTTATGTTTGCTGTTTTGGCTGACCGTGAAACATGGCCTCTGCTGACCTCCCATGGTCACAGATGAGTACAGCATCAGCTTTAACCCCTGCAGGATATCTCACTCCGGAATAGAGACTTAAACATTAAAACAAAGAGAGGTTGTTATGAAGTTATTGTCTAAGTTAAGTTTATTAATCAGTGTTGTTCATTTGTTTATTTAGTGGCCTCCACTTGCTCTCATGCCTTTTGTTTCTGTCTTGTAGGAGGGTGTAGTCACAAGGCAAAAGTCACACATTAACACAGACAGTGGTGGAATGGTCACTGGCCACAGGTGATTCTCTCACCTGCAGGGTCAGGTACTACAAACATCTGACACCAGCAGATCTCCTACATCTGTGAGGTTACACAACACCTTCACTTCCCCACATACATTAATTCCCAAAGCTGTCACAACAAAAGAGAATTTAGTTCTCACTTGACTGTTTGATGATTTTTGAATTTTGGAAATGTATTAGGTGAGAACATAGGTAATTGGATATTGGGGCAACAGAGTGTGAAGTGAGATTGGGGTAGTTGGAGCAACAATCATATCCATTATGTCTGGCAATGATAGATGCTGGCAGGTGCGTGTCTGTATCGTGAAAGGCTTGCATATTTTCACCACTAGTTGTCAGTAACCTCCCACCAAAGTCCCATTTCAGTGAATGTGGGGAAATGCCAGTCTTTCTCTGGGACTGCCAGAGCGGTGGGACATCTCTGGTGTTCATTGAGAGAATTAGTTGAGCACAACGGGTATAAAATTGTACGATCGGTGAGGATAAAGAGATTCCCCCAGGGGGTTGGGACGGGGTGGTGATTCCTTGTGTGCCAGTTAATTTTATTTTGGTTTATTCTTGGTGGCCAGGTCTGTGTTGTGTCTCGAGATACTTTTAACCTTTGGTACAGCACCTTTGTGTGCTGTCAGTGATGTGATTGGTTGTGCTTGTAACCTGAACGAGGGGCTTATCTGGCGGCAGACGGGGGGAGAAGCCATAGCCTGGAAGCCAGAGTGTACAGCGGCCTTGGCAAAACCGCGGATCAGGCTGTGGCGCTGTGGGAAGTTGGAACAGGAAGTGCGGCAGTTTCTTGAGAAGTCTTTAGTTTATTCAGAGCTCAGAGTGCAGTAACTCCACCCCCTCTATCTATTTGCTCTTCAGTTTCCCACATAGTGGTCCTTAGCTATGACCTAACACAGCTCTTCTGCTGCAGCCAATCAGCTCCCAAGCCTGGAGAAACAGACAGAACACAAATGATTCTGTGGCCAAGCAGCCATGAAGTCCGCATATGCAAGAAGGGTGGAGCCAGTTAGACTGTCTCTGGGCTGACGGAGCATGGTGGCCAGATGTTGGGCATTATAGTAGAATCTCTACTCTCCATTACCATCAGGGAATCCGTGGTGCCGGATAGTAGAACATTTTGGATAGTAGAGTGTACCCCAAAGATTAGGCAGGAGCCAAATTAGTACAGTATTTATTTATTTTTTTAACTCAATTGATTTTTTTATTGCTCAAGTGCCCCACCTGCTGGCCACATGATTTTACAATAGCTTCTGTTTTCAAGTAAATGTCAGAGGGACATGCACTGGAACTTTAAAGGACCACAGACAAACACCCCATCCTGTGTACGTTTGTAAGCACACAGACTAGCACCTCAATCTTGTGTATGTTTTTTAGTGCACAGATAAGCATCCCCATCTTTTCAAATTCATTTCACAGAGGAACAGTGCATTTAAGCAAGGTGATGCCCTAAAGTCACTCTGATTCCCTGCAATAACAAGTGAAGTTCCGCATGTTTCTTTAGTTTATAAAAATAGAAGAGAAGAAAACATGAAGCTGGTTTGCTGTGCAGGACCTACTTCCTTATTTTTCCTCTCACAAACAGAACCCCCCAAAAGTGTTGTAATGGTAGCGGTAAATTGGTTGTTTTTGCTCTGTGCTTACGGTAATTGGATATGAATATGAGACAAAAGTACAGTCAGCTTTTAATATCATGGTATGTGTTTCTCAGAAACTGCTGTTTTTGTGTTGAGTTCCCTTATTTCCAGCTGTGTAAAAGTAAAAAAAATTAAATAAAAATAAAAAAGCAGAAGTTCTTTCCTCCACACTTTCAGCTTTCCATTGCTTTGGTTTTTATTTATTTTATTTTTTTGTCTCATCTGTTCATAAAACTGTTTCAAAACTCTTCAGGCTTGTCTTTGTATTCTTTGGCAAATTCTAAGCTGGCCTTTTGATTCTTGATGTTGATGTGAGGTTTTGCATTTTGCTGTTTAGCCTCTATAATTCTGCTCTCAGAGTCTTCTGCATTTGGCGGCTTCTATATTTTTGCCCCTGCCCTCTGGAGACTGCTGGTGACATCACTGAACGTAGTTTTAGGATTCTCCTTCACAACTCTTCACAGGATTCATCTGTCATCAACTGCAGTACAACTCATACAGGTACTTTGAGTTGTATGTAGCCTACACAACTCACATACAATTTTGGATAGTTTATTCTCTGTTTGGCACTGTGAGTGCCTGTGGGTATTCTGACTTCTGTTGTTGGTGGCTTTTTGTCAGTAGACAGGAAATGTAAGAGTGATCTTCTGTAGATATATATTTAAATTTAGTTGATTTTAGTTACAGAAAAGCGGAAGGTAAAGCAGTGATGAAGTAGAAGGGTGGGAGCTTCTGTGAGAATTTTTTCACAACTTGCTGTTCACACAGGCAGATAAGAAAAGAATGCATTAGAGGTGCTGTACAGTATATACAATAGCCCAGGGGTTTCTTTTTTAGCGCTTTTATCGCTTTTTGATCACTGAAGTTGAAGCACTTAACTTCCTCTTGAATCATGCAGGCAAAAAGAGGGGTCACATTGATCTGTGAGTACTACCGAATCAGTTTTTTAATGTAAAGGTTTTTAACAGACAAGTATGATTTTGTGGTGAAATTTGCATTTGATTGAAAATAAAAACAACAACAACACATTTGTTAAATTATGCTTAAATAAATAAGAATGATTTGACCTCACTAATACTAAAATGCTCTACAGCATTTGGGCTGCATTGGAATGACCTGCGTTATGGGAAAAGAAGAAAAGTATGAGTGAAGAAGTATGCTTTTGCTTCAGAAGATAACATACCTTGAATGATCACTAACAATATTTTGTGCAAGAAGAAATACAATCTTATTTATTTGTTATTTGGAAAATTTACAAAAAATATGTACAAGCAGCAATTTGCAATTAGAATAAAAAGGGTGTGCATCAATACGCTCTAGCAGTAAAATTAAAAATATAAATAATCGCAAATGGTGCCAGTGTAGAATATTGTGCTACAAATAAAATAATAAAACAAAACATTACACAATAAAAGGTAAAACAATTGTACTTAATAATGTAACAGTGGTGATATGTAACTGGCTTTTTAACCAAAACTTTCAGTGTATTTTTGCACAGAACATGTAAAGGCTTCAAATATGTTCACACAAACAGATATACGCTCCATTCAAACTGATCATTGCCGAACTCAAACACTGACTGGTGGACCTGAGTTTACCCAACTTCCAAAGTACTGCATGGATGACATCTTGAAATCAAACAGCTTGAAATCAAATGATGGGAATGTATTTAGACTTTATTTGGAACATATTTATAGTTTTGTATTTTTCTTGCACTTATTGCATTTCGTTGGCCATTTCGATGATGATGTCAATGATTTCTGTCTATTTTTTTTTTTTTTACAGTGCTGAGTCTAATGACAAGACTGGGTGAGTGTTACTAGATTTTAAAACAAACCCCACCTTCTGTTACCTGATAATTTATCAAAAAAAAAATTTATTCAGTCAGTTTAGTGAAACTTATGATTGATAACAGAATGTCATGCTTCACAATAAGACTGTCTCACAGCATTATGATGTGATTAATTTGACTGCATATGTGGACGGTAATGTAGAAATATTATTCTGTGAGACTCAAGGCATGTCCTACAGTAGGGGGTGATACAGAGATCACAAACAGAATCAGTTCTTTACTGTTCTAAACTAATGAAGTCACAGCATTAATCAGGACACTATAAACAGACATGACTATTTAAACACATGTACTGATGTAGTGCATGCACTGTTTGTACAGGGAGCCCAAAGGATGTACTGACTCTGCAGCCTAACTGGCCCCTGTTCTACACTGGAGAGACCGTCACTCTCAGGTGTTTGGGACGGCCATTCAGACATTATGGATTCACATGGTACAGAACTGAATCAAATATTCCGCAGCTAAAGCACACATCCCAGGATAACATCTACACCATCGCACCTGTTACTGAAGCCCACAGTGGTGTATACTACTGTTCCGCTGAATCCGTGAGTGATCCTGTCAGACTGAACGTGTCAGGTGAGTCAAAACTGGTCAGCAGCTGAACACTGGTGGTCTCACTCATCCCACAGAGAGACCATGTTACTAGATTTTAACACAAACCCCACCTTCTGTTACCTGATAATTTATCAGAGAAAAACCTTATTCAGACAGTTTAGTGAAACTTATGATTGATAACAGAATGTCATGCTTCACAATAAGACTATCTAACAGCATTATGATGTGATTAATGTGACTGCATATGTGGACGGTAATGTAGAAATATTATTCTGTGAGACTCGAGGCATGTCCTACAGTAGGGGGTGATACAGAGATCACAAACAGAATCAGTTAATTACTGTTCTAAAATAATAAAGCCACAGCATTAATCAGGACACTATAAACATGTCATGAGTATTTAAACACATGTACTGACGTAGTGCATGCACTGTTTGTACAGGGAGCCCAAAGGATGTACTGACTCTGCAGCCTAACTGGCCCCTGTTCTACACTGGAGAGACCGTCACTCTCAGGTGTTTGGGACGCCCATTCAAACATCATGGATTCTTTTGGTACAGAAATGAATCAAATAGTTGGGCGCAAAAGCACACATCCCAAGAAAACATCTACACCATCGCCCCTGTTACTGAAGCCCACAGTGGTGTATATAAGTGTTCTGGTGAATCCGAAAGTGATCCTGTCAGACTGAACGTGTCAGGTGAGTCAAAACTGGTCAGCAGCTGAACACTGGTGGTCTCACTCATCCCACAGAGAGACCATGTTACTAGATTTTAACACAAACCCCACCTTCTGTTACCTGATAATTTATCAGAGAAAAACCTTATTCAGACAGTTTAGTGAAACTTATGATTGATAACAGAATGTCATGCTTCACAATAAGACTATCTAACAGCATTATGATGTGATTAATGTGACTGCATATGTGGACGGTAATGTAGAAATATTATTCTGTGAGACTCGAGGCATGTCCTACAGTAGGGGGTGATACAGAGATCACAAACAGAATCAGTTCATTACTGTTCTAAAATAATAAAGCCACAGCATTAATCAGGACACTATAAACATGTCATGAGTATTTAAACACATGTACTGATGTAGTGCATGCACTGTTTGTACAGGGAGTCCAAAGGATGTACTGACTCTGCAGCCTAACTGGCCCCTGTTCTACACTGGAGAGACCGTCACTCTCAGGTGTTTGGGACGGCCATTCAGACATTATGGATTCACATGGTACAGAACTGAATCAAATATTCCGCAGCTAAAGCACACATCCCAGGATAACATCTACACCATCGCACCTGTTACTGAAGCCCACAGTGGTGTATACATGTGTGCTGCTGAATCCAGGAGTGATCCTGTCAGACTGAACGTGTCAGGTGAGTCAAAACTGGTCAGCAGCTGAACACTGGTGGTCTCACTCAGCCCACAGAGAAACCATATTTAACCCATTTATTCAATCTTCCCCAGTGCACATTGTGCTTCCCTTACCAGTTCATTTATTACAGGCAAATATAAAATTAACTTATTTTCACTTAAATGGGCTGGGTATACCACCAATTGAGTTGAGTTTCTGACTGATACACTGTTTGTATTGTTAATATTTGAGCTTCTGTATGTTTTAATCCATGGAATGTGGCCTTTTCTATCTGTTATGATAGAATAAGAGAACCTACTGCTTTAGCTCTTTGTCTCAACCCCAATCAGAGCATGCCTGTCCCTCTGTAGTCATGTCTACACTCCACTAGCAAAGTTGTATGTAAAAGTTGTGTAAATTGCTCTGGGTAGAACCATCTGCGAATGCCTGTAATGTAATGTAATGAGCGGTTAGAGCTGTGACACAGTCTGTCCGTCTTCACAGCCTCGCCCACACCCGTTCTGAGTCACATGCTTTCCCAGTACATGGATAAGCGAACCATGTTCTACCGTATCACAGATTAAAACCAGTTTGCACTGTATGTTTGATTATGCCATTATTAGGAACCTGGGGGAGAGATTCAGTCTGTTCTCTCTGCTATAGAGAAACCCCGCCTGTCCTGACTGTCTCTCCACACAGGCAGCCATATGCAAGAGAACATGTCAGTCTCTCTTGTAAGGTTACAGTGACTTCAGCTGGCTGGGAATATTACTGGTAAAAAGGAACTGGATCACATGACATTGCCGATATTTCCAGAACATCTAAAGGCTTGTACATCCTCAGTGCTGCTGCACTTACACACACAGGGGGGAGACCCAGTGTGGTACACAGAGTATAGTTACCCCACCCACATACAGGTATCAGGTGGGTGGTGAGTACTGACAGGCATTATTCAGTGTGCAAAATTGGCACATTCCCATAATGCACTGAGTCCAACTGCTGTGATGTCTCTAAGATCCTGTTCCTTAGTTTAATTCTTGTACCAATTCGATCAGGATTAGAGCTTTTTCATTTCTGATTTTTGAATATCTTCTCTTAATATCATTGAAAATAGGAATACAGCTGCCCTGGATTTTGTCCTTCATTTAGGGTGATTTGATTTCTCCATAGTCATAAAAATTCTGGCATGACAACAGAACTGTGACCCAGTCTGCCTGTTTCTACAGCACTGCCTAAAGCCACTCTGACTGTAGAGCTAAAATGGCGCCCACTGTACAATGGAGAGACCGTCACCCTGAGTTGTGAGGTGGACTCATACAGCAATTGGACATATTCCTGGTACAAAGACCAGACCCAGATGGCTGTGTCTCAGACTGCTGGTCACAGTGTGACTGGTAACAGACTCACCATCCCTGGTGCTGCTGGGTCTGACCAGGGGCAGTACTGGTGTGAGGGGAGGCTGGAGGGGAGAAAAGTGACATCACAGCCCAGCGACTCCATCAATCTGACTGTTGCAGGTGAGTCTCAGGTACGCTTTCAATTTGGATATGTCACATGCTCTATTGGATTCAGATCTGGGGACTGTGCAGGTCATTGGAGTAAAATGAAGTCGCCGTCTTGTTTGTGGAACCAGCTGCAGGTGACGTGTGCTTTGTGACAAGGCACATTACCTGCTGGAAGTATCAACTTGATGAAAGGTAGACTGTGGTCCTAAAGGGATGCATATGGTCCGCTACAATGCTTAAGTATGTTCTGGCACTCAATTGATGGTCAGTTGGTATTAAGGGGCCTAATGTGTGTCACATAAACACACCATTACACTACCACTACCAGCCGTTACTGCTGACAAAGCAGGATGGGATTTTTATGCAGTATGGATTCATCCTGTTTTGCCAAATTCAGACCCTACCATCTACGTATTTGTCGTCACAGAAATTGAGATTCATCAGACCAGACATTTATCCATTCTTTAATTGTTTAGTTTTGGATTGTGTATTCAGAGATGTCCTTCTGCGCAGCACTGTTGTAAATAACTTTTTTGACCATTTGTGGCCTTTCTGCTAGCTTGAATGAGTCTGCCCATTTTACTCCAACGCTCTCATTAATAAGGTGTTTTCGCCCACAGAACTGCCACTCACTGGCTTTTTTGTTTATTGCACCGATTTCTGTAAATTTCAGACATGTTATTGGGATACTAATGAATTCAGCAGTGCTGGCGGCTTTGTATAATTATCCTAATTTCAGTGATTCTCAACTTATGCTCGCATTATAGAGAATAAAAAATATTCTGTAAATGGTTTCACGTATATAATTTACTTTTGATGTTATGTCTCAAATATTTATATTTTATGAAATATTGCCCAGGACCACCTATTGATTCAAAGATAATTAATCTTTCTGCCATGGTTCTTTTTCCCTTGCATTTTGTACACATCTGTTTCCTCCTCAGTCACTTCTAAATTCTGACAGAAGAAATTGTGACCCAGCCTGTCTCCTTTCCACAGCCCTGCCTAAAGCCACTCTGACTGTAGAGCCAAAATGGCACCCACTGTACAATGGAGAGACCATCACCCTGAGGTGTGAGGTGGAGTCCTACAGCAACTGTACATATTCCTTGTACAAAGACCAGGCCCAAATGGCTGTGTCTCAGACTGCTGGTCACAGTGTGACTGGTAACAGACTCACCATCCCTGGTGCTGCTGGGTTTGACCAGGGGCAGTACTGGTGTGAGGGGAGGCTGGAGGGGAGAAAAGTGACATCACAGCGCAGCGACTCCATCAATCTGACTGTTGCAGGTGAGTCTCAGGTACGCTTTCAATTTGGATATGTCACATGCTCTATTGGATTCAGATCTGGGGACTGTGCAGGTCATTGGAGTAAAATGAAGTCGCCGTCTTGTTTGTGGAACCAGCTGCAGGTGACGTGTGCTTTGTGACAAGGCACATTACCTGCTGGAAGTATCAGCTTGATGAAAGGTAGACTGTGGTCCTAAAGGGATGCATATGGTCCGCTACAATGCTTAAGTATGTTCTGGCACTCAATTGATGGTCAGTTGGTATTAAGGGGCCTAATGTGTGTCACATAAATGCACCATTACACGACCACTACCAGCCGTTACTGCTGACAAAGCAGGATGGGATTTTTATGCAGTATGGATTCATCCTGTTTTGTCAAATTCTGACCCTACCATCTACGTATGTGTCGTAGCAGAAATTGAGATTCGTCAGACCAGACATTTATCCATTCTTCAATTGTTTAGTTTTGGGTTGTGTATTCAGAGATGTCCTTCTGCGCAGCACTGTTGTAAATAGCTGTTTTTTGGCCATTTGTGGCCTTTCTGCTAGCTTGAATGAGTCTGCCCATTCTACTCCGACGCTCTCATTACTAAGGTATTTTCACCCACAGAAATGCCACTCACTGGATTTTATTGTTTATTGCACAACTCTCTGTAAATTTCAGACATGTTATTGGGATTCTTATGAATTCAGCAGTGCTGGAGGCTGTGTATAATTATCCTAATTTCGATGATATTCAATTTATACTCACACTATAGAGAATAAAAATATTTGGTTTACAATTTCACATATATAATTTATTTTTGGTGAAATGCTTAAAATTTTAATATTCATGGCATATTGTGCAGGACCACCTACAGAGTCAAAGAAAATTTATATTTCTGCCATAGTTGTTTTTCCTTGCAGTTTATGCACAATTGTTTCCTCCTCAGTCATCTCTAAATTCTGACAGAAGATACTGTGACCCAGTCTGTCTCCTTTCCACAGCCCTGCCTAAGGCCTCTCTGACAGTAGAGCCAAAATGGCGCCCACTGTACAATGGAGAGACCGTCACACTGAGGTGTGAGGTGGACTCTTACAGCAACTGGACACATTTCTGGTACAGAGACCATAACCAGATAGCCACATCTCTCACTAAAGTGTACAGTGTGAACATCACTGGGGCTGCTGGATCTGACCAGGGGCAGTACTGGTGTGAGGGGAGGCTGGAGGGGAGAAATGTGACATCACAGCGCAGCGACTCCATTACTCTGACTGTTGCAGGTGAGTCTCAGGTAGGCTTTCAAATTATATATAAAACATTATCCTTAAAATATTTACATTACTTTCCATACTTACCATACATAGGAGCAACAAACAGTATAACAATTTATACTATGGCTTGGACAAATATTTAATTCCGATTGGTTGACAGCCATGTCAACCAATCGTTTTATTCGTGTTTGTGTATAGGCATGGCAATGTGGGTAATTTTGCCTCATTATGGTGTCAAATCACTACACGAAGACAATCAATTTGTTGACTTAGAAATCCTGAAAAAAAAGGAAACTTAACACCACGTTATTAAAAAGATAGATAGAAAGCAGATAGAAAGCATTTTTTTATCCAGAAAATATCTCAGTTTGAACACATTTTACATTTATGTGGTCAGGGGTGCAGCATTTATTAAGCTTGGAGATATTAACGTATCGTAGTTATGTGTATGAGAATATATGACACAGCTCACTGTCTTCCCACTATACCAGTTGCTAAATGCATCATGACAATAGTTGTGCACTTTGTTTATCATTGTTAATGTCTTTTCTCTTTTCTAATATTTTTGATGGTTGATAGTGAGACTACTCTGCATACATAAGAAAAGAGAAACACTGGTTTATCATTACCAAAGAAACCATATTTAGTGATGTGGCAAATGTGTACATAATGGGGTTAGATTTGTAATTAATAAAATGTCTTTAAATATACCTTTTAATTCCATGCATTTTAGTTGTAGCCATAGTATAAGAGATTTTAACCACTTCATGGGTTCCGATTGCCACCCTGTCAGGCCATATTTTCTTGTATATGCACAGGTTTATACCCTCCACATATCCCTCATCTCTGTGTCTCTCCACAGGTATACTGGTATTCGGTCTGGGAGCTGCTCCTCTGCTGCTGTCCTCCATTATACTGTGTGTGAAATGGTGCAGGAAACCAGGTGATGTCATTTTACAGGGGAACACATCTAAAAACAACGTGTGTTTCAGATTTCAGGCTGCAACACTGTTCATTCTCACTCCCAGTTCTCTCCCTCTGTTGTGTTTATACATGTTTGTTGATGTGCAGGGTCGTCTAATGAAGCAGCTGTCAAATACACTGAAGAGAATGTGGAAGTTGACTTATAAAACCTTCACACAGAAGCTGGATCAGTGTGCTAATGTGGAATGAAGAACGTTTGAGAGCTCAGGATTATTTTTCATTGTGATGCTTCTCAGCTTGCAGGAGGGGAAATCCTGATTGGGGGTGCAGTTATGGGGACACTCAATGAGTTTTGGGAATGAAGCAGTCGTGCCTTTAGAATGCAGGATCTGTATAATATATCTGAGGTTCTGATTCACCAGAGCTGTACTTGTGGTCTTTGTCTAAGTTAGTCTGCTTTCATTGCTGTATGTTGGTTTCAGGACCTACGCTGAACTTTATATATTATGTAGTAAACTCGCCGCAAGCTTACATACAGCCTAAACAGCTGAGACTCTGCAACATGTTCAACATGCATTTCATGTGTCTGCTTATATTAGTATTACATTAAATGGAATTTAAAGTGTGTTCTTTTTTGTTCCTTCTTTATTTTGTTAACATAAGAAATAAATGAAATAAATAAACATGTGTAATGCAACATCCCCAGTAGGTCAGTTATACCACCTTCCACTGTGGTGAACAACACAATCTAATCCAAGTGTTAGAAGGAAAAACCGAACAGGAATGCTGAGCTGGATGTGGACAGAGCAGCTGAGGGCTCGATTGTTTTTATTATATTAATTTTATATAATTACTGTTAATACTTCTACTATAATAACAATGTTACCAGTCATAACTTTCTTGTGTTCATTCTTCGTGGGGACGAATCGTGACAAATAAATATTAATAAATAAGTATGCTAAAGCTGGCATTTGTTTCTTGATGCTATATTATGCTGATTCCACCATATTATCTTGACTACATTGTCATTTTGATATTGCTTGTAATAGCGTATTATCATTATCATTACATTACATTACAGGTCATTAAAAATGTTATTAGTTGCGGTATTTCTGTCCATGCATGATGAAGTTTTCGATGATAACTATGAGTAATTACATATGAAAAATAAATAGGCCATCATAAATAAAAAATGAGAATAGATTAATTAAATTTGATCTTAAATAATGTTCAGCATCAATTGGCCAGGGCAATGAAGGGATAGGCTGTTGGCTTGGCAAGCGTTCCTTATACTGTGCTATCGCTCATGCTAACTTAATAGCAGTGTCTTTGGAAGTTCATCACATTTGCAGTCCTTTCTGAACCGATGTTGCTTTAAAGCAGTATCCGTTCAAATGCCTACATAAGGATCATAGTTTTAAAGTGCCCTAAGGTTCTGTTGACGCGTGGTGCTCAATGGACAGCGGTCACTCCTGGCTCAGGGCTGATGTATAATGCTCGTGTACAGGAGACCTCGGGATTGAAACAGTGCTGCAGTCATTAATGCATGTTATGAAACATTTCTAATAGGAATCAATAAAATGTATACAGCACAATAAACGTTGATATAACGCACTTAAATAATAACTTATTGAGATAACCTTTATTTTTTATAAGCTCCCTGACATGGAATGGACACCTAGCTGTTTACCTGACTATAAACACAAACATACGGACTTCCACATTTCTCCAGAGGAAGAAAGCGCTGCATCACACATGTGCTCTGGCGTATGCACACACTATTATTTTCCTGCCACACACAGGGGGGAAAGCTGCAGAACGGTTATAAAATACACAGGCATGTCGTACTTCTCTGATTACCTCCTCTAGAAAAAAAAATTGAAGTACAAATATAGCGGACGCTGCGGCTCATTAGCTTCCCTTCATGAGCACTTGATCAGAGTACAGAAACCACGTGAGCATCTCCAACCTGCTGCTCCCTCTATATCTCGAGCAGAGGAGAGAGGAGCATGGCACTAAAATGCAGACGCACTTGGTAACCGTTGCAGCTTCCTGCAGCTCTGTCTGGGTTAGGATACTCTGCGATTTCAGAGGGGATGGCAGCCGCTCTGAGAGCTTCTCAGTGTCACAGTTAAATGTGTAACTTTCACAGCTTTCTTCAGGTCAGCGTAGTTCAGCTGGGCATGCTAGAGTGATGTAAATTTCTATTGCAAATTACACCTCAGGCAACATGATCAATTTGTGAATAATATTTCTGTAAATAATATTCCATACATCATTTAGCATTCAAACAGAGTTACATAATAAACTTCAGGGTTTAAGTTGCAGAAATAGTGTGGTTACAGTATGATTTCAGAGGCAGTTGACTCTCACTGTGCCAAGTTTCTGTTCATGACCAAAAGGCTCAATTTTGGTCAAACCAGACAATTGATTTACACAATCACTAAGGCCTTTGTTTGTGCAGCATTTCCAAAGAGCCTGTTGGTATGATGGTGTGATTGTATGGTTGAATATGAGACTTGGTGATCTCAAAAAGCAACTAAATTCAAACTGTGATCCTTGGGGTCTTCTTTGCCTCTAGCATCATCTTCCTCGCTGGGTGGGGGGGCCATATGTATCCCAACTTTGCCACTTCTTTTACAGGAAGGTTGCTGATATTTACAAATCCTTCAAGATGGAGTCTTCAAGCACATTAGTCAATCCTCTTCCCAGACAACCCTCCCCCATTCCCAACTCAGTACTCCTCCCCCCTTCTCTCTTTCTGCATCCTCTCCTCTTCTCTCTCTCTACCAAGTCTCTTGTTTCTGTTATCTCCTCTCATACTCTATCTTCCAGGTCACATCTCCAGTCTGTTCTGACCCCTGGTGGTGGAATGAGTTTCTGACTGCTGTCAGGACTGCAGAAACCCTACCCATCTTCCCACTGCAGTCAGGACAGCAGAAGCCTTGCCCATCTTCCCACTGCAGTCAGAACAGCAGAAACCCTGCCCATCTTCCCATTGCAGTCAGGACAGCAGAAGCCCTGCCCATCTTCCCACTGCAGTCAGGACAGCAGAAACCCTGCCCATCTCCTACTGCATTCAGGAGAGCAGAAACCCTGCCCATCTTCCCATTGCAGTCAGGACAGCAGAAACCCTGCCCATCTTCCCACTGCAGTCAGGACAGCAGAAACCCTGCCCATCTTCCACTGTATACTGAAGACTCAGCCCCACAGATTCCACCATGGCTCCCCTAACCTACTTTTTTTCTTTATATTTCCTTTAGAATAATGTTACAGGTTCAGCTGTGAAAAGATAAGTTATCTGTCTAATGGTACTTGCATTTATCACAGTATAACAGTTGTTTTGTAGGGTAACATTACACTTATTAGTTATAAATGAGCATCTATGCCTTCTTAGTGAATTGCCACCTATTTATTTATTTTTTAATGTTTATTCATCATGACCCGAGAGTTTGTCCCTGTATTTGTTCCCCCGCGTGTCTATTTTTCCTCCTGGGGAGGTTGTGACCTCACTCGCTGGATTCCCAAGGATTCAGACTGGGTCTGTATATATATATATATATATATATATATATATATATATATTTCAGACCCGTTTCCTGTTTTAGTAAAGGGTTTATGTGACTGTATCTCTGTTAACAAAACCATAAAATAAAAAATAAAAAATTGAATCCATTTTTTTAAATACAGAAATTTCCTCTGATTTTCATAATGGGCAATGAAACATTTGGCCGTGTTTCTCGTTGCGTAGCCTAACCTGCTTTTCGAATCTGAATTACGATAAAATGTTATATTTTATTTTTTTTAAAACAAACAAGTATTCATGTATGAAGGCAAGTAGGCAATCTCAGCAACTTGTGGATCCCTCTGACGCTTTTGACAACTCACAAACTGCACTGGGTCATAATTCCGAATTCGAATGAACAGAGATTCTGCGCCGGTTTTATATTTAAACGCGTTTCCAGAATCCAGCCGTTAGTTCATGAGTGCACTTTTTTACATACAGATTGTGTTCATTTTTCCTCTGATCTAGTGAGTTTATAGGCTACATCTTAATTTTAAACAGAGGCTGCAGCCAAAACAGCCAAAATTCCATTTAATTGGCGTTGGCTGTTTTTAATTGCGCTGCTTAATTTCAAGTTACCGCAATTTGTCGTAGATCCCAATCAGTTTACCGACACATATTACCACGGTAAGATAAATATTGAACGGATTCAGCGCTGCTTTACCACTTAGTTGTACGACTAAGTATTTAAGTAACATTTGTTGGCTTTCTTGCCATTTTTGTGACGATAAAATCTATTGTTATTATATTTCAGTATTTCATCTACGTTGACATCGAGACATTACAGTGAGACATGAAAAAAAAAAAAACATTTAATCATTAATCTCACATGGTCTATTTTTATATAAATGTATTGAATAACATACAACAATAGTTTTACAGTAGTTCATTGTTGTACAGTTGTTGTATACTTGATAGAGAACCTTCAATCTCTGCACTGTGATTTGGGGAGTGTGATCTTGTCTCTGCAGTGTAATTTGGAGAGTGATCTTGTCTGTGCACTGTGATTTGGGGAGTGTGATCTTGTCTCTGCAATGTTATTTTGTGCTTGTGATCTTATCTCTGCAGTGGGATTTGGGGAATATGGTGTTGTTTGAAGTGTTGTATGGTGTATGCAGATTTTGCTTTGCAGTGTGATTTGGGGAGTGTGATCTTATCTCTGTAGTGTGATTTGGAGAGTGATCTTGTCTGTGCACTGTGATTTGGGGAGTGTGATCTTCTCTCTGCAATGTTATTTTGTGCTTGTGATCTTGTCTCTGCAATGTGATTTGGGGAGTGTGATCTTGTCTCTGCAGTGTAATTTGGAGAGTGATCTTGTCTCTGCACTGTGATTTGGTCTTGTGATTTTTTATGATTCTGGTTTTCCCAGTGCTTACATTCCCCAGGACAGCCTCATTGCAGTATGGCCAACCGGATGGCCAGTTCCTGATAGACCAGAGCATCTTACAGATAGGAAGTGTAAGCTACACTACACACCTGTGTCAAGCACATATATGAATATGATTATTCTGTAACATTGGGAAACTCCTGCAGTTCCCTGGGAATTATAAAGAAAATATATTTAAAGTGTGAAGTCAAATTGCAAACGTTTGCACATCATAACAAATCTGCTGAAAATACATGTTTCGGTTAACTTAAAATTTGAAAGTATTGGAAAATGTTTAATTAAGTTACCCAGGGATAGTCTTTAGCTCATGAATAGTCACATCTATTCATGAGCTCATGAATGACTACAGTTAAAATGTGTGTACATAACTGAACTTCATTCAGTAATTCAGTAGCAGGTCCAGCCTCCAGGATTGGAGTCTCCACCCATTTTGTTCTGACATTTTAATCGGTGGAGACCCCAATCCTGGAGGCTGGACCTGCTTCTGAATTACTGAATGAAGTTCAATTATGTATATTTAAACAACCTGCCGTTCATTCATTCATAAGTATCTGTTTTTATCTTCAGGAAATGGATTCTGCTAGTGAAAGCACCAGGAAAAGCATTGCGTTACTTCCTATAGAAACACCCAAAATGCACGTGGACATTGGCCCGTTGCTGGATATCTGTCTTGCATCAGACCGCCCATCGACAGTTACCTGCTTCCTGCTACTGCTGTTAAGATGGCCATTCTTCAGGGGTGAGGAGAACATCTTGTCATGCGGTTATGTTGAAATCCCTAAAATGATCTTCATATTCTTTGTATTCAGGAGAGGCTTCTTTCAATAAAATCAATGAGATGAAGGACAGTGTCTCCTCACTGAAGTTCATCACCAGCATACTCCTTCAAGCTGAGCTGCACATTCGAGCATATTCAGAAACGGTAACAACTTTACTTTTTACACTGTGCTATTTACTGTTGTGTGTTCAGGAATTCTCATATAAGATGGGACTGCATGTGATCAGAAACATAAGCAAATGAACAACTCCAGTGACCTTTGACCTTCAACCCTGATTGTTTCTGTTCTGATCATCAACATCTTGCCACAGAAATGGCAGCCAGGCTCTGTGTTCCATCAGACAGCAAAGATGGTCATGTCCATGACACCGGCTTTGGATGTGCTCATGATTTTGGTCTTTATCTGGAGAAGAGTATGCATTTCTTTCATTATTATCAGTGCTAAGTGTCGCACAGTTTTCAAAACATATTGTACTGTATAAAGACTGAACCTTCTATTGACCAAGATTCTCTGCCTGCTTGACTTTTTTATTAAGCAAAATATTCTATTCTGATACCTCCATTCTATTATCTTTTCCTTTTCCAGCTTAAAAGCAAGACCAATCAATGTGAGTTTATTTATTTTATTATATTGTTTGATTAACTACCATCTATTTCCTTCTGTCACATCCTTTATGTAGATCTTAGGGCCAGATTATCATGTGCTAGAATCTCATGTAGTCTCATTCTTCCTTTCTATTTTGATTTCTTAGTGACCAACAAGCAATTTTTTGAGCAGTTTGCTCAACACATAGATGAGAGTCATGTGAAAATTTCAGCCCTGAATAAAAAAGTAAGCTTCAGATGAATTTTATCCACATGTAAAGTATTTGCCTCAGGAGAGCTTGTATTTGTCATAATCCATGTTTTTGTCCATTTTACATTAGAGACACTAAAGAAAAAATTAGAAGAATCGAAAGAATGCTTTCTTCCTCCCATCGTAATAACTGGAACCTGAAGGTGAGAAACAGAAATTAGTAATTGGCAAATTTCCCAGAATTGTATGAATACTGCTCGATACTGTCATACTGTAGATGAGTGTAATTAATTTCAGTTACTTTCAGAATGTGAAGCTTTAATGGAATCTATGGCTGAAGTAGTGCACTGCTGTTTGTATAACAGCTTATATTAGAAATGTGTATTTACACCATTTGATATTTCATAAAGGCAAGTGTCAGAGAGCTGCAAAGGAGATGCATGAAAATGTGTTAAGAGAGAGATGCACTTGACTTGATGCTGGAGGAGAGAGAGAACAGAATAAAAAGTGCCGATCTGGAGCAGGAGGAATTTAAGAAGACATTTCAAAAGAAATTATGGCTCTACAGCAGTGAGTACCGAGCAAGACTGTTAAGGAAAACCAAATATGACATCTAAATAAGGTAACCATGGCAATGGGAGAGTGAGGCTTTATGAACTCCATTATAGGTGGGACTACCGTGTGCTGTTAGTCATTGACATTGATATGAACCAATCTATCAAGTTTGGTCTCCATAGCAGACCACTTTGATTGGATTAATTTGATCAGCTGTTAATAACTCATAATAACTCCACCCATTTCGGGGCTTGTGTCTTAAACAGTCATTGGAGAGAAAAGGGAATAATATTGATGTTAATGTTAGAAGTAACTGAATCTGAGTTAACAATGGACAGACACTTAACAGAAAGCTTAAATTGTATTTGAATGATGAAGCTTTTGATTATTTTTTAACATGCTGGAATCCTGTACAGGATAGATGAGTGTCACATGTGCTGTGAACCGGTTTATAAAAAGCACACAAGTTACTGCTGGCTCCAGCACAGTGTAAGACTGAAGCTGGTGTGCTTCGTGCTGCAGGAAGCTGGGGCAGCTTGAGCAGCACTGGAGAGAAAAGCTGGTAAGAGTGATGGAGGAGAGGAGCGAGCACGAGCAGTGTGTGAAGAAGGAGATCCAGGCTCTGCTCCTTAAGCTTTTCAAGACTGAGCAGCTGCACCAGACCCAGGTGAGCACATCCAGCGAGTACCAATGCTCCACTCTACCCTCTCTACGGTCAGGTCTGTCTCCTATTATAGGATTGCATACATATGTGTGGGTCTTAGGAACACCTTTAATCTCCATGTTCTCCTATTCCATTGCAGATAAGTGACTATGAGGTCAAGTACAGGGATTCACTAAAACTGGTGTCTGAGCTGCAGCGTCAAATCGAGGAGCGTGAGGTGAGAGGCTGAAATGGAGGTCGGCAGGAAGATCCGCTATTAAAAATAAAATAAATCAAATAATATTACGCTTTTGGAGGTTCATTTTACATGGCACCAAAGCAAGTTAAATTCAGTGTTTATTAAAAGTAAAACAATGGTATGTGAGAACAGTTATTGCTCACACATGGACACAGATGGGAAAGGAGATGTTTAGAGATGTTTGTGCAGCATGGCTGTGAGCTTCAGGTGCTCATTGGTCAGTGTCATGGCGGACGTCACATAAGCAATGAGAACAGGGCTGACCACACTCAGATCACACAGCTCCTGCAGACAACTGACAGCATGGAGGAGGAGAGGAACAGAGGAGGCTCCTGCAGCATGAGAGAGAGACATCAGAGAAGATACAGAGGGAAGTGGAAGAAGAGAAGAAATAAGAAGAGAAAAAGAACATAATAAAGGAGGGTGGGAAGAGGCAGGAGCTCCAGGGAGTGACACAGATGAGAAAAACAGCAGGAGGATTGGGTTATTTAAGCATAATGTCAGAGGAAAGGGAATATTCACACTGCATTTATCTCCTGAGCTGAACCTCTCCTGGTCAAAATCCCTGTTATGACACTACTTTGGGGCCTGGATGGATGACCTCGATCATCTACACTGCATTTTGATAAACACGGGCTCTTAATTTTCTCAGCTAATTTAATACCTCAGGCCATAATCTGTACAAACTCTGTGATTATTTGCTTTAACAGATTCCTATTTAGCCCGTCTTTAACTGTTGATACCAGGCTAGTATAAACCATTTAATCATCACTGTTTCAGTCTTTTTACTTTACTTGCTGTACATTTGGAGGCTCAGGCTTGCTCTAGCCCATTTTTTAATTTGCTGTTTTGGCTGACCGTGAAACATGGCCTCTGCTGACCTCGCCTGGTCACAGATGAGTACAGCATCAGCATTAACCCCCTGCAGGATATCTCACTCCGGTATAGAGACTTAAACATTAAATCAAAGAGAGGTTGGTATGAAGTTAGTGTCTAAGTTAAGTTTATTAATCAGTGTTGTTCATTTGTTTATTTAGTGGCCTCCCCTTGCTCTCATACCTTCTGTTTCTGTCTAGTAGGAGGGTGTAGTTACAAGGCAAAGGCCACACATTTACACAGACAGTGGTGGAATGGTCATTGGTCACAGGTGTTCATCTCACCTGCAGGTCGAGGCACCATGAACATCTGACCACCAGCACATCCCCTACATCTGAGAGGTTACAGAACACCTTCACTTCCCCACATACATTAATTCCGCAAGCTGTCACAACAAAAGATAATTTAGTTCTCACTTGACTGTCTGATGAAATGAAGATTTTTAAATTTTGAAAATGGATTAGGTGAGCACATAGGTAATTGGATATTGGGGAATCAGAGTGTGAAGTGAGATTGGGGTAGTTGGAGCAACATTCATATGCATTTTATCTGGCAATGGTAGATGCTGGCAGGTGAGTGTCTGTATTGTGAAAGGCTTGCATATTTTCACCACTAGATGTCAGTAAACTCCCACGAAAATCCCATTTCAGTGAAAGTGGGGAAATGCCAGTCTTTCTCTGTGACATTACCAGACTTCTGTTCACCGGTTCTGCCTTTCAGCAGGTGAACAGAAATGGCACGATATAAACGAGTGTCTGTACATCAGGAGTAGCGCTGTCTCCTAAATTTATGTGGCTGGAACTACGGGAGTAATGGGGGTTGGGCACACATGTGGAATGCTGATGGCAGAACATAATCATTTGTAGACTGCCAGAGAGGTGGGAGATCTCTGGTGTTCATTGAGAGAATTAGTTGAGCAGAACGGGTATAAAATTAAAGGGGCATGTAGGATCGGTGAGGATAAAGAGATTCCCCGAGGGGGGTGGGACGGGGGGGGGAGATTCCTTGTGTGCCAGTTAATTTTACTTTGGTTTATTCTTGGTAGGCAGGTCTGTGTTGTGACTCGAGATACTTTTAACCTTTGTTACAGCACCTTTGTGTGGTGTCCGTGATGTGATTGATTGTGCTTGTAACCTGGACGAGGGGCGGCAGACGGGGGGAGAAGCCATTGCCTGGAAGCCAGAGTGTACAGCGGCGTTGGCAAAATCACGGACCAGGCTGGAGGCGCTGTGGGAAGTTGGAACAGGGAGTGCAGCAGTTTCTTGAGAAGTCTTTCGTTTATTCAGAGCTCAGAGTGCAGTAACTCCGCCCCCTCTATCTATTTGCTCTTCAGTTTCCCACATAGTGGTCCTTAGCTATAACCTAACACAGCTCTTCTGCTGCAGCCAATCAGCTCCCAAGCCTGGAGAAACAGACAGAACACAAATGATTCTGTGGCCAAGCAGCCATGAAGTCCGCATATGCAAGCAGGGTGGAGCCAGTTAGACTGTCTCTGAGCTGACGGAGCATGGTGGACAGATGCTGGGCTTTGACTGGGCATTGTTGGGCGTTGTTTTTGCAGAGGTCATTATAGTAGAACCTCTACTCTCCATCACCATCAGGGAATCCGTGGTGCCGGATAGTAAAAAATATTGTATAGTAGAGAGTACCCTAAAGATTAGGCAGGAGCCAAATTAGTGAAGTATTTATTTATTAATTTTTTTAAGAAACTCCATGTATTATTTTATTGCTCAAGGGCCCCACCTGCTGGCCAAATGATTTTACAATAGCTTCTATTTTCAAGTAAATATCAGAGGGACATGCACTGTAAGTTCAGAGGACAAGCACCCCATCCTGTGTAAGTTTTTTAGCACACAGACTACCACCACAATCTTGTGTACGTTTTTTAGTGCACAGACAAGCATCCCCATCTTTTCAAATGAATGCAACCAGCCTGCTGCTTGACTATTGACCAATCAGAGGAGCTGCTATGTTGTGATGTTGTGGGACGGTACTCCTCACAAACTGGAGCCACCTTTCTGTGGACCACATTACAGCCTCTGGACAGCACAGTAGCCAATCACATACACCCAGGGCTTCACTCTAGCCAATTATGAGCTGTCCTGCGGGTCCAACATTCACAGTCAGCTCTGGCACAGTCAGGTATTTTAGACCATGCGGTGTTTCATTTCACAGAGGACCAGCGCATTTAAGCAAGGTGCTGCCCTAAAGTCTCTCTGATTCCCTGGGATAACGAGTGAAGTTCTGCACTTTTTCTTTAGTTTATAAAAAAGAAGAGAAGAGAACATGAAGCTGGTTTGCTGTGCAGGACCCACTTCCTTATTTTTGCTCGCATAAACAGAACCCCCCAAAAGTGTTATAATGGTAGAGGGAAATTGGTTATTTTTGCTCTGTGCTTACAGTAATTGGATTTGAATATGAGACAAAAGTACAGTCAGCTTTTAATATCATGGTACGTGTGTTACCATTTCTCAGAAACTGCTGTCGTTGTGTTGAGTCCCCCTATTTTCAGCTGTGTAAAAGTTTAAAAAAAAAATTTAAATTAAAAAACAGAAGTTCTATCCTCCACACTTTCAGCTTTCCATTGCATTGGTTTTTATTTATTTATTTATTTATTTATTTGTCTCATCTGTTCATAAAACAGTTTCAAAACTCTTCTGGCTTGTCTCTGTACTTTTTGGCAAATTCTAATCTGGCCTTTTGATTCTTGATGTTGATGTGAGGTTTTGCATTTTGCTGTTTAGCCTCTATAATTCTGCTCTCCGAGTCTTCTGCATTTGGCGGCTCACTATATTTTTACCCCTGCCCTCTGGAGACCGCTGGTGACCGTAGTTTTAGGGTTCTCTTTCACAACTCTTCACAGGATTTGTCTGTCATCAACTGCAGTACAACTCATACAGGTACTTAGAGTTGTATGTAGCCTAAACAACTCAGATACAATTTTGGATAGTTTATTCTCTGTTTGGCACTGTGAGTGCCTGTGGGTTTTCTGGCTTCTGTTGTTGGTGGCTATTTGTCAGTATACAGGAAATGTAAGAGTGATCTTCTGCAGATATATATTTATATTTAGTTGATTTTAGTTATAGAAAAGCGGAAGGTAAAGTAGAAGGGTGGGAGCGTCTGTGAGAATTTTTTCACAGCTTGCTGTTCACACAAGCAGATAAGAAAAGAATGCATTAGAGGTGCTGTACAGTATATACAATAGCCCAGGGGTTTCTTTTTTATTGCTCTCTTGATCACTGAAGTTGAAGCACTAAACTTCCTCTTGAATCATGCAGGCAAATAGAGGGGTCACATTGATCTGTGAGTACTACCGAATCAGTTTTTTAATGTAAAGGTTTTTAACAGACAAGTATGTTTTTGTGGTGAAATTTGCATTTGATTGAAGAAAAATAAAGAACAACAACACATTTGTTAAATTATGTTAAATATATAAGTAGGATTTGACCTCACTAATACTAAAATGCTCTACAGCGGTTGGGCTGCATTGGAATGACCTGCGTTATGGGAAAAAAAGAAAAGAATGAGTAAAGAAGTATGCTTTTTCTTCAGTAGATAACATACCTTAAATGATCACTAACAATTTTTTGTGAAAGAAGAAATACAATTTTATTTATTTGTTATTTGAAAGAGACATTGTACAGTTAGTAACTGCCCCAGAATTAGCTTGATAACTAAATTTCATCAGTAGTCCCTTGGCAGGTGGGAAAGTGGGAAAACTTACAAAAAATATGTGCAAGCAGCAATTTGCAATTAGAATAAAAAGGGTGTGCATCAATACGCTCTAGCAGTAAAATGAAAAATATAAATAATCGCAAAAGGTAACAATGTAGCATATTGTGCTACAAATAAAATAATAAAACAAAAAATACAAGATAAACGGTAACACAATTGTACTTAATAACATGTCAGTGGTGATATGTAACTGGCTTTTTAACCAGAGCTTTCAGTGTATTTTTGCACAGAACATGTAAAGGCTTCAAATATATTCACACAAACAGACATACGCTCCATTCAAACTGATCATTGCTGAACTCAAACACTGACTGGTGGACCTGAGTTTACCCAACTTCCAAAGTACTGCATGGATGACATCTTGAAACCAAACAGCAATGATGGGGATGTCTTTAGGCTTTATTTGGAACATATTTATGGTTTTGTATTTTTCTTGCACTTACTGCATTTCTTTGGCCATTTCGATGATGATGTCAATGATTCCTGTCTTTTTTTTTTTTTATAGTGCTGAGTCTAATGACAAGACTGGGTGAGTGTTACTAGATTTTAAAACAAACCCCACCTTCTGTTACCTGATAATTTATCAGAGAAAAATCATATTTAGACAGTGTAGGTAAACTTATGATTGATAACAGAATGTCATACTTCACAATAGGACTGTCTCACAGCATTATGATGTGATTAATTTGACTGCTTATGTGGACGGTAATGTAGAATATTATTCTGTGAGACTTGAGGCATGTCCTACAGTAGGGGGTGATGCAGAGATCACAAAGAGAAGCATAACTTTATGGTTCAAAACTAATGAAGTCACAGCATTAATCAGGACACTATAAACATGTCATGAGTATTAAAACACATGTACTGATGTAGTGCATGCACTATTTGTACAGGGAGCCCAAAGGATGTACTGACTCTGCAGCCTAACTGGCCCCTGCTCTTCACTGGAGAGACCGTCACTCTCACGTGTTCGGGACGGCCATTCAAACATCTTGGATTCTTTTGGTACAGAAATGAACCAAATGGTTGGGGGATAAAGCGCACTTCCCAGGAAAACATCTACACCATCGCGCCTGTTACTGAAGCCCACAGTGGTGTATACAAGTGTTCCGCTGAATCCATGAGTGATCCTGTCAGACTGAGCGTGTCAGGTGAGTCAAAACTGGTCAGCAGCTGAACACTGGTGGTCTCACTCGTCCCACAGAGAGACCATATTTAACACATTTATTCAATCTTCCCCAGTGCACATTGTGCTTCCCGTACCAGTTCATTTATTACAGTCAAATATAAAATTATAGTTTTAAATTATTAACTTATTTTCACTTAAATGGGCTGGGTATACCACCAATTGAGTTGAGTTTCTGCCTGTCACACTGTTTGTATTGTTAATATTTGAGCTTCTGTATGTTTAAATCCATGGAATATAGCCTTTTCTATCTGTTATGACATTGAGAGAACCTACTGCTTTAACTCTTTGTCTCAACCCCAATCAGAGCATGCCTGTCCCTCTGTAGTCATGTCTACACTCCACTGGCAAAGTTGTATGTAAAAGTTGTGTAAATTGCTCTGGGTAGGAGCATCAGCTAATGCCTGTAATGCAATGTAATATAATGTAATGTAATGTGCAGTTAGAGCTGTGACACAGTCTGTCCGTCTTCACAGCCTCGCCCACACCCGTTCTGAGATAGTCACATGCTTTCCCAGTACATGGATAAGCAAACCATGTTTTACTGTATCACAGATTAAAGCCAGTTTGCACTGTATGTTTGATTATGCCATTATTAGGAACCTGGAGGAGAGATTCAGTCTGTTCTCTCTGTTATAGAGAAACCCCACCGGTCCTGACTGTCTCTCCACACAGGCAGTTATATGCAAGAGAACATGACAGTCTCTCTTGTAAGGTTACAGAGACTTCAGCTGGCTGGGAATATTACTTGTAAAAAGGAACTGGATCACATGACATAGCCCATATTTCCAGAACATCTAAAGGCTTGCACACCCTCAGTGCTGCTCCTCTTACACACACAGGGGGGAGACCCAGTCTGGTACACAGAATATAGTTACCCCACCCACATACAGGCATTGTGGGAATGTGCAAAATTGGCACATTCCCACAATGCACTGGGTCCAACTGCTGTGATGATTCTGGGGTCCTGTTCCTTAGTTTAATTCTTGTACCATTATGATCAGGATTAGAGCTTTTTCATTTCTGATTTTTGAATATCTTTTCTTAATATCATTGAAAATAGGAATGCAGCTGCCCTGGTTTTTGTCCTTCATTTAGGGTGATTTGTTTTTTCCATAGTCATAAAAATTCTGTCATGACAACAGACCTGTGACCCAGTCTGTCTGTTTCTACAGCACTGCCTAAAGCCACTCTGACGGTACAGCCAAAATGGCGCCCACTGTACAATGGAGAGACCGTCATCCTGAGTTGTGAGGTGGACTACTACAGCTGCTGGACATATTCCTGGTACAAAGACCAGGCCCAGATGGATGTGTTTCAGACTTCTGGTCACAGTGTAACTGGTAACACACTCACCATCCCTGGTGCTGCTGGGTCTGACCAGGGGCAGTACTGGTGTGAGGGGAGGCTGGAGGGGAGAAAAGTGACATCACAGCGCAGCGACTCCATCAATCTGACTGTTGCAGGTGAGTCTCAGGTACGCTTTCAATTTGGATAAGTCACATGCTCTATTGGATTCAGATTTGGGGACTGTGCAGGTCATTGGATTCAAATGAAGTCGCCGTCTTGTTTGTGGAACCAGCTAGAGGTGACGTGTGCTTTGTGACATGGCGCATTACCTGCTGGAAGTATCAACTTGATAAAAGGTAGACTGTGGTCATAAAGGGATGCACATGGTCCGCTACAATGCTTAAGTATGTTCTGGCACTCAATATATGCTCAGTTGGTATTAAGGGGCCTAATGGGTGTGCCACAAAAACATTGCTCACACCATTACACTCCCACTAACAGCTGTTACTGCTGACACAAAGCAGGATGGGATTTTTATGCAGTATGGATTCATCCTGTTTTGCCAAATTCAGACCCTACCATCTACGTATGTGTCGTTGCAGAAATTGAGATTCGTCAGACCAGACATTTATCCATTCTTCAATTGTTTAGTTTTGGGTTGTGTATTCAGAGATGTCCTTCTGCGCAGCACTGTTGTAAATAGCTGTTATTTGACCAGTTGTGGCCTTTCTGCTATTATGAATGAGTCTGCCCATTCTTTTCCGACGCTCTCATTAATAAGGTGTTTTCACCCACAGAACTGCCACTCACTGGATTTTATTGTTTATTGCACAACTCTCTGTAAATTTCAGACATGTTATTGGGATACTAAGGAATTCAGCAGTGCTGGAGGCTGTGTATAATTATCCTAATTTCAGTGATACTCAACTTATGCTCACATTATAGAGAATAAAAAATATTCTGTAAATGGTTTCACATATATAATTTACTTTTAAAGTTATCTTTCAAATATTTATATTTTATGAAATATTGCGCAGGACCACCTATTGATTCAAATGATAATTAATCTTTCTGACATGGTTCTTTTTCCCTTGCATTTTATATACAACTGTTTCCTCCTCAGTCACTTCTAAATTCTGAAAAAAGAAACTGTGATCCAGTCTGTCTCCTTTCCACAGCCCTGCCTATACCCACTCTGACTGTAGAGCCAAAATGGCGCCCACTCTACAATGGAGAGACCGTCACCCTGAGGTGTGAGGTGGACTCCTACGGCTGCTGGACATATTCCTGGTACAAAGACCAGGCCCAGATGGCTGTGTTGCAGACTTCTGGTCACAGTGTAACTGGTAACAGACTCACCATCTCTGGTGCTGCTGGGTCTGACCAGGGGCAGTACTGGTGTGAGGGAAGGCTGCAGGGGAGAAAAGTGACGTCAGAGCACAGCGACTCCATCACTGTTGCAGGTGAGTCTCAGGTACGCTTTCAATTTGGATATGTCACATGCTCTATTGGATTCAGATCTGGGTATTGTGCATGTCATTGGAGTAAAATGAAGTCACCGCCATGTTTGTGACATGATGCATTACCTGATGGAAGTATCCACTTGAAAAACGAAAGACTGTGGCCTTACAGGGATGCATATGGTCAGATGCAATGCTTAGTTATGTTCTGGCACTCAAATGATGTTCAGTTGGTATTAAGGGTTCTAAGTGGTGTCACAAGAACATTCCCCACACCATTACACCACCACTACCAGCCGTTACTGCAGAGACAAAGCAGGATAGGTTCATCCTGTTTTGACAAATTCTTACAGTACCATGGTTCAATTGTTAGTCTTGGGTTGGGTATTCAGAGATGCCCTTCTACACAGTACTGTTGTAAACAGCTGTTATATGACCATGTGTGGCCTTTCTGCTAGCTTGAACGAGGCTGTCCATTCTGTTCTGGCCTCTCTTATTAGCAAGGTGTTTGCCCCCAAAGAAATGCCATTCACATGAGTTTATAGCACCACTCCCCATGAAATCTATAGACTGTACTGGATAAAATTCCCAGGAGCGAAACTGTTTCTGAGATGCTGGAACCACCACGTCTGGATCCAGCTATCATACCATGGTCAAAGTCTCTTAGATTGTGTGTCTTGCTCATTATAATTTTGGTTGAACACAAACAAAAACTCTTTACCATGTCTCCATGCTTTATATGTTGACTTGCCGATGCCATGCCCTTGTTGTGAGATGGTATTAAACAGGGAGATAAAGAGGCAGGAGAGGAAATTGTTTACTGAAACACAGGAAATTATATTAATCAGAGATGCAGCTCACAAAAGGGGCCAGCTTTCGGTTGTCAACCTCAGCACCAGATGTAATGCCGCCCCTGCTGATATCTATTATTTACGCTCAAATACCATGTTTCCCCATTGGGCTCCATTCATTTTTGAAAACAAAAATAAATACTCAAATATTTATGTTAACTATATTAGGAAGAAGAAACTCTTTAAATAATTTGTTCAGACATGTTATTGGCATTCTCCTGAATTCAGCACTGCTGGAGACTTTGTATAATTGTCCTAATTTCAATGATATTCAAATAATGCAAACATTAAACAATTCTGTAATTTATTTTGCATACATTATTTGGTTTTCGTTAAATGCTTCAAATATAATAATAATTATTTATTTTTTTGTGCAGGCCTGTCTATTCCTTTCAAGACATTGTACCTTTCTGCCAGGTTATTTTTCATTACATTTTAGGCATAACCTTTTCCTCCTCAGTCACTTCTACATTCTGACAGAAGAAACTGTGACCCAGTCTGTCTCCTTTCCACAGCCCTGCCTAAAGCCACTCTGACTGTAGAGCCAAAATGGCACCCACTGTACAATGGAGAGACCGTCACCCTGAGGTGTGAGGTGGACTCCTACAGCAACTGGACTTATTCCTGGTACAAAGACCAGACCCAGATGGCTGTGTCTCAGACTGCTGGTCACAGTGTGACTGGTAACAGACTCAACATCCCTGGTGCAGCTGGGTCTGACCAGGGGCAGTACTGGTGTGAGGGGAGGCTAGAGGGGAGAAAAGTGACATCACAGCGCAGCGACTCCATCAATCTGACTGTTGCAGGTGAGTTTCAGGTACACTTTCAATTTGGATATGTCACATCCTATATTGGATTCAGATCTGGGGACTGTGCAGGTCATTGGAATAAAATGAAGTCGCCGTCTTGTTTGTGGAACCAGCTGCAGGGGATGTGTGCTTTGTGACAAGGGACATTACCTGCTGGAAGTATCAACTTGATAAAAGGTAGACTGTGGTCCTAAAGGGTTGCATATGGTCTGCTACAATGCTAAATTATGTTCTGGCACTCAACTGATGGTCAGTTGGTATTAAGGGGCTTAATGTGTGTCACAAAAATACACACCATTACACTACCACTACCAGCCGTTACTGCTGACACAAAGCAGGATGTGATTTCATGCAGTATGGATTCATCCTGTTTTGTCAAATTCTGACCCTACCATCTACGTATGTGTCGTAGCAGAAATTGAGATTCATCAGATCAGACATTTATCCATTCTTCAGTTGTTTAGTTTTGGGTTGTGTATTCAGAGATGTCCTTCTGCGCAGCACTGTTGTAAATAGCAGTTTATTGACCATTTGTGGCCTTTCTGCTAGCTTGAATGAGTCTGCCCATTCTACTCCGACGCTCTCATTAATAAGGTGTTTTCACCAACAGAACTTCCACTCACTGGCTTTCATTGTTTATTGCACCACTCTCCGTAAATTTCAGACATGTTATTGGGATACTTATGAATTCAGCAGTGCTAAATGCTTTGTATAATTATCCTAATTTAAATGATATTCAACTTATACTCACACTATGGAGAATAAAAATACTCTGTGAATGATTTCACATATATAATTTACTTTTGAAGTTATGCTTCAAATATTTATATTTTATGAAATATTGCCCAGGACCACCTATTGATTCATAGATAATTATTCTTTCTGCCATGGTTCTTTTTCCCTTGCATTTTGTACACAACTGTTTCCTCCTCAGTCACTTCTACATTCTGACAGAAGAAACTGTGACCCAGTCTGTCTCCTTTCCACAGCCCTGTCTAAAGCCACTCTGACTGTAGAGCCAAAATGGCACCCACTGTACAATGGAGAGACCGTCACCCTGAAGTGTGAGGTGGAATCCTACAGCAACTGGATATATTCCTGGTACAAAGACCAGGCCCAGATGGCTGTGTCTCAGACTGCTGGTCACAGTGTAACTGGTAACAGACTCACCATCCCTGGTGCTGCTGGGTCTGACCAGGGGCAGTACTGGTGTGAGGGGAGGCTGGAGGGGAGAAAAGTGACATCACAGCACAGCGACTCCATCAATCTGACTGTTGCAGGTGAGTCTCAGGTAAGCTTTCAATTTGGATATGTCACATGCTCTATTGGATTCAGATCCGGGGACTGTGCAGGTCATTGGAGTAAAATGAAGTCGCCGTCTTGTTTGTGGAACCAGCTGCAGGTGACGTGTGCTTTGTGACAAGGGACATTACCTTCTGGAAGTATCAACTTGGTAAAAGGTAGAATGTGGTCCTAAAGGGATGCATATGGTCCGCTACAATGCTTAATTATGTTCAGGCACTCAACTGATGGTCAGTTGGTATTAAAGGGCTTAATGTGTGTCACAAAAACACACCATTACACTACCACTACCAGCCGTTACTGCTGACACAAAGCAGGAGGGGATTTTTATGCAGTATGGATTCATCCTGTTTTGTCAAATTCTGACCCTACCATCTAAGTATGTGTCATAGCAGAAACTGAGATTCGTCAGACCAGACATTTATCCAATCTTAAATTGTTTAGTTTTGGGTTGTGTATTCAGAGATGTCCTTCTGCACAGCACTGTTGTAAATAGCTGTTATTTAACCATATGTGGCCTTTCTGCTAGCTTGAATGAGTCTGCCCATTCTAGTCCGACGGTATCATTAATAAGGTATTTTCACCCATAGAACTGCTACTCACTGGATTTTATTGTTTACTGCACCACTCTCTGTAAATTTCAGACATGTTATTGGGATTCTAATGAACTCAGCAGTGCTAGAGGCTTTGTATAATTATCCTAATTTCAATGATATTCAGCTTATACTCACACTATAGAGAATAAAAATATTCTGTGAATGATTTCACATATGTAATTTTCTTTTGAAGTTATGCTTCAAATATTTATATTTTATGAATTATTCCGCAGGACCACCTATTGATTCAAAAATAATTAATCTTTCTGCCATGGTTCTTTTTACCTTGCATTTTATACACAACTGTTTCCTCCTCAGTCACTACTACATTCTGACAGAAGAAACTGTGACCCAGTCTGTCTCCTTTCCACAGCCCTGCCTAAAGCCACTCTGACTGTAGAGCCAAAATGGCACCCACTGTACAATGGAGAGGCCGTCACCCTGAGTTGTGAGGTGGAATCCTACAGCAGCTGGATATTTTCCTGGTACAAAGACCAGGCCCAGATGGCTGTGTCTCAGACTGCTGGCCACAGTGTAACTGGTAACAGACTCACCATCCCTGGTGCTGCTGGGTCTGACCATGGGCAGTACTGGTGTGAGGGGAGGCTGGAGGAGAGAAAAGTGAAATCACAGCGCAGCGACTCCATCAATCTGACTGTTGCAGGTGAGTCTCAGGTACGCTTTCAATTTGGATATGTCACATGCTCTATTGGATTCAGATCTGGGGACTGTGCAGGTCATTGGAGTAAAATGAAGTCGCCGTCTTGTTTGTGGAACCAGCTGCAGGTGACGTGTGCTTTGTGACAAGGCACATTACCTGCTGGAAATATTAACTTGATAAATGGTAGACTGTGGTCCTAAAGGGATGCATATGGTCCGCTACAATGCTTAATTATGTTCTGGCACTCAACTGATGGTCAGTTGGTATTAAGGGGCTTAATGTGTGTCACAAAAAAACACCATTACACTACCACTACCAGCCGATACTGCTGATACAAAGCAGGATGGGATTTTTATGCAGATTGATTCATCCTGTTTTGCCAAATTCTGACCTTACCATCTACGTATGTGTCGTAGCAGAAATTGAGATTCGTCAGACCAGACATTTATCCAATCTTCATTTGTTTAGTTTTGGGTTGTGTATTCAGAGATGTCCTTCTGCGCAGCACTGTTGTAAATAGCTGTTTTTTGACCATTTTTGGCCTTTCTGCTACCTTGAACGAGTCTGCCCATTCTACTCCGACAATCTCATTAATAAGGAATTTTCACCCACAGAACTGCCACTCACTGGATTTCATTGTTTATTGCACCTCTCTCCGTAAATTTCAGACATGTTATTGGGATTCTTATGAATTCAGCAGTGCTAGAGGCTGTGTATAATTATCCTAATTTCAATGATATTCGATTTATACTCACACTATAGAGAATAAACATATTCTGTGAATGATTTCCTATATGTAATTTACTTTTGAAGTTATGCTTCAAATATTTATATTTTATGAAATATTGCCCAGTACCACCTATTGATTCATAGATAATTAATCTTTCTGCCATGGTTCTTTTTCCCTTGCATTTTATACACAACTGTTTCCTCCTCAGTCACATCTGCATTCTGACAGAAGAAACTGTGACCCAGTCTGTCTCCTTTCCACAGCCCTGCCTAAAGCCACTCTGACTGTAGAGCCAAAATGGCGCCCACTGTACAATGGAGAGACCGTCACCCTGAAGTGTGAGGTGGAATCCTACAGCAACTGGACATATTCCTGGTACAAAGACCAGGCCCAGATGGCTGTGTCTCAGACTGCTGGTCACAGTGTATCTGGTAACAGACTCACCATCCCTGGTGCTGCTGGGTCTGACCAGGGGCAGTACTGGTGTGAGGGGAGGCTGGAGGGGAGAAATGTGACATCACAGCACAGCGACTCCATCACTCTGACTGTAGGTGAGTCTCAGGTACGCTTTCAATTTGGATATGTCACATGCTCTATTGGATTCAGATCTGGGGACTGTGCAGGTCATTGGAGTAAAATGAAGTCGCCGTCTTGTTTGTGGAACCAGCTGCAGGTGACTTGTGCTTTGTGACAAGACACATTACCTGCTGGAAGAATCAACTTAATAAAAGGTAGAATGTGGTCCTAAAGGGATGCACATGGTCAGATACAATTCTTAAGTATGCTCCGGCACTCAAATGATGGTCAGTTATTATGGGGCCTAGTGTGTGTCACAAAAACATTCCACACCAGTATGTTTTTGGCATTCTGATGAATTCAGCACTGCTGGAGGCTTTGTATAATTATCCTAATTTCAATGAAACTCAACTTATGCTCACACTATAGAGAATAAAAATATTTGGTTTATTATTTCACATATATAATTTATTTTGGGTGAAAAGCTTAAAATTTTAATATTCATGGAATATTGTGCAGAACCACCTATAGAGTCAAAGAAAATGTATATTTCTAGTTATTTTTCCTTGCAATTTATGCACAATTGTTTCCTCCTCAGTCATCTCTAAATTCTGACAGAAGAAACTATGACCCAGTCTGTCTCCTTTCCACAGCCCTGCCTAATGCCACTCTGATCGTGAAGTCAAAATGGCGCTTACTGTACAATGGAGAGACCGTCACCCTGAGGTGTGAGGTGGACTCCTACAGCAACTGGACATATTTCTGGTACAGAGACCATAACCAGATAGCCACATCTCTCACTAAGGAGTACAGTGTAAACATCACTGGGGCTGCTGGGTCTCACCAGGGGCTGTACTGGTGTGAGGGGAGGCTGGACGGGAGAAATGTGACATCACAGCGCAGCGACTCCATCACTCTGACTATTGCAGGTGAGTCTCAGGTAGGCTTTCAAATTATATATAAAACTTTATCTTTACAATATTTGCATTTTTTCCATTCACTTACCATACATAGGAGCAACAAACAGTATAACAATTTATACTATGGCTTGGACAAATATTTAATTCCGATTGGTTGACAGCCACGTTTTATTTGTGCTTGTATATAGGCAATGTGGGTAATTTAGCCTCATTATGGTTTCAAATTACTACACGAAAACATTCAATTTGTTGACTTAGAAATCCTGAAATGAAAGGAAACTTAACACCATGTTGTTAAAAAAAATCTATCGCTAAGTTTAAATGTGCGGATAGAAAGCGTTTTTTTATCCAGAAAATATCTAATTTTCAACACATTTCACATTTTTGTGGTCAGGGGTGCAGCATTTATTAAGCTTGAAGATATTAACGTATCATAGTTATGTGTATGGGAATATATGATACAGCTCACTGTCTTCCCACTATACCAGTTGCTAAATGAATCATATCAATGGTTGTGAACTTCGTTTTTCATTGTTTAATGTCTTTTTTCTTTTCTAATATTTTTGATGGCTGATAGTGAGACTACTCTGCATACATATGAAAAGAGAAACACTGGTTTATCATTACCAAAGAAACCATATTTAGTGAAGTGACAGATGTGTACACAATGGTTTTAGTTAATGAAATGTCTTTAAAAAAATACCTTCATATTTTAATTGTTTTATGCATTTTAGTTGTAGCCATAGTATAAGAGATATTAACCACATCATGGGTTCCGATTGCCGCCCTATCAGGCCATATATTCTTGTATATACACAGGTTTATGTTTTCCACATATCCCTCATCTCTGTGTCTCTCCACAGGTAGACTGGTGTTCGGTCTGGGAGCTGCTCCTCTGCTGCTGGCCTCCATTATACTGTGTGTGAAATGGTGCAGGAAACCAGGTGATGTCATTTTACAGGGAAAACGTGTGTTTCAGATTTCAGGCTGCAACACTGTTCATCCTCACTTCCAGTTCTCTCCCTCTGTTGTGTTTATACATGTTTGTTGATGTGCAGGGTCGTCTAATGAAGCAGCTGTCAAATACACTGAAGAGAATGTGGAAGTTGACTTATAAAACCTTCACACAGAAGCTCATGTGGAATGAAGAACATTTGAGAGCTCAGGATTATTTTTCAATGTGATGCTTCTCAGCTTGCAGGGAAATCCTGATTGGGGGTGCAGTCATGGGGACACTCAGTGAGTTTTGGGAATGAAGCAGTCGTGCCTTTAGAGTGCAGGATCTGTATAATATATCTGAGGTTCTGATTCACCAGAGCTGCACTTGTGGTCTTTGTCTAAGTTAGTCTGCTTTCATTGCTGTATGTTGGTTTCAGGTCCTATGTTGAACTTTATATATTATGTAGTAAACTCGCCGCAAGCTTACATACAGCCTAAACAGCGGAGACTCTGCAACATGTTCAACATGCATTTCATGTGTCTGCTTGTATTAGTATTACATTAAATGGACTTTAAAGTGTGTTCTTTTTTGTTCCTTCTTTATTTTGTTAACATAAGAAATAAATGAAAAAAATAAACATGTGTAATGCAACATCCCCAGTAGGTCAGTTATACCACCTTCCACTGTGGTGAACAACACAATCTAATCCAAGTGTGAGGAGGAGAAACCGAACAGGAATGCTGAGCTGGATGTGGACAGAGAAGCTGAGGGCTCGATTGTTTTTATTATATTAATTTTATATAATTACTGTTAATACTACTACTGTAATAACAATGTTACCAGTCATAACTTTCTTGTGTTCATTCTTCGTGGGGATGAATCGTGACAAACAAATATTAATAAATAAGTAGACTAAAGCTGGCATTTGTCTCTCTTGATGCTATATTATGCTGATTCCACCATATTATTTTGACTACATTGTCATTTTGATATTGCTTGTAATAGCGTATCGTCATTAAAAATGTTATTAGTTGCGGTATTTCTGTCTTTGCATGATGGAGTTTTCGATGATAACTAAGAGTAATCACATATGAAAAATAAATAGGCCATCATGAATAATAAATGAGAATAGCTGAATTTAATTTGATCTTAAATAATTGTTCAGCACCAATTGGCCAGGGCAATGAAGGGATAGGCTGTTGGCTTGGCAAGCATTTTTGAGGAAGTAGACTATAAGTGATATACATTATCGGCATTTAGCAGACACCGTTATCCAGAGCGACTTACGCAGCTTTTACTTTGCATCTACATTGGATCCATTTATACAGCTGGACCTATACTGAAACAATGGAGGCCAGGTACCTTGCTCAAGGGTACAACGGCTGTGTCCTACACAGGAATCAAACCTGTGACCTTTGGGTTACAAGACCAGTTCTACTCATTATACTGTGCTATCGCTCATGCTAACATAATAGCAGTCTCTTTGGAAGTTCATCACATTTGCAGTCCTTTCTGAACCGATGTTGCTCTAAAGCAGTATCCGTTCAAATGCCTACATAAGGATCATATAGTTTTAAAGTGCCCTAAGGTTCTGTTGATGCGTGGTGCTCAATGGATAGCGGTCACTCCTGGCTCAGGGCTGATGTATAATTCTCGTGTACAGGAGACCTCTGGATTGAAACAGTGCTGCAGGCATTAATGCATGTTATGAAACATTTCTAATAGGAATCAATAAAATGTATACAACACAATAAACGTTGATATAACGCACTTAAATAATAACTGATTGCGATAACCTTTGTTTTTTATAAGCTCCCTGACATGGAATGGACACCTAGCTGTTTACCTGAATATAAACACAAACATACAGACTTTCACATTTCTCCAGAGGAAGAAAGTGCTGCATCACACATGTACTCTGGCGTATGCACACACTGTTATTTTCCTGCCACACACAGGGGGAAAGCCGCAGAACGGTTATAAAATACACAGGCATGTCATACTTCTCTGATTACCTCCTCTAAAAATAAATTAAAGTACCAATATAGCGGGCATTGCGGCTCATTAGCTTCCCTTCATGAACATGTGATCAGAGTACAGAAACCACGCGAACGTCTCCAACCTGCTGCTCTGTCTATATCTCGAGCAGAGGAGAGAGGAGCATGGCACAAAAATGCAGACACACTTGGTAACCGTTGCAGCTTCCTGCAGCTGTGTCTGGGTTAGGATACTCTGCGATTTCAGAGGGGATGGCAGCCGCTCTGAGAGCTTCTCAGTGTCACAGTTAAATGTGTAACTTTCGCAGCTTTCTTCAGGTCAGCGTAGTTCAGCTGGGCATGCTGGAGTGATGCAAATTTCTATTGCAAATTACACCTCAGCCAACATAAAACTGACTGACTGAATGTTGGTCACTAGTCGGCACCCTGAGCCGACCAGAGGAGGATGGGTTTCCCCCTTGAGCCTGGTTCCTTCCAAGGTTTCTTCCCATCTGCCACAGGGAGTTTTTCCTTGCCTTAGGCTTGCTCCTGTGGGGGTTGAGGCCAGGGTTGTCTATAAAGTGTATTGTGACAACTGCTGTAAAATAAGCTATACAAATAAAATTTTATTGATTTGATTGATAATCAATTTGTGAATAATATTTCTTTAAATAATATTCCATACATCATTTAGCATTCAAACAGAGTTACATTATAAACTTCAGGGTTTTCTGTGACATTAAAAGTTGCAGAAATAGTGTGGTTACAGTATGATTTCAGAGGCAGTTGACTCTTACTTTGCCAAGTTTCTGTTCATGACCAAAAGCTCAATTTTGGTCAAACCAGACAATTGATTTACACAATTGCTCTCACTAAGGCCGTTGTTTGTGCAGCATTTCCTAAGAGCCTGTTGGTATGACGGTGTGATTGTATGGTTGAATATGAGACTTGGTGATCTCACAAAGCAACTAAATTCAAACTGTGATCCTTGGGCTCTTCTTTGCCTTCCTCATCATCTTCCTCACAGGGTGGGGGGACCATATGTATCCAAACGTTGCCGCTTCTTTTACAGGAAGGTTGCTGATATTTACAAATCCTTCAAGATGGAGTCTTCAAGCACATTAGTCAATCCTCTTCCCAGACATCCCTCCCCCATTCCCAACTCAGTACCGCTCCCTCCATCTATCTTTCTGCTTCATCTCCTCTTCTCTCTCTTTACCAAGTCTCTTGTTTCTGTTATCTCCTTTCATACTCTATCTTCCCGGTCACATCTCCAGTCTTTTCTGACCCCTGGTGGTGGAATGAGCTTCTGACTGCTGTCAGGACTGCAGAAACCATACCCATCTTCCCACTGCAGTCAGGACAGCAGAAGCCCTGCCCATCTTCCCACTGCAACATTGTATGAATACTGCTCGGTACTGTCATACTGTAGATGAGTGTGATTAATTTCAGTTACTTTCAGAATGTGAAGCTTTAATTTAATCTATGGCTGAAGTAGTGCACTGCTGTTTGTGCAACAGCTTATATTAGAAATGTGTATTTACGCCATTTTATATTTCATAAAGGCAAGTATCAGAGAGCTGCAAAGGAGATGCATGACTGTGTGAAGAGAGAGGTGCACTTGACTTGATGCAGGAGGAGAGAGAGAACAGAATTAAAAGTGCTGATCTGGAGCAGGATAAATTTAAGAAGACATTTCAAGAGAAAGCGATGGCTCTACAGCAGTGAGTACCGAGCAAGCCTCTGTTAAGGAAAACCAGATATGACATCTAAATAAGGTAACCATGGCAATGGGAGAGTGAGGCTTCATGAACTCCATTATAGGTGGGACTACCGTGTGCTGTTAGTCATTGACATTGATATGAACCAATCTATCAAGTTTGGTCTCCATAGCAGACCACTTTGGCTGTATCAATTTTATCAGCTGTTAGTAACTCATAATAGTTCCACCCATTTCAGGGCTTGTGTCTTATTCCAAGTAACAGTCATTGGAGAGGAAAAGTAATAATATTGATGCTAATTTTAGAAGTAATTAACAATGGACAGACACTTGACAGAAAGCTTAAATTGTATTTGAATGATGAAGCTTTTGATTATTTCTTCTACGTCTTGGAATCCTGTACTGGATAGATGAGTGTCACATGGTGCACACCTCCATGTGCTGTGAACCGGTTTATAAAAAGCACACAAGTTACTGCTGGCTCCAGCACAGTGTAAGAATGAAGCTGGTGTACTTCGTGCTGCAGGAAGCTGGGGCAGCTTGAGCAGGACTGGAGAGCAAAGCTGAAAAGAGTGATGGAGGAGAGGAGCGAGCAGGAGCAGCGTGTGAAGCAGGAGATCCAGGCTCTGCTCCTTAAGCTGTTCAAGACTGAGCGGCTGCACCAGACCCAGGTGAGCACATCCAGCGAGTACCAATGCTCCACTCTACCCTCTCTACAGTCAGGTCTGCCTCCTGTTATAGGATTGCATACCTATGTGTGGGACTTAGGAACACCTTTAATCTCCATGTTCTACTATTCCATTGCAGATATGTGACTATGAGATCAAGTACAGGGACTCACTAAAATTCCCTCATATTCAAAGCAAAGGCAGCAAGCGATGTCCTTGAGCCGAAAAGACGGATGGCCATGTCTCGGGAGAAATATCTGGAGCACCACATGAAGAAGGCCTCCTAGATTATTAGATGATTGTTTGTACTGTTTAGAGACCCTTAAGGAGGCATTCACATCCACCTGGCCTCCTGTGGTTAAGACCACACCCACACCATGGCAGGCATATGAACCCCACACCTGTACAACACAATCAAAGTCCTTTACTGCTGAGACGGTTTACATTTCTGCTTAACAGACCAGAAAACTCTATAGCATAGTTAATACATTCACTACATTTTCCTATTAAAAATAAAAAAATATCGAATAATATTACGCTTTTAGAGGTTCAATATACATGGCAACAAAGCGAGTGAAATTCAGTGTTTATTAAATGAGGAAATGAGGTCACAAGGAAATACTGTTGGGATGCTGTGTAATTCTCAACTGAGCATCAGTGCAGCCCTGCAGTGTCAGGAAGCACACACCCTGGTGGTTGGGAGGAGCATTGCAGTGATTGTCAGCCCAATCTAAAAGTAAAACAATGGTATGTGAGAACAGTACTGCTCACAAATGGACACAGATGGGAAAGGAGATGTTTAGAGATGTTTGTGCAGCATGGCTGTGAGCTTCAGGAGCTCATTGGTCAGTGTCATGGTGGACGTCACATGTTAAGCAATAGGAACAGGGCTGACCACACTCAGATCACACAGCTCCTGCAGACGACTGATAGCATGGAGGAGGAGTGGAACAGAGGAGGCTACAGCAGCATTAGAGAGAGACATCAGAGAAGATCCGGAGGGAAGTGGAAGAAGAGAAGAAATAAGAAGAGGAAAATTACATAATAAAGGAGGGTGGGAAGAGGCAGGAGCTCCACGGAGTGACACAGATGAGAAAAACAGCAGGAGGATTGGGTGATTTAAGCATAATGTCAGAGGAAAGGGAATATTCACACTGCATTTATCTCCTGAGCTGAACCTCTCACAGTCAAAACGCTGTTATGACACTACCTGGGGGCCTGGATGGATGACCTCGATCTTCTGCACCGCATTTTAATAAACACGAGCTGTTAATTTTTTCATCTAATTAAATACCTCAGGCCATAATCTGTACAAACTCTATGGTTATTTGCTTTAACAGATTCCTATTTAGCCCGTCTTTAACTGTTGATACCAGGCTTGTATGAACCATTTTATCATCACTGTTTCAGTCTTTTTATTTTACTTGCTGTGTATTGGGAGGCTCAGATATGATCTTGCCCTTTTTTATGTTTGCTGTTTTGGCTGACTGTGAAACATGGCCTCTGCTGACCTCCCATGGTCACAGATGAGTACAGCATCAGCATTAACCCCCTGCAGGATATCTCACTCCGGTATAGAGACTTAAACATTAAAACAAAGAGAGGTTGGTATGAAGTTATTGTCTAAGTTAAGTTTATTAATCAGTGCTGTTCATTTGTTTATTTAGTGGCCTCCTCTTGCTCTCATGCCTTTTGTTTCTGTGTTGTAGGAGGGTGTAGTCACAAGGCAAAAATCACACATTAACACAGACAGTGGTGGAATGGTCACTGGTCACAGGTGTTTCTCTCACCTGCAGGGTGAGGTACTACAAATATCTGAGCACCAGCAGATCTCCTACATCGGAGAGGTTACACAAAACCTTCACTTCCCCACATACATTAATTCCCAAAGCTGTCACAACAAAAGAGAATTTAGTTCTCACTTGACTGTTTGATGATTTTTGAATTTTGAAAATGGATTAGGTGAGAACATAGGTAATTGGATATTGGGGCAACAGAGTGTGAAGTGAGATTGGGGTAGTTGGAGCAACAATCATATCCATTATGTCTGGCAATGGTAGATGCTGGCAGGTGCGTGTCTGTGTCGTGAAGGACTTACATATTTTCACCACAAGGTGTCAGTAAACTCCCACTAAAATCCCATTTCAGTGAATGTGGGGAAATGCCAGTCTTTCTCTGGGACTCCCAGAGCGGTGGGAGATCTCTGGTGTTCATTGAGAGAATTAGTTGAGCAGAATGGGTATAAAATTAAAGGGGCATGTAGGATCGGTGAGGATAAAGAGATTCCCCCAGGGGGGTGGGACGGGGTGGAGATTCCTTGTGTGCCAGTTAATTTTATTTTGGTTAATTTTTGGTGGCCTGGTCTGTATTGTGTCTCGAGATACTTTTAACCTTTGGTACAGGACCTTTGTGTGGTGTCCGTGATGTGATTGGTCGTGCTTGTAACCTGGACGAGGGGCTTATCTGGCAGCAGACGCGGGGAGAAGCCCTAGCCTGGAAGCCGGAGTGTACAGCGGCGTTGGCAAAACCGCGGACCAGGCTGTGGCGCTGTGGGAAGTTGGAACAGGAAGTGCAGTAGTTTCTTGAGAAGTCCTTAGTTTATTCAGAGCTCAGAGTGCAGTTACTCCACCCCCTCTATCTATTTGCTCTTCAGTTTCCCACATAGTGGTCCTTAGCTATGACCTAACACAGCTCTTCTGCTGCAGCCAATCAGCTCCCAAGCCTGGAGAAACAGACAGAACACAACTGATTCTGTGGCCAAGCAGCCATGAAGTCTGCATATGCAAGAAGGGTGGAGCCAGTTAGACTTCTCTCTGGGCTGACGGAGCATGGTGGCCAGATGTTGGGCTTTGACTGGCTCCTATGGCTCCCCATTGTTGGGCATTGTTTTTGCAGAGGTCATTATAGTAGAATCTCTACTCTCCATCACCATCAGGAAATCTGTGGTTCCAGATAGTAGAAAATTTTGTATAGTAGAGCGTACCCTAAAGATTAGTCAGGAGCCAAATTAGTACAGTATTTATTTATTTTTTTAACTCAATGGATTATTTTATTGCTCAAGTGCCCCACCTGCTGGCCAAATTATTTTACAATAGCTTCTGTTTTCAAGTAAATGTCAGAAGGACGTGCACTGGAACTTTAATGCACCCCATCCTGTGTAAGTTTGTAAGCACACAGATTAGCACCTCAATCTTGTGTACGTTTTTTAGTGCACAGACAAGCATCCCCATCTTTTCAAATTCATGCAACCAGCATGCTGCTTGACTATTGAGTCTGACCAATCAGAGGAGCTTCTATGTTGTGATGGGACAGTACTCCTCACAAACTGAAGCCACCTTTCTGTGGACCACACTACAGCCTCTGGACAGCACAGTAGCCAATCACATACTCCCAGGGCTTCACTCTAGCCAATTATGAGCTGCCCTGCGGGTCCAACATTCACAGTCAGCTCTGGCACAGTTGGGTTTTTTAGACCATGCAGTGTTTCATTTCACAGAGGACCAGTGCATTTAAGCAAGGTGATGCCCTAAAGTCACTCTGATTCCCTGTGATAACAAGTGAAGTTCCGCATTTTTCTTTAGTTTATAAAAATAGAAGAGAAGAAAACAAAAAGCTGGTTTGCTGTACAGGACCTAGTTCCTTATTTTTGCTCTCACGAACAGAGCCCCCCAAAAGTGTTGTAATAGTAGATGGAAATTGGTTATTTTTGCTCTGTGCTTACAGTAATTGGATTTGAATATGAGACAAAAGTACAGTCAGCTTTTAATATCATGGTATGTGTATTACCATTTCACAGAAACTGCTGTCTTTGTGTTGAGTCCCCCTATTTTCAGCAGTGTAAAAGTAAAAAAAAAAGATTACAATTAAAAAGCAGAAGTTCTTTCCTCCACACTTTCAGCTTTCCATTGCTTTGGTTTTTATTTTTTTTATTTTTTTGTCTCATCTGTTCATAAAACTGCATCAAAACTCGTCAGGCTTGTCTTTGTATTTTTTGGCAAATTCTAATCTGGCCTTTTGATTCTTGATGTTGATGTGAGGTTTTGCATTTTGCTGTTTAGCCTCTATAATTCTGCTCTCAGAGTCTTATGCATTTGGGGGCTTGCTATATCTTTACCCCTGCCCTCTGGAGACTGCTGGTGACATCACTGATCGTAGTTTTAGGGTTCTCCTTCACAACTCTCCACAGGATTAATCTGTCATCAACTGCAATACAACTCATACAGGTACTTAGTGTTGTCTGTAGCCTACACAACTCACATACAAGTTTGGATAGTTTATTCTCTGTTTGGCACTGCGAGTGCCTGTGGGTTTTCTGGCTTCTGTTGTTGGTGGCTGTTTGTCAGTAGACAGGAAATGTAAGAGTGATCTTCTGCACATATATATTTAAATTTAGTTGATTTTAGTTACAGGAAAGCGGAAGGTAAAGCAGTGATGAAGTAGAAGGGTGGGAGGTTCTGTGAGAATTTTTTCGCAACTTGCTGTTCACACAAGCAGATAAGAAAAGAATGCATTAGAGGTGCTGTACAGTATATATAATAGCCCAGGGGTTTCTTTTTTAACCTTCCTCTTGAATCATGCAGGCGAACAGAGGGGTCACATTGATCTGTGAGTACTACCGAATCAGTTTTTTAATGTAAAGGTTTTTAACAGACAAGTATGATTTTGTGGTGAAATTTGCATTTGATTGAAGAAAAAACAACAACACATTTGTTAAATTATGCTTAAATAAGTAGGACTTGACCTCACTAATACTAAATGGCTCTACAGCATTTGGGCTGCATTGGAATGACCTGCGTTATGGGAATGAAAGAAAAGAATGAGTGAAGAAGTATGCTTTTGCTTCAGTAGATAACATACCTTAAATGATCACTAACATTTTCTGTGAAAGAAGAAGTACAATTTTATGTATTTGTTATTTGAAAGAGACATTGGACAGTTAGTAACTGCCCAAGAATTAGCTTGATAACTAAATATCTTCAGTTGTCCCTTGGCAGGTGGGAAAGTGGGAAAATTGTGCAAGCAGCAATTTGCAATTAGAATAAAAAGGTTGGTGTCCATCAATACACTCTAGCAGTAAAATAAAAAATATAATCGCAAAAGGTGCTACTGTAGCATATTGTGCTACAAATAAAATAAAACAAAAAAATTACATGATAAAAGGTAAAACAATTGCACTTACTAATATGACAGTGGTTATATGTAACTGGCTTTTTAACCAGAACTTTCAGTGTATTTTTGCACAGAACATGAAAAGGCTTCAGATATGTTCACACAAACAGATATACTTTCCATTCAAACTGATCATTGCCGAACTCGAACACTGACTGTTGGACCTGAGTTTACCCAACTTCCAAAGTACTGCATGAATGACATCTTGAAATCAAACACCTTGAAATCAAATGATGGGGATGTATTTAGACTTTTTTTGGAACATATTTATAGTTTTGTATTTTTCTTGCACTTATTGCATTTCTTGATGATTATGTCAATGATTCCTGTCTTTTTTTTTTTTTTTTTTTTTTTTTTTACAGTGCTGAGTCTAATGACAAGACTGGGTGAGTGTTACTAGATTTTAAAACAAACCCCACCTTCTGTTACCTGATAATTTATCAGAGAATAACCTTATTCAGACAGTTTAGTGAAACTTATGATTGATAACAGAATGTCATGTTTCACAATAAGACTGTCTCACAGCATTATGATGTGATTAATTTGACTGCATATGTGGACGGTAATGTAGAAATATTATTCTGTGAGACTCGAGGCATGTCCTACAGTAGGGGGTGATACAGAGATCACAAACAGAAGCAGTTCTTTACTGTTCTAAACTAATGAAGTCACAGCATTAATCAGGACACTATAAACAGACATGAGTATTTAAACACATGTACTGACGTAGTGCATGCACTGTTTGTACAGGGAGCCCAAAGAATGTACTGACTCTGCAGCCTAACCGGCCCCTGTTCTTCACTGGAGAGACCGTCACTCTCAGGTGTTCGGGACGGCCATACAAACATCATGGATTCTTTTGGTCCAGAATTGAATCAAACATTTGGGTGCACAAGCACGCATCCCAGGATAACATCTACACCATCGCACCTGTTACTGAAGCCCACAGTGGTGTATACATCTGTGAGGCTGATTCCACGAGTGATCCTGTCAGACTGAACGTGTCAAGTGAGTCAAAACTGGTCAGCAGCTGAACACTGGTGGTCTCACTCATCCCACAGAGAGACCATATTTAACACATTTATTCAATCTTCCCCAGTGCACATTGTGCTTCCCGTACCAGTTCATTTATTACAGGCAAATATAAAATTAACTTATTTTCACTTAAATGGGCTGGGTACACCACCAATTGAGTTGAGTTTCTGACTGTCACACTGTTTGTATTGTTAATATTTGAGCTTCTGTATGTTTTAATCCATGGAATGTAGCCTTTTCTATCTGTTATGATATAATGAGAGAACCTACTGCTTTAGCTCTTTGTCTCAACCCCAGTCAGAGCATGCCTGTCCCTCTGTAGTCATGTCTACACTCCACTAGCAAAGTTGTATGTAAAATTTGTGTAAATTGCGCTGGGTAGGAGCATCTGCTAATGCCTGTAATGTAGTGTAATGTAATGAGCAGTAAGAGCTGTTTCACAGTCTGTCCGTCATCACAGCCTCGCCCACACCCATTCTGAGATAGTCACATGCTTTCCCAGTACATGGATAAGCGAACCATGTCCTACTGTATCACAGATTAAAGCCAGTTTGCGCTGCCTATTTGATGATGCCATTATTAGGAACCTGGGGGAGAGATTCAGTCTGTTCTCTCTGTTATAGAGAAACCCCACCTGTCCTGACTGTCTCTCCACACAGGCAGTTATATGCAAGAGAACATGTCAGTCTTTATTGTAAGGTTACAGTGACTTCAGCTGGCTTGGAATATTACTGGTAAATAGGAACTGGATCACATGACATTGCCCATATTTCCAGAACATCTAAAGGCTTGTACATCCTCAGTGCTGCTGCTCTTACACACACAGGGGGGAGACCCAGTCTGGTACACAGAGTATAGTTACCCCACCCACATACAGGTATCAGGTGAGTGCTGACAGGCATTATTGTGCAAAATTGGCACATTCCCATAATGCACTGGGTCAAACTGCTGTGACGATTCTGGGGTCCTGTTCCTTAGTTTAATTCTTGTACCATTACGATCAGGATTAGAGCTTTTTCATTTCTGATTTTTGAATATCTTCTCTTAATATCATTGAAAATAGGAATGCAGCGGCCCTGGTTTTGGTCCTTCATTTAGGGTGATTTGTTTTTTCCATAGTCATAAAAATACTGGCATGACAACAGAACTGTGACCCAGTCTGTTTGTTTCTACAGCACTGCCTAAAGCCACTCTGACAGTACAGCCAAAATGGCGCCCACTGTACAATGGAGAGACCGTCACCCTGAGTTGTGAGGTGGACTCCGACAGCAACTGGATATATTCCTGGTACAAAGACCAGGCCCAGATGGCTTTGTCTCAGACTGCTGGTCACAGTGTAACTGGTAACAGACTCAACATCCCTGGTGCAGCTGGGACTGACCAGGGGCAGTACTGGTGTGAGGGGAGGCTGGAGGGGAGAAATGTGACATCACAGCGCAGCAACTCCATCACTGTTACAGGTGAGTCTCAGGTATGCTTTCAATTTGGATATGTCACATGCTCTATTGGATTAAGTTCTGGGGGCTGTGCAGGTCATTGGAGTAAAATGAAGTCGCCATCTTGTTTGTGGAACCAGCTGGAGGTGTCGTGTGTTTTGTGACATGGCGCATTACCTGCTGGAAGTATCAACTTGATAAAAGGTAGACTGTGGTCCTAAAGGGATGCACATGGTCCGCTACAATGCTTAAGTATAATCTGGCACTCAACTGATGCTCAGTTGGTAATAAGGGGCTTAATGTGTGTCACAAAAACACACCATTACACTACCACTACCAGCCGTTACTACTGACACAATGCTGGATGGGATTTTTATGCAGTATGGATTCATCCTGTTTTGTCAAATTCTGGCCCTACCATCTAAGTATGTGTGGTAGCAGATATTGAGATTCGTCAGACCAGACATTTATCCATTCTTTAATTGTTTAGTTTTGGGTTGTGTATTCAGAGATGTCCTTCTGCGCAGCACTGTTGTAAATAGCTGTTTTTTGACCATTTGTGGGCTTTCTGCTAGCTTGAATGAGTCTGCCCATTCTACTCCGATGCTCTCAATAATAAGGTATTATCACCCATAAAACTGCTACTCACTGGATTTCATTGTATATTGCACCACTCTCTGTAAATTTCAGACAAGTTTTTGGGATTCTTATGAATTCAGCAGTGCTAAAGGCTTTAACAAGTGAATAACAAGTGAAGTTCCGCATTTTTCTTTAGTTTATAAAAATAGAAGAGAAGAAAACATAAAGCTGGTTTGCTGTGCAGGACCTAGTTCCTTATTTTTGCTCTCACGAACAGAGCCCCCCAAAAGTGTTGTAATAGTAGCTGGAAATTGGTTATTTTTGCTCTGTGCTTACAGTAATTGGATTTGAATATGAGACAAAAGTACAGTCAGCTTTTAATATCATGGTATGTGTGTTACCATTTCTCAGAAACTGCTGTTTATGTGTTAAGTCCCCCTATTTTCAGCTGTGTAAAAGTTTTTAAAAAAATTAAAATTAAAAAGCAGAAGTTCTATCCTCCACACTTTCAGCTTTCCATTGCTTTGGTTTTTATTTATTTATTTTTTTTTGTCTCATCTGTTCATAAAACTGTTTCAAAACTCTTCTGGCTCTTCTACTTTTTGGCAAATTCTAATCTGGCCTTTTGATTCTTGACGTTGATGTGAGGTTTTGCATTTTGCTGTTTAGCCTCTATAATTCTGCTGTCCGAGTCTTCTGCATTTGGCGGATTGCTATATTTTTACCCCTGCCCTCTGGAGACCGCTGGTGACATCACTGACCGTAGTTTTAGGGTTCTCCTTCACAGCTCCTCACAGGATTCCTCTGTCATCAACTGCAGTACAACTCATACAGGTACTTAGAGTTGTCTGTAGCATACACATCTCACATACAAGTTTGTATAGTTTATTCTCTGTTTGGCACTGTGAGTGTCTGTGGGTTTTCTGGCTTATGTTGTTGGTGGCATTTTGTCAGTAGACAGGAAATGTTAGAGTGATCTTCTGCAGATATATATTTAAATTTAGTTGATTTTAGTTACAGAAAAGCGGAAGGTAAAGCAGTGATGAAGTAGAAGGGTGGGAGCTTTTGGGAGAATTTTTTCGCAACTTGCTGTTCACACAAGCAGATAAGAAAAGAATGCATTAGAGGTGCTGTACAGTATATATAATAGCCCAGGGGTTTCGTTTTTTTCGCTCTCTTGATCACTGAAGTTGAAGCACTAACCTTCCTCTAGAATCATGCAGGCGAACAGAGGGGTCACATTGATCTGTGAGTACTACTGAATCAGTTTTTTAATGTAACGTCTTTTAACAGACAAGTATGTTTTTGTGGTGAAATTTGCATTTGATTGAAAATAAAAACAACAACAACAACACATTTGTTAAATTATGCTTAAATAAATAAGATTTATTTGACCTCACTAATACTAAAATGCTCTACAGCGTTTGGGCTGCATTGGAATGACCTGCGTTATGGGAAAAGAAGAAAAGAATGAGTGAAGAAGTATGCTTTTGGTTCAGTAGATAACATACCTTGAATGATCACTAACCAAGTTTTTTCTGAAAGAAGAAATACAATTTTATTTATTTGTTATTTGAAAGAGACATTGAACAGTTAGTAACTGCCCAAGAATTAGCTTGATAACCAAAGTTCATCAGTAGTCTCTTGGCAGGTGGGAAAGTGGGAAAATTTACAAAAAATATGTACAAGCAGCAATTTGCAAATATAATAAAAAGGTTGGTGTCCATCAATACACTCTAGCAGTAAAATAAAATAAAAAAATAATCGCAGAAGGTACCAATGTGGCATATTGTGCTACAAATAAAATAATAAAACACAAAATTACACGATGTAAGGTAAAACAATTGTACTTAATAATATAACAGTGCTGATATGTAATTGGATTTTTAACCAGAACTTTCAGTGTATTTTTGCACAGAACATGTAAAGGCTTCAAATATGTTCACACAAACAGACATACACTCCATTCAAACTGATCATTGCCGAACTCAAACACTGACTGGTGGACCTGTGTTTACCCACCTTCCAAAGTACTGCATGGATGACATCTTGAAATCAAACAGCAATAATGGGGATATATTTAGGCTTTATTTGGAATATATTTATGGTTTTGTATTTTTCTTGCACTTATTGCATTTCTTTGGCCATTTCGATGATGATGTCAATGATTCCTGTCTTTCTTTTTTTTTTTTTTTTTACAGTGCTGAGTCTAATGACAAGACTGGGTGAGTGTTACTAGATTTTAAAACAAACCCCACCTTCTGTTACCTGATAATTTATCAGAGAATAACCTTATTCAGACAGTTTAGTGAAACTTATGATTGATAACAGAATGTCATGCTTCACAATAAGACTGTCTCACAGCATTATGATGTGATTAATGTGACTGCATATGTGGACGGTAATGTAGAAATATTATGTCTCAAGGCATACTCAAGGCATGTCCTACAGTAGGGGGTGATACAGAGATCACAAACAGAATCAGTTAATTGCTGTTCTAAAATAATAATGCCACAGCATTAATCACTATAAACATGTCATTTAAATACATGTCATGTATTTAAACACCTGTACTGACGTAGTGCATGTAATGTTTGTACAGGGAGCCCAAAGGCTGTACTGACTCTGCAGCCTAACTGGCCCCTGTTCTTCACTGGAGAGACCGTCACTCTCACGTGTTCGGGACGGCCATTCAAACATCTTGGATTCACGTGGTACAGAAATGAATCAGATAGTCGGCTGCTAAAGCACGCGTCCCAGGATAACATCTACACCATCGCACCTGTTACTGAAGCCCACAGTGGTGTATACATCTGTGAGGCTGATTCCACGAGTGATCCTGTCAGACTGAACGTGTCAAGTGAGTCAAAACTGGTCAGCAGCTGAACACTGGTGGTCTCACTCATCCCACAGAGAGACCATATTTAACACATTTATTCAATCTTCCCCAGTGCACATTGTGCTTCCCGTACCAGTTCATTTATTACAGGCAAATATAAAAATATAGTTTTAATTTATTAACTTATTTTCACTTAAATGGGCTGGGTATACCACCAGTTGAGTTGAGTTTCTGACTGTCACACTGTTTGTATTGTTAATATTTGAGCTTCTGTATGTTTAAATCCATGGAATATAGCCTTTTCTATCTGTTGTGATAGAATGAGAGAACCTACTGCTTTAGCTCTTTGTCTCAACCCCAATCAGAGCATGCCTGTCCCTCTGTAGTCATGTCTACACTCCACTAGCAAAGTTGTATACAAAAGTTGTGTAAATTGCTCTCGGTATGAGCATCTGCTAATGCCTGTAATGTAATGTAATGTAATGAGCAGTTAGGGCTGTGACACAGTCTGTCCGTCTTCACAGCCTCGCCCACACCCGTTCTGGGATAGTCACATGCTTTCACAGTACATGGATAAGTGAACCGTGTTCTACCGTATCACAGATTAATGCCAGTTTGCACTATAGGTTTGATTATGCCATTATTAGGAACCTCGGGGAGAGATTTAGTCTGTTCTCTCTGTTATAGAGATACCCCAGCCTGTCCTGACTGTCTCTCCACACTGGCAGTTATATGCAAAAGAACATGTCAGTCTTTCTTGTAAGGTTACAGTGACATCAGCTGGCTGGGAATATTACTGGTAAAAAGACCCAGTCTGGTACACAGAGTATAGTTACCCCACCCACATACAGGTATCAGGTGAGTGTTGACAGGCATTAGCCAGTGTGCAAAATTGGTACATTCCCATAATGCACTGGGTCCAACTGCTGTGATGATTCTGGGGTCCTGTTCCTTAGCTTATTTCTTGTACCATTACGATCAGGATTAGAGCTTTTTCATTTCTGATTTTTGAATATCTTCTCTTAATATCATTGAAAATAGGAATAAAGCTGCCCTGGTTTTTGTGAACCAGAACTGTGACCCAGTCTGTCTCCTTTCCACAGCCCTGCCTAAAGCCACTCTGACTGTAGAGCCAAAATGGCACCCACTGTACAATGGAGAGACCGTCACCCTGAGGTGTGAGGTTGACTCCTACAGCAACTGGACATATTCCTGGTACAAAGACCATGCCCAGATGGCTGTGTCTCAGACTGCTGGTCACAGTGTGACTGGTAACAGACTCACCATCCCTGGTGCTGCTGGGTCTGACCAGGGGCAGTACTGGTGTGAGGGGAGGCTGGAGGGGAGAAATGTGACATCACAGCGCAGCGACTCCATCAATCTGACTGTTGCAGGTGAGTCTCAGGTACGCTTTCAATTTGGATATGTCACATGCTCTATTGGATTCAGATCTGGGGACTGTGCAGGTCATTGGAGTAAAATTAAGTCGCCGTCATGTTTGAGGAACCAGCTGCAGGTGATGTGTGCTTTGTGACAAGGCACATTACCTGCTGGAAGTATCAGCTTGATAAAAGGTAGACTGTCGTCCTAAAGGGATGCATATGGTCCGCTACAATGCTTAATTATGTTCTGGCACTCAACTGATGGTCAGTTGGTATTAAGGGGCTTAATTTGTGTCACAAAAACACACCATTACACTACCACTACCAGCCGTTACTGCTGACACAAAGCAGGATGGGATTTTTATGCAGTATGGATTCATCCTGTTTTGTCAAATTCTGACCCTACCATCTACGTATGCGTCGTTGCAGAAATTGAGATTTGTCAGGCCAGACATTTATCCATTCTTCAATTGTGTAGTTTTGGGTTGTGTATTCAGAGATGTCCTTCTGCACAGCACTGTTGTAAAAAACTGTTATTTAACCATTTGTGGCCTTTCTGCTAGCTTGAATGAGTCTGCCCGTTCTACACTGACCCTCTCATTAATAAGGTGTTTTCACCCACAGAACTGCCACTCACTGGATCTATTTCTTTATTGCACCACTCTCTGTAAATTGCATACATGTTTTTGGGATTCTAATGAACTCAGCAGTGCTAGAGGCTTTGTATAATTATCCTAATTTCAATGATATTCAACTTATGCTCTCACAATAGAGAATAAAAATATTCTGTGAATGATTTCACATTTATAATTTACTTTTGAAGTTATGCTTCAAATATTTATTTTTTAAGAAATATTGCGCAGGACCACCTATTGATTCAAAAATAATTAATCTTTCTGACATGGTTCTTTTTCCCTTGCATTTCATACACAATTGTTTCCTCCTCAGTCAAAACTGTGACCCAGTCTGTCTCCTTTCCACAGCCCTGCCAAATGCTTCTCTGACTGTACAGCCAAAATGGCGCCCACTGTACAGTGGAGAGACCATCACTCTGAGGTGTGAGGTGGACTCCTACTGCAACTGGACATATTCCTGGTACAAAGATCAGGCCCAGATGGCTGTGTCTCAGACTGCTGGTCACAGTGTAACTGGTAACAGACTCACCATCCCTGGTGCTGCTGAGTCTGACCAGGGCCAGTACTGGTGTGAGGGGAGGCTGGAGGGGAGAAATGTGACATCACAGCGTAGCGACTCCATCAATCTGACTATTGCAGGTGAGTCTCAGGTAGGCTTTCAATATGGATATGTCACATGGTCTATTGGATTGAGATCTGGGGACTGTGCATGTCATTGGAGTAAAATGAAGTCATCATCTTGTTTGTGGAACCAGCTGCAGGTGACGTGTGTTTTGTGAAAAGACGCATTACCTGCTGGAATTATCCACCTGAATACAGGTATACTGTGGTCATAAAGGGATGGTCATGGTCAGATACAATGCTTAAGTATGCTCCGGCACTCAAATGATGGTCAGTTATTATGGGGCCTAATTTGTGTCACAAAAACATTCCACACCATTATGTTATTGCCATTCTTTTGAATTCAGCGCTGCTGGAGGCTTTGTATAATTATCCTAATTTCAATGAAACTCATCTTAGGCTCACACTATAGAGAATAAAAATATTTGGTTTACAATTTCACATATATAATTTATTTTGGGTGAAATGCTTAAAATTTTAATATTCATGGAACATTGTGCAGGACCACCTACGAGTCAAAGAAAATTTACATTTCTGCCATTGTTATTTTTCCTTGCAGTTTATGCACAACTGTTTCCTCTGTCATCTCTAAATTCTGACAGAAGATACTGTGACCCAGTCTGTCTCCTTTCCACAGCCCTGCCTAAGGCCTTTCTGACAGTAGAGCCAAAATGGCGCCTACTGTACAATGGAGAGAACGTCACCCTGAGGTGTGAGGTGGACACCTACAGCAACTGGACACATTTCTGGTTCAGAGACCATAACCAGACAGCCACATCTCTCTCTAAAGAGTACAGTGTAAACATCACTGGGGCTGCTGGATCTGACCAGGGGCTGTACTGGTGTGAGGGGAGGCTGGAGGGGAGAAATGTGACATCACAGCGCAGCGACTCCATCACTCTGACTGTTGCAGGTGAGTCTCAGGTAGGCTTTCAAATTATATATAAAACTTTATCCTTAAAATATTTACATTACTTTCCATTCCCTTACCATACATAGGAGCAACAAACAGTATAACAATTTATACTATGGCTTGGACAAATATTTAATTCCGATTGGTTGACAGCCATGTCAACCAATCGTTTTATTCGTGTTTGTGTATAGGCATGGCAATGTGGGTAATTTTGCCTCATTATGGTGTCAAATCACTACACGAAGACAATCAATTTGTTGACTTAGAAATCCTGAAATAAAAGGAAACTTAACACCACTTTATTAAAAAGATAAATAGAAAGCAGATAGAAAGCGTTTTTTTATCCAGAAAATATCTCAGTTTGAACACATTTTACATTTATGTGCTCAGGGGTGCAGCATTTATTAAACTTGGAGATATTAACGTATCGTAGTTATGTGTATGATAATATATGATACAGCTGACTGTCTTCCCACTATACCAGTTGCTAAATGCATCATGACAATAGTTGTGAACTTTGTTTATCATTGTTAATGTCTTTTCTCTTTTCTAATATTTTTGATGGTTGATAGTGAGACTACTCTGCATATATAAGAAAAGAGAAACACTGGTTTATCATTACCAAAGAAACCATATTTAGTGATGTGGCAGATGTGTACATAATGGGGATAGTTTTGTAATTAATAAAATGTCTTTAAAAATACCTTTTCATTTAAATTTTTCCATGCATTTTAGTTGTAGCCATAGTATAAGATATATTAACCACTTCATGGGTTCCGATTGCCACCCTGTCAGGCCATATATTCTTGTATATGCACAGGTTTATATCCTCCACAGACTGTTATTCGGTCTGGGAGCTGCTCCTCTGCTGCTGGCCTCCATTATACTGTGTGTGAAATGTTGCAGGAAACCAGGTGGTGTCATTTTACAGGGGAACACATCTAAAAACAACGTGTGTTTCAGATTTCAGGCTGCAACACTGTTCATTCTCACTCCCAGTTCTCTCCCTCTGTTGTGTTTATACATGTTTGTTGATGTGCAGGGTCATCTAATGAAGCAGCTATCAAATACACTGAAGAGACTGTGGAAGTTGACTTATAAAACCTTCACACAGAAGCTGGATCAGTGTGCTCATGTCAAATGAAGAACATTTGAGAGCTCAGGATTATTTTTCAATGTGATGCTTCTCAGCTTGCAGGAGGGGAAATCCTGATTGGGGGTGCAGTTATGGGGACACTCAGTGAGTTTTGCGAATGAAGCAGTTGTGCCTTTAGAGTGCAGGATCTGTATAATATATCTGAGGTTCTGATTCTTGTGGTCTTTGTCTAAGTTAGTCTGCTTTCATTGCTGTATGTTGGTTTCAGGTCCTACGTTGAAATTTATATACTATGTAGTAAACTCGCCGCAAGCTTACATACAGCCTAAACAGCGCAGACTCTGCAACATGTTCAACATGCATTTCATGTGTCTGCTTTTATTAGTATTACATTAAATGGAATTTAAAGTGTGTTCTTTTTTGTTCCTTCTTTATTTTGTTAACATAAGAAATAAATGAAAAAAATAAACATGTGTAATGTAACATCCCCAGTAGGTCAGTTATAGCACCTTCCACTGTGGTGAATAATACAATCTAATCCAAGTGTGAGGAGGAGAAACCGAACAGGAATGCTGAGCTGAATGTGGACAGAGAAGCTGAGGGCTCGATTGTTTTTATTATATTAATTTTATATAATTACTGTCAATACTTCTACTGTAATAACCATTTTACCAGTTATAACTTTCTTGTCTTCATTCTTCATGGTGATGAATTGTGACAAATAAATATTAATAAATAAGTAGGCTGAAGCTGGCATTTGTCTCTCTTGATGTTATATTATGCTGATTCCACCAAATTATTTTGACTACATTGTCATCTTGATATTGCTTGTAATAGCATATTGTCATTAAAAATGTTATTAGTTGCGGTATTTCTGTGCTTGCATGATGAAGTTTTCGATGATAACTAAGAGTAATCACACGAAAAAAAAATAGGCCATCATCAATAAAAAATGAGAACAGCTGAATTTAATTTGATCCTAAATAATTGTTCAGCACCAATTGGCCAGGGCAATGAAGGGATAGGCTGTTGGCTTGGCAAGCATTTTTGAGGAAGTAGACTATAAGTGATATACATTATCGGCATTTAGTAGACACTGTGATCCAGAGCGACTTACACAGCTTTTACATTGCATCTACATTGGATCCATTTATACAGCTGCACTTATACTGAAACAATGCAGGCTAGGTACCTTGCTCAAGGGTACAACAGCTGTGTCCTACATGGGAATCAAACCTGTGACCTTTGGGTTACAAGCCCAGTTCTACTCATTATACTGTGCTATCGCTCATGCTAACATAATAGCAGTGTCTTTGGAAGCTCATCGCATTTGCAGTCCTTTCTGAACCGATGTTGCTTTAAAGCAGTATCCGTTCAAATGCCTACATAAGGATCATATAGTTATAAGAACCCTAAGGTTCTGTTGACCTCGTGCTGGGTGCCCCCATATACTGTCAGTGATTTGGCCTGGGTGAGCAAACAAGGTGTTTTTTGGGAACAGATTGGGCTACAATTGGCGCGTCACTGATGAAATGAGCAATACAGAAATGGCAGCTACAGTCTTGCATGTTTACGGAGTGAGACTGCTGTGACGTGGTGCTGAATGATATTTGCAGTACTCTGGCAGCGCGTGGTGCTCAATGGACAGCGGTCACTCCTGGCTCAGGGCTGATGTATAATGCTCCTGTACAGGAGACCTCTGGATTGAAACAGTGCTGCAGGCATTAATGCATGTTATGAAACATTTCTAATAGGAATCAATAAACGTTGATATAACACACTTAAATAATAACTTATAGAGATAACCTTTATTTTTTATAAGCTCCCTGACATGGAATGGACACCTAGCTGTTTACCTGAATATAAACACAAACATACGGACTTCCACATTTCTCCAGAGGAAGAAAGTGCTGCATCATACATGCACAATGGCATATGCACACACTGTTATTTTCCTGCCACACACAGGGGGAAAGCTGCAGAATGGTTATAAATACACAAGCATGTCGTACTTCTCTGATTACCTCCTCTAAAAAAAATTCAAGTACCAATATAGCGGGCGCTGCGGCTCATTAGCTTCCCCTCATGAGCACGTGATCAGAGTACAGAAACCACGTGAGTGTCTCCAACCTGCAGCTCCGTCTGTATCTCGAGCAGAGGAGAGAGGAGCATGGCACTAAAATGCAGACGCACATGGTAACCGTTGCAGCTTCCTGCAGCTGTGTTTGGGTTAGGATACTCTGCGATTTCAGAGGGGATGGCAGCCGCTCTGAGAGCTTCTCAGTGTCAGAGTTAAATGTGTAACTTTCGCAGCTTTCTTCAGGTCAGCATAGTTCAGCTGGGCATGCTGGAGTGATGCAAATTTCTATTGCAAATTACACCTCAGCCAACATAATCAATTTGTGAATAATATTTCTGTAAATAATATTCCATACATCATTTAGCATTCAAACAGAGTTACATAATAAAGTTTAGGGTTTTCTGAGACCTTAAAAGTTGCAGAAAGAGTGTGGTTACAGTATGATTTCAGAGGCAGTTGACTCTTACTTTGCCAAGTTTCTGTTCATGACCAAAAGGCTCAATTTTGGTCAAACCAGACAATTGATTTACACAATTGCTCTCACTAAGGCCTTTGTTTGTGCAGCATTTCCAAAGAGCCTGTTGGTATGACGGTGTGATTGTATGGTTGAATATGAGACTTGGTGATCTCAAAAAGCAACTACATTCAAACTGTGATCCTTGGGCTCTGCTTTGCCTCCATCATCATCTTCCTCGCTGGGTGGGGGGGCCATATGTATCCCAACATTGCCGCTTCTTTTACAGGAAGGTTGCTGATATTTACAAATCCCTCAAGATGGAGTCTTCAAGCACATTAGTCAATCCTCTTCCCAGACATCCCTCCCCCATTCCCAACTCAGTACCCCTTCCCCCATCTCTCTTTCTGCTTCATCTCCTCTTCTCTCTCTTTACCAAGTCTCTTGTTTCTGTTATCTCCTCTCATACTGTATCTTCCAGGTCACATCTCCAGTCTGTTCTGACCCCTGGTGGTGGAATGAGCTTCTGACTGCTGTCAGGACTGCAGAAACCCTACCCATCTTCCCACTGCAGTCAGGACAGCAGAAGCACTGCCCATCTTCCCACTGCAACATTGTATGAATACTGCTCGATACCGTCATACTGTACATGAGTGTGATTAATTTCAGTTACTTTGAGAATGTGAAGCTTTAATGGAATCTATGGCTGAAGTATTGCACTGCTGTTTGTGCAACAGCTTATATTAGAAATGTGTATTTACACCATTTGATATTTCATAAAGGCAAGTGTCAGAGAACTGCAAAGGAGATGCATGAAAATGTGTGAAGAGAGAGACGCACTTGACTTGATGCTGGAGGAGGGAGAGAACAGAATAAAAAGTGCCGATCTGGAGCAGGAGGAATTTAAGAAAACATTTCAAGAGAAAGAGATGGCTCTACAGCAGTGAGTACCAAGCAAGACTGTGTTAAGGGAAACCAAATATGACATCTAAATAAGGTAACCATGGCAATGGGAGAGTGAGGCTTCATGAACTCCATTATAGGTGGGACTACCGTGTGCTGTTAGTCATTGACATTGATATGAACCAACCTATCAAGTTTGGTCTCCATAGCAGACCACTTTGACTGGATCAATTGTATCAACTGTTAATAACTCATAATAACTCCACCCATTTCGGGGCTTGTGTCTTATTCCAAGTAACAGTCATTGGAGAGAAAAGGGAATAATATTGATGCTAATTTTAGAAGTTAACAATCGACAGACACTTAACAGAAAGCTTAAATTGTATTTGAATGATGCAGCTTTTGATTATTTTTTAACGTACTGGATAGATGAGTGTCACATGGTGCACACCTCCATGTGCTGCGAACCGGTTTATAAATAGCACACAAGTTACTGCTGGCTCCAGCACAGAGTAAGACTGAAGCTGGTGTGCTTCGTGCTGCAGGAAGCTGGGGCAGCTTGAGCAGCACTGGAGAGCGAAGCTGGAAAGAGTGATGGAGGAGAGGAGCGAGCACGAGCAGCGTGTGAAGAAGAAGATCCAGGCAGGCTCTGCTCCTTAAGCTATTCAAGACTGAGCAGCTGCACCAGACCCAGGTGAGCACATCCAGCGAGTACCAATGCTCCACTCTACCCTCTCTACAGTCAGGTCTGTCTCCTATTATAGGATTTCATACATATGTGTGGGTCTTAGGAACACCTTTAATCTCCATGTTCTCCTATTCCATTGCAGATATGTGACTATGAGGTCAAGTACAGGGACTCACTAAAACTGGTGTCTGAGCTGCAGCGTCAAATCGAGGAGCGTGAGGTGAGAGGCTGAAATGGAGGTCGACAGGAAGATCCGCTATTAAAAATAAAATAAATAAAATAATATTGGAGGTTCATTTTACATGGCACCAAAGCGAGTGAAATTCAGTGTTTATTAAAAGTAAAACAATGGTATGTGAGAACAGTTACTGCTCACACATGGACACAGATGGGAAAGGAGATGTTTAGAGACGTTTGTGCAGCATGGCCGTGAGCTTCAGGTGCTCATTGGTTAGTGTCATGGCGGACGTCACATGTTAAGCGATAAGAACAGGGCTGACCACACTCAGATCACACAGCTCCTGCAGAAGACTGACAGCATGGAGGAGGAGAGGAACAGGAGGCTTTAGCAGCATGAGAAAGAAACATCAGAGAAGATCCAGAGGGAAGTGGAAGAAGAGAAGAAATAAGAAGAGGAAATGAACATAATAAAATAAAGGAGGGTGGGAAGAGGCAGGAGCTCCAGGGAGTGACACAGATGAGATAAACAGCAGGAGGATTGTGTGATTTAAGCATAATGTCAGAGGAAAGGGAATATTCACACCGCATTTTTCTCCAGAGCTGAACCTCTCCTGGTCACAACCCCTGTTATGTCACTACCTGGAGGGCAGGATGGATAACCTCGATCTTCTGCCCCGCATTTTAATAAACATGGGCTGTTAATTTTTTCATCTTATTTAATAACTCAGGCCATAATCTGTACAAACTCTATGATTATTTGCTTTAACAGATTCCTATTTAGTTCGTATTTTACTGTTGATACCAGGCTAGTATGAAGCATTTCATCATCACTGTTTCAGTCTTTTTACTTTACTTGCTGTGTATTGGGAGGCTCAGATATGATCTTGCCCTTTTTTTATGTTTGCTGTTTTGGCTGACCGTGAAACATGGCCTCTGCTGACCCCTCCTGGTCACAGATGAGTACAGCATGAGCATTAACCCCCTGCAGGATAGCTCACTCCGGTATAGAGACTTAAACATTAAATCAAAGAGAGGTTGGTATGAAGTTATTGTCTAAGTTAAGTTTATTAATCAGTATTGTTCATTTGTTTATTTAGTGGCCTCCCCTTGCTCTCATACCTTTTGTTCCTGTCTTGTAGGAGGGTGTAGTTACAAGGCAAAAGCCACACATTTACACAGACAGTGGTGGAATGGTCACTGGTCACAGGTGTTTATCTCACATGCAGGTCCAGGCACCATGAACATCTGACCACCAGCACATCCCCTACATCTGAGAGGTTACAGAACACCTTCACTTCCCCACATACATGAATTCCCCAAGCTGTCACTGCAAAAGAGAATTTAGTTCTCACTTGACTGTCTGATGAAATGAAGATTTTATAATTTTGAAAATGGATTAGGTGAGCACATAGGTAATTGGATATTGGGGAACAGAGTGTGAAGTGAGATTGGGGTAGTTGGAGCAACATTCATATGCATTTTATCTGGCAATGGTAGATGCTGGCAGGTGAGTGTCTGTATTGTGAAAGGCTTGCATATTTTCACCACCAGATGTCAGTAAACTCCCACTAAAATCCCATTTCAGTGAATGTGGGGAAATGCCAGTCTTTCTCTGTGACATTACCAGACTTCTGTTCACCGGTTCTGCCTTTCAGCAGGTGAACAGAAATGGCACGATATGAACGAGTGTCTGTACGTCAGGAGTAGCGCTGTCTCCTAAATTTATTTGGCCGGAACTACGGGAGTAATGGGGGTTGGGCGCACATGTGGAATGGTGATGACAGAACAGAATCATTTGTAGACTGCCAGAGAGGTGGGAGATCTCTGGTGTTCATTGAGAGAATTAGTTGAGCAGAACGGGTATAAAATTAAAGGGGCATGTAGGATCGGTGAGAAGAAAGAGATTCCCCCAGGGGGGTGGGACGGGGTGGAGATTCCTTGTGTGCCAGTTCATTTTATTTTGGTTGATTCTTGGTAGGCAGGTCTGTGTTGTGACTCGAGATACTTTTAACCTTTGTTACAGCACCTTTGTGTGGTGTCCGTGATGTGATTGATTGTGCTTGTAACCTGGACGAGGGGCGGCAGACGGGGGAGAAGCCATTGCCTGGAAGCCAGAGTGTACAGCGGCGTTGGCAAAACCGCGGACCAGGCTGGAGGCGCTGTGGGAAGTTGGAACAGGGAGTGAAGCAGTTTCTTGAGAAGTCTTTAGTTTATTCAGAGCTCAGAGTGCAGTAACTCCGCCCCCTCTATCTATTTGCTCTTCAGTTTCCCACATAGTGGTCCTTAGCTATGACTTAGCTCTTCTGCTGCAGTCAATCAGCTCCCAAGCCTGGAGAAACAGGCAGAACACAAATGATTCTGTGGCCAAGCAGCCATGAAGTCCGCATATGCAAGAAGGGTGTAGCCAGTTAGACTGTTTCTGAGCTGACGGAGCATGGTGGACAGATGTTGGGCTTTTACTGGGCATTGTTGGGCGTTGTTTTTGCAGAGGTCATTATAGTAGAACCTCTACTCTCCATCACCATCAGGGAATCCGTGGTGCCGGATAGTAGAACATTTTGTATAGTAGAGCGTACCCTAAAGATTAGGCAGGAGCCAAATTAGTGAAGTATTTATTTATTAATTTTTTAAAGAAACTCCATGTATAATTTTATTGCTAAAGGGCCCCACCTGCTGGCCAAATGATTTTACAATAGCTTCTATTTTCAAGTAAATGTCAGAGGGACATGCACTGGAACTTTAAAGGAGCACAGACAAGCACCCCATCCTGTGTAAATTTGTAAGCACACAGATTAGCACCTCAATCTTTACATTTTTTAGTGCACAGACAAGCATCCCCATATTTTCAAATGAATGCAACCAGCCTGCTGCTTGACTATTGAGTCAGAACAATCAGAGGAGCTGCTATGTTGTGATGGGACGGTACTCCTCACAAACTGATGCCACCTTTCTTTGGACCACACTACAGCCTCTGGACAGCACAGTAGCCAATCACATAAACCCAGGGCTTCACTCTAGCCAATTGTGAGCTGTCCTGCAGGTCCAACATTCACAGTCAGCTCAGGCACAGTCAGGTTTTTTAGACCATGCAGTGTTTCATTTCACAGAGGACCAGTGCATTTAAGCAAGGTGCTGCCCTAAAGTCTCTCTGATTCCCTGTGATAACGAGTGAAGTTCTGCACTCTTTCTTTAGTTAATAAAAAAGAAGAGAAGAAAACATGAAGCTGGTTTGCTGTGCAGGACCTACTTCCTTATTTTTGCTCTCACAAACAGAGCCCCCCAAAAGTGTAAATAATGGTAGTAATGGTAGCGGGAAATTGGTTATTTTTGCTCTGTGCTTACGGTAATTGGATATGAATATGAGACAAAAGTACAGTCAGCCTTTAATATCATGGTATGTCTGTTACCATTTCTCAGAAACTGCTGTTTTTGTGTTGAGTCCCCCTATTTTCAGCTGTGTAAAAGTTAAAAAAAAAATTAAAATTAAAAATCAGAAGTTCTTTCCTCCACACTTTCAGCTTTCTATGGCTTTGGTTTTTATTTATTTATTTATTTATTTATTTTTGTCTCATCTGTTCATAAAACTGCTTCAAAACTCTTCAGGCTTGTCTTTGTATTTTTTTGGCTAAATCTAATCTGGCCTTTTGATTCCTGATGTTGATGTGAGGTTTTGCATTTTGCTGTTTCGCCTCTATAATTCTGCTCTCAGAGTCTTCTGCATTTGGCGGATTGCTATATCTTTACCCCTGCCCTCTGGAGCCCGCTGGTGACACCACTGAACGTAGTTTTAGGGTTCTCCTTCACAGCTCTTCACAGGATTCCTCTGTCATCAACTGCAGTACAACTCATACAGGTACTTAGAGTTGTATGTAGCCTACACAACTCACATACAAGTTTGAATAGTTTATTCTCTGTTTGGCACTGTGAGTGCCTGTGGGTTTTCTGGCTTCTGTTGTTGGTGGCTTTTTGTCAGTAGACAGGAAATGTAAGAGTGACCTTCTGCAGATATATATTTAAATTTAGTTGATTTTAGTTACAGGAAAGCGGAAGGTAAAGCAGTGATGAAGTAGAAGTGTGGGAGCTTCTGTGAGAATTTTTTCGCAACTTGCTGTTCACACAAGCAGATAAGAAAAGAATGCATTAGCGGTGCTGTACAGTATGTATAATAGCCCAGGGGTTTCTTTTTTATTACTCTTTTGACCACTGAAATTGAAGCACTAAACTTCCTCTAGAATCATGCAGGCAAACAGAGGGGTCACATTGATCTGTGAGTACTACCGAATTTGTTTTTTAATGTAAAGGTTTTTAACAGACAAGTATGTTTTTGTGGTGAAATTTGCCTTTGATTGATATAAAATTAACCACAACAACACATTTGTTAAGTTATGCTTAAATAAATAAGTATGGTTTGACCTCACCAATACTAAAATGCTCTACAGTGGTTGGGCTGCATTGGAATGACCTGCGTTATGGGAAAAGAAGAAAAGTATGAGTGAAGAAGTATGCATTTGCTTCGGTAGATAACATACCTTGAATGATCACTAACAATTTTTTGTGAAAGAAGAAATACAATTTTATTTATTTGTTATTTGAAAGAGACATTGGACAGTTAGTAACTGCCCCAGAATTAGCTTGATAACTAAATTTCTTCAGTAGTCCCTTGGCTGGTGGGAAAGTGGGAAAATTTACAAAAAATATGTACATGCAGCAATTTGCAATTAGAATAGGTTGGTGTGCATCAATACACTCTAGCAGTAAAATAAAAAATATAAATAATTGCAAAAGGTACCAATGTAGAATATTGTGCTACAAATAAAATAATAAAACAAAAATTAACATGAGATAAGATAAAACAGTTGTACTTAATAATATAACAGTGGTGATATGTAACTGGCATTTTAACCAGAACTTTCAGTGTATTTTTGCACAGAACATGTAAAGGCTTCAAATATGTTCACACAAACAGATATACTCTCTATTCAAACTGATCATTGCCGAACTCAAATACTGACTGGTGGAGCTGAGTTTACCCAACTTCCAAAGTACTGCATGAATGACATCTTGAAATCAAACAGCTTGAAATCAAATGATGGGGATGTATTTAGACTTTATTTGGAACATTTTTTTTTTTAGTTTTGTATATTTCTTGCACTTATTGCATTTCTTTGGCTTTTTTGATGATGATGTCAATGATTCCTGTCTTTTTTTCTTTTTTCTTTATAGTGCTGAGTCTAATGACAAGACTGGGTGAGTGTTACTAGATTTTAGAACAAACCCCACCTTCTGTTACCTGATAATCTATCAGAGATAAACCTTATTCAGACAGTTTAGTGAAACTTATGATTGATAACAGAATGTCATGCTTCACAATAAGACTGTCTCACAGCATTATGATGTGATTAATTTGACTGCATATGTGGACGGTAATGTAGAAATATTATTCTGTGAGACTCAAGGCATGTCCTACAGTAGGGGGTGATACAGAGATCACAAACAGAGTCAGTTCATTACTGTTCTAAACTAATGAAGCTGAGGCATTAAACAGGACACTATAAATATGTCATGAGTATTTAAACACATGTACTGACGTAGTGCATGCACTGTTTGTACAGGGAGCCCAAAGAATGCACTGACTCTGCAGTCTAACTGGCCCCTGTTCTTCACTGGAGAGACCGTCACTCTCACGTGTTCGGGACGGCCATTCAAACATTATGGATTCACGTGGTACAGATATGAATCAGATAGTCTTATGACAAAGCACACATCCAAGGATAACATCTACACCATCGCACCTGTTACTGAAGCCCACAGTGGTGTATACACGTGTTCTGGTGAATACAAAAGTGATCCTGTCAGACTGAACGTGTCAGGTGAGTCAAAACTGGTCAGCAGCTGAACACTGGTGATCTCACTCGTCCCACAGAGAGACCATATTTAACACATTTATTCAATCTTCCCCAGTGCACATTGTGCTTACCGTACCAGCTCATTTATTACAGGCAAATATAAAATTAACTTATTTTCACTAAAATGGGCTGGGTATACCACCAATTGAGTTGAGTTTCTGACTGTCACACTGTTTGTATTGTTAATATTTGAGCTTCTGTATGTTTAAGTACATGGAATGTAGCCTTTTCTATCTGTTATGATAGAATGAGAGAACCTACTGCTTTAGCTCTTTGTCTCAACCCCAATCAGAGCATGCCTGTCCCTCTGTAGTCATGTCTACACTCCACTAGCAAAGTTGTATACAAAAGTTGTGTAAATTCCTCTGGGTATGAGCATCTGCGAATGCCTGTAATGTAGTGTAATGTAATGAGCAGTTAGAGCTGTGACACAGTCTGTCCGTCTTCACACCCTCGCCCACACCCATTCTGAGATAGTCACATGCTTTCACAGTACATGGATAAGCGAACCGTGTTCTACTGTATCACAGATTAAAGCCAGTTTGCACTGTGTGTTTGATGATGCCATTATTAGGAACCTGGGGGAGAGATTCAGTCTGTTCTCTCTGTTATAGAGATACCCCCGCCTGTCCTGACTGTCTCTCCACACAGGCAGTTATATGCAAGAGAACATGTCAGTCTCTCTTGTAAGGTAACAGTGACTTCAGCTGGCTGGGATTCTTACTGGTAAAAAGGAACTGGATCACATGACATTGCCCATATTTCCAGAACATCTAAAGGCTCTTACACCCTAAGTGCTGCTGCTCTTACATACACAGGGGGGAGACCCAGACTGGTACACAGATTATAGTTACCACACCCACATACAGGTATCAGGTGAGTGCTGAATGGAACACAGAGTACAATAACCCCACCCACATACAGGTATCAGGTGAGTGCTGACAGGCATTATTCAGTGTGCAAAACTGGAACATTCCCATAATGCACTGGGTCCAACTGCTGTGATGATTCTGGGGTCCCGTTCCTAAGTTTAATTCTTGTACCATTACGATCAGGACTAGAGCATTTTCATTTCTGATTTTTGAATATCTTCTTTTAATATCATTGAAAATAAGAATGCAGCTGCCCTGGTTTTTTTCCTTCATTTAGGGTGATTTGTTTTTTCCATAGTCATAAAAATACTGGCATGACAACAGAACTGTGACCCAGTCTGTCTGTTTCTACAGCACTGCCTAAAGCCACTCTGATGGTAGAGCCAAAACAGAGCCCACTGTACTATAGAGAGACCGTCACCCTGAGGTGTGAGGTGGAATCCTACAGCAACTGGACATATTTCTGGTACAAAGACCAGGCCCAGATGACTGCTGGTCACAGTGTAACTGGTAACAGACTCACCATCCCTGGTGCTGCTGGGTCTGACCAGGGGCAGTACTGGTGTGAGGGGAGGCTGGAGGGGAGAAAAGTGACATCACAGCGCAGTGACTCCATCAATCTGACTGTTGCAGGTGAGTCTCAGGTACGCTTTCAATAAGGTTATGTCACATGCTCTATTGGATTCAGATATGGGGACTGTGCAGGTCATTGGAGTAAAATGAAGTCACTGTCTTGTTTGTTGAACCAGCTAGAGGTGACGTGTGCTTTGTGACATGGCACATTGCCTGTTGGAAGTATCCACTTGATATAAGGTAGACTGTGGTCATAAAGGGATGCACATGGTCCGCTACAATGCTTAAGTATGTTCTGGCACTCAATTGATGCTCAGTTGGTATTAAGGGGCCTAATGTGTGTCACAGAAACGCACCATTACACTACCACTACCAGCCGGTCCTGCTGACACAAAGCAGGATGGGATTTTTATGCAGTATGGATTCATCCTGTTTTGCCAAATTCAGACCCTACCATCTACGTACGTGTCATAGCAGAAATTGAGATTCGTCAGACCAGACATTTATACATTCTTCAATTGTTTAGTTTTGGGTTGTGTATTCTGGGATGTCCCTCTGCGCAGCACTGTTGTAAATAGCTGTTATTTAACCATTTGTGGCCTTTCTGCTAGCTTGAATGAGTCTGCCCATTTACTCCGACACTCTCATTATTAAGGTGTTTTCACCCACAGAACTGCTACTCACCGGATTTCATTGTTTATTGCACCACTCTCTGTAAATTTCATACATGTTTTTGGGATTCTAATGAACTCAGCAGTTCTAGAGGCTTTGTATAATTAGTCTTAATTTCAATGATATTCAACTTATGCTCACACTATAGAGAATAAAAATATTCTGTGAATGATTTCACATATATAATTTACTTTTGAAGTTATGCTTCAAATATTTATATTTTATGAAATATTGCGCAGGACCACCTTTTGATTCAAAGATAATTAATCTTTCTGACATGGTTCTTTTTCCCTTGCACTTTTTACACAACTGTTTCCTCCTCAGTCACTTCTACATTCTGACAGAAGAAACAGTGACCCAGTCTGTCTCCTTTCCACAGCCCTGCCTAAACCCACGCTGGAGGGGAGAAATGTGACATCACAACCCAGCGACTCTATCACTCTGTCATATCCTACACCTTTAATTAAACAGCAAGGTAGTGTATACAGGTTTATGCTGTTTAATAAATTTATACTGTCAATACCATATATGTGTTTTTGGTGTGTGCATGCGTGCGTGAGTGGTTGTGTGCGGGGGTTGGGTGTATTGCGGTGGGGTTACAGCCATATGCTAAAAATGCAAATATTCTTCGCCAGCACTGACAGACTATGAGGCACAGAGAGGAAGCAGAGTTACAGGACATTCTCGCTTCTTTTTCTCATTAATTACACCCAACAGTGATTCTGCCCATCGCACTTGGAGTTGGATTCTGTCTGATTGTTTTAGCCCTGATTTTCATTCTCTTCCAGAAACACCGCAGGAACAAAGGTGAGATTGTCATGCTGCCTAACTGAACTTTTCAGCTGAATTTGTTCATTAATCTGTGCCTACAATGTGTGTGTGTGTACAGTACATACATATAGACAGGTTTATTTTTAATGTGTCTTTAAATACATATAGTCCCCAGGGATGTTTATTACCAGCCTTATAATGGACAGAGCCGGAGTGCTCGCCTGCTTACATCCGGCTGTGACACGCTGTGCCCGAGAACCACCCAGTTTTTCATTAGCACACCCGAGTTTACCATGTGATCTGGGATCTTACCAAATCTGGGCACCTGTAACAGTCAGGCAGAGTACCTGAATGTGTTCCACTCTTTATCTCTCTCCCCCAATACATCTCTCTGCTTTTTCTCTCTTCTCTTCTTTTCTCTCTTCTCTCCTCTCCCCTCTCTGCTTCTCTTATTCTCTTCTCTTCTCTTCTCTTCTCTTCTCTTCTCTTCTCTTCTCTTCTCTTCTCTCCTCTCCTCTCCTCTTCTCTCCTCTTCTCTCCTCCTCTCTGCCCTTTCAGGTTTGAGCCAGGCTGCTGGACCCAGCTGTGAGCCCCTGCGTTCTCAGGCCAATGTGACCAATAAGAAGAAGAAAAGGAAAGGTGAGTCATCGCTCTGCCCTAGACCTGCTGCTCTGTGAGAACAGGGAGACACACTTAGAGACCAGTACACGAGTTAAAAATCACCTCAGATCCTCACAGGAATAACAAATATATTAAATATCTGATACATGCTGAATGTTGGGCATTCTCTTGATAACAAGAATGAAGAATGCGTTTTACACCGGGATATTGATTTATTGCTACAGCATTAGAAGTTAGTTCTAAAAAATACAGAATTGTGTTGCTGTTATTCAAGCATCCTGGAATTGTTGCATCTGAATGAAGTGGAGAAGAATTGCAGGGGACAAGAATACATTTCCATTTTCAAGCATTAGAAATCACAGTCACTCATTAAATAATAAAGCCATTGGTTTGAGTGTGGGACACAGATGCAGTCTTTTCTCTCTGACAGGCATGAGTTAAATCGGTAAAAGGTTTTCACTTTCTCTGGGTTCTGAAGCCCCTTTATGCATGCTGGCTTTCACTCCTGCCAATCTCTCGATCATTGAATTTAAAATGTGTTTAAATCCTCCCATAGTTTCATAATTAAAGTAATATCTACACATTTGGGCTCATTTGGCTTTGTTTTGAAGACCACAATTGGTTTAGCGTCTGTGACACAATGTGGCCGGCAGGCTAGTTTAATGGTTTGAGCACTCACCCTGTAACCCAAAGGCTACAGGTTTGATTCTCAAATTGTTCATGTCTGCTATGCCCTTGAATTAGATGTTTCAACTGAGGAACTCCAGTTCTGTCAACAACAAAAATATATATTTACTTGTGTTACTGAATGTGTCAAAGATAAAACTTTGCTCTTCCTCATTCACTCGATTGCTTTCTCAGAAGCTGGAGGCCATGAGGATGTGGTTTGCTCAGTTCTGGGCCTGCAAGACCAGAAGTCGAAGAACACTCCCAGTAAAACCTTATTTTATCTCTCTGCTTATTGAAAACAGAATAATGCATTTTTAGCTTATATTCCTATGAAATGTTTTTTTTTTACATTTTATCAGTGCATTCTCTCTCTCTATCTCAATCTCTGACGTCCAAGAAGCTGAAGGTTGTGACAATGTCATTTACTCAATCGTGGCCTTGGAGGACCAGAAGAAAAAGAAGCGGAAGGAGAAGAACACTCAGAGTAAGAACAAGGCACCTGCTAAATGCCTGTAATGTTAAATGTAAAAGAACAGGTTTTCATGGTGTTATCCCTAGAGGATTGATTTTTGCCTGCATAGGGCCGGCAGGTTACCGTAATGTGTAAGACACTGACCTTATGACTCTGTGGTTGTAGGTTTGAGCTATGCCCTCGTGCAAATTAATTAATTAATTAATTAATCTGAGTTGCATCAGTAAAATGCCAGTTGTGGGTAAATTGAGTTAAGTCATTCTACCAAAGAGCATCCTCCAAATGGCCTGAATGTAATGCAATTTTTATTAATTTTTTTGGTGGTACAAATTTTAAGGAACTGGGCTTTGGTACGTTTGAATAAATGAGACAGATCACTGGCTGCAGGCTGCTCAGTCTTACATTCACGTTTCTGCTGTAAAGCACCCCACCCCAACGCCCATGAAGCAGATGCTCTGTGATTTACGACATTCAACAGTCACTAGAGATATCAGACAGTACAGGGAATGCTCACTGCATTTGATTAACAAGTACTGGGTATACAACTGAACCAGATATCCTACAGACTGATGTGACAGGCTTTCAGTTGAAAGGCTGTGGTTTCGACTCCCAGCTTGTGCAAGGTGCTTGAACTTTAGTGAAATTATCCAGCTGTACAAATGGATTAAACAGAAAAAACTGCTCTGCGTAAGAGAGGCTACTGAATGCCTGTTAATTACTTTACATTACAGGCATTTAGCAGTCACTCTTATACAGAGACTTACACTCAATGTATTGTGTTAATGCACAGTGTTAATGTACTGTGTGAATGCACTGTGTTAATGTACTGCGTTAATGTACTGTGTGAATGCACTGTGTTAATGTACTGCGTTAATGTACTGTGTGAATGCACTGTGTGAATGCACTGTGTTAATGTACTGCGTTAATGTACTGTGTGAATGCACTGTCTTAATGTACTGCGTTAATGTACTGTGTAAATGCCCTGTGTTAATGTACTGTGTTAATGCGCTATGTTAATGTACTGTGTGAATGCACTGTGTTAATGTACTGCGTTAATGTACTATGCGAATGCACTGTGTTAATGTACTGCGTTAATGTACTGTGTAAATGCACTGTGTTAATGTACTGTGTTAATGCACTGTGTTAATATACTATGACAGTAGAATGCACTGTGTGGGAATCCACATACAGACTTTCTTTGATGTATGAGTAATGAATAATTCAAATTTGCAAGTTAAATGCCTGTCTCTTTTACTCGCTTGATACATTTCACAGAAGCTAGAGGTTGTGAGGATGTGGTTTACTCAACTGTGAACCAGAAGAGGATGAAGAAGAACACAGATGGTGAGAGATTGTCTACTTGTTCTGTGAACCTAAAAATAGTGTATTGTAGCTTATATGCTATGAAATTATTTTTTGTGATTTTTAAAGTGTATTCATGAAGGCATAAATGCTCATTTCTCTCTTTCTCTCTCTGTATCTGTCTCTCTCTCTGTCTGTCATTCTCTCTCTCACTTTCTCTCTCAATCTCAAATGTCCAAGAAGCTGAAGGCGGTAATGATGTTGTTTATTCAACCCTGGCCTTGGAGGACCAGAAGAAGAAGAAGAAGGAGAAGAACCCTGAGAGTAAGATTAACACTGACTTTCCCTGTATCACAGAAAAATAAACTATATTTTAAAAAAGAATAATGTATTCACAGCAAATTACAGACCATATAGCTGACAACCAGCAGGGGTGAATCAGTCAGGTCTCCTCAATTCAGTACTGAAATTACTGGAATCTATCAGTCTCCCACAGGGTACCAATTGTCACTAGCATACAGCAAAATGACTGGCCTTAAGTCAAATCACAGTGCACATTTTACATTGCATTGCAAGCATTTAGTGAATGATCTCATCCAGAGCAACGTACACAGCTGCTTTTTTAAACACGGCACTTGTTTATACGGCTGAATATTTACTGAAGCAGCTCCACTCCAGGTGACTTGCTCAAGGGTTCCATCTAGGAATCAAACCAGCGACTGCTGGAGCATAAGCCCCCAGTTCATTAACCATTGCACGACAATGCCAGCTGTACTCTGTACATTGACAAGAGTACAGTTTACTCAACTGTGGACCTGGATAAACAGAAGATGAAGAGGAATGTGAGAGAAGATTGTCTCTATCTGTTCATTGAAGGCAAAATAGTGTATTGTAGTTTATATCCTATGAAATTATTTTATTTTGTCATTTTGCAAGTGCATTTATGAAGGCATAAACTCTCTCTCTCTCTCTCTCTCTCAACCTCAAATGTCCAAGAAGCTGAAGGCGGTAATGATGTTGTTTATTCAACCCTGGCCTTGGAGGACCAGAAGAAGGAGAAGAAGAAGAAGAAGAAGAAGAAGAAGGAGAAGAACACTGCGAGTAAGATTGATACTGACTTTACCTGTGTCACAGAAAAATAAACATTGTACATTGACAAGAGCACATTTTAATCCCCCCGTGGACTGAAATACACACCTTGTGGTTGAATTAACACTGAACCCTTAAAACCTCATCTTGAAAGTAGACACAAGCAAAATCATTCTCTATGCTGTGCTACAGGTTTGATCTCAGCTCTCTGCCTCCCCCTGCAGATGGCGACGCAGACGTGCTGTATTCCACAGTCAGGACTGGACAAAGAGAGCAACACTGGCTCCCTGATCCTCCGCCTTTATAGCTTCCTCCAGACCAGGTTTTACTTCATGCTGGTTATAAAGCGCTGCATTCTGGTATAGATGCCTGACCTTGAGGATCAGTACAGCACAGTACAGATCAGTATTTTCCCCTCCCCATTTCAAATATTGCTGGATGTGTTTTTACTTTATTTTTTACTGACTATAACATATTGTATCAAAGCTTAGGTTCAGATTCATGAAATATGCCATAATAGGACTGCTTTTGACTTTTAGTTTATAGTGGATAAGATTAGGATTTTGACAGCGGAAACATGGTCTTAGATCAGTGCTCCCACTAAATGATACTTTATGAATATGGGTCTGGATCTTTATTCAACACAGAAGAATTATCTGCTCCTTATTTCAACATGCATCTGCTTTCACGGTATTTTATTTACCCATAGACCTGTAATAGATGTACTTCAGTATTATCTGAAAGTGAATCCTGAAGGGGTTATATGGTTTCTTTTAATTAAAAATGCTGAAAACAGTAAATCAAATTATTTCAAGACTACTTTAAAGATGATTCTAGATAGACATAAATAAAAATATGAAAAAAGGCTTTCAGTTGAACAATCGCAGATGTTAATGCTTGAAAAAAAAGAGAGAGATTACAGATACGATGCAACGCAAAAGCATTAGATACCTCAATTAACCAAAATAAATGAGTGATTCACATCACCCGTTCTAGGAGCGTCTCGGTGCTCACCAGTGACCCCTTCTGGCCAACTGGGTGACTACAGCCTGCATGCACAACCCCGGTAAAAGTTGTTCTCTGACTCCTGGCGGCCTGCAAAGAAGAATCATGTGTTTTAGCGGAGAGTGTGTGCTTTTCCGGAATGTCACTAACTAAACGAGAAAACAGGAAAAAATGCACAAACACACCTATGCAGAGGTTTCCAGAACCAAGAGAAAATTTGGGTAAGAGAAAATAAAATGAATAAGTCAACCCATTCCTAAAGGAACTCCAAGCTTGCATCGCCTGGTCTTGATTTAATTTATTTATCTTTCAATTAAATAAAGTTTTTCCGCAATTGTAAAGCACTTTACGCAGAGACACTGTCACAGATACGCTTTACAGTGAACTCAAAAAATCTCTGGGGTTCTTTGGGCTGGCCGCGTGATTCATCTGGATAGAACACAGAACTCCAGCACGGTGACGTGCTCCGCGGACTGGCATTAAATCCTGACAGTGCTGGTGCCAGGCATGGACGGACAGGAGTGCTGCTTCGCCCGGCCAAGCCCGGATCGGCCAAAACCCCACTTGAGTGCAAGGGACTCTACACAGTCCGCCTGCAGAGAGCGCTAATTGCAAACGTTCATAAACATATAACAATACATAACCGTCCCTTGGTCTTCCCTTCTTATGATATCACTATCCATACATCCATCCACCCATGTCCTGTTCATCTAACCATCCATTCCCTGTTAATCCGAAGCAATCACAAATTTCCACCACAACAGCGCCTGACCTGGATAATCAGGTGACGGCAGCCTGTCTTGGCCAGCTGCGTTGATGTTTTATCCCGCCACAGCAATGACGATTTACTGTGTCATTGTGACAATAGGCCTACGAGTTTCTTTGAATTTGGGAAACAGGAAATGAAATCCAAGAAGGTGTAGGCTACAGTTTAACTTTTATGAAAGTCCTGCAATAGCGTTACTGAATTTGTATTTTTTATATCTTGGTGGGGGGGGGGGGTTCAATGAAAATACAAACGTTATTAATAGCTGCTAAGCATACCCGAGTCATAAATGAAACTGCATCCTTGGAAAAGAAACGTATTTTACAGGTATTCCAAAAAGCCGTATTTTCATTCAACATCAAAAGTCACAAATTTAAATCTGATGATAGGCTACCGCGATAAGGTTATCTTGTTTGCGAGCCAGCTGCTCAGTGACAGGACAAACGCCATGCAGAAACATTTATTTACTTCCTTACTTCCTAAGGCTACTTATTTATTCATCCGTTTGCTGTCTTTTCATTTTTACCTTACCGCGAAGACTTTGTGACGGATGGACTGAAGCGTGGGTGGCCCTTTAAGAGAATAAGAGGAGGGGGCTTAGAGCTGGGTTACGGCTCTGTTTTGTGTCCCTGTCAGTGAGCAAGCGAGTAGCCATCGAGTGAGTGGTCGGCAATGACGGAGGCTCAGCGAAAGGCGAGGTATGGCATCTGGGAATCTCTTTCTAACTTCAAAGTCGGTTTGAGTTGAAATATTAAAATAAACAGAGTAATGAATTGCTCTTCTAATTCTGATGATAAATGAATCGAAATGTTTCCCATCCACTCGCGGCTAATTCCCGGCGACGGGTGGCACAGATCTAACGGTATCCGTTTCGTTCGCTCCCCATTCAGCACGGATATCTCAATTCTCCGACCTGCTTCCCTTTGTTTACATGCGTCCACGTGTTACCGTTGTCGACTATCGCAGTAGGCTAAAAAACTCATATTGAACGATGTTCAGTGGTTTCCCGTAACGACGAGAAAGGAAATATCTTTTCTGTTCGCTGGGATAACGGTTCTTCCACGTGTCACGCCATATAACAAACAATTAAATATAATATCTTATTCGAGTACAGTTGGCAATTCATATCTGTATCAAAGAAAAAAATGTTTTGAGCGTCACTAACAGTATCCCTACGGAACAGCAATAGACAATATTTATATTCATTGGCCGGAATATGTCTGTGCTCAAGAAGCAAACTCTTGATTGCAACCTGAAGCTGTTCTGACGATGACCATGGAAAAAATCGGGTTTTTTTCCCTTCCAATTTTATGATTCCCAACACGGGGGAGCGGGTGGGTCTGTTTCTGAGTCACCATTATTTACAGATGTTCCCGATTTGCGATGTTTTTTTGTGACGCATATTCCAATTAGGTTACACGACGGGTGATCAAATTTGAAACCCTTGACGTAGATTAAATGTTCCGAAAATAATTATCTGTTGCTGCCAAAGGTGGGTAGAGTAGCCAAAAACTGTACTCAAGTAAAAGTATTGTTACTTTAAAATAATAATGACTCAAGTAGAAGTAAAAGTAGTCATCCAAATAATTACTTGAGTAAGAGTAAGAAAGTATCTTGTGAAAAGACTACTCAAGTACTGAGTTACTTCATATAATCTGATTTAATGTTGAAATAAGCAGAGCAAGATGAACGTAAAAATCCAAATGTCCAAAATATAAAATTGTAAATGCTTGTCCAATAGAAATAAACAAAATATTAAATAGCCATGTGCAAATTCAAATATGGCCTAAATCATATCCCTTTAAATAAAACAATACACAGGAGGTTCGTCAGAAGAGGAGGATTTTCGCTTTCTGTTGTACTCTATTAAGTCTATATACCTCATCAGTTTGTTGGGGTGAACCCTCCGTTGACAGAAAAAATATCAATGAGGCTACAGGGGATTTATCCATTAAAATAGACTCATCATCACAACAAAGAGGAGCCTGCTCAAATTCAAACAGAAACTTTATATGTGGAAAACATAATGCTTTGTCGCACCATTATTGTACCTTATGATGCACTTATCCACAATATTCCAAAGTCCCATGATGCCTTGCGCGGAATATGTGCAGAACTTCCGGTTTAGCGTAAACAAACTTATGTATGCTATGCAATGCTATGCAATGTTCCAGCGCTCACGTCATGACTGTTGCATGCTTCACAAAAACTATTACACTACTAACTAACGCTTACATTACAGTGTGAAATATCCACATTAATACCAGTAACGTATTTAAACACACTCAATTTCAAAAATAACGTATATAACCGAAGTATTTTGAACAATAATAGCCTACTTACATAGCAATGATGAAATCTTATCTGTGTTCAGTAGATGGAGACAGAGACAGTAAATCAACAATACAGTTCAATCCGCTTCTGTTTTGCTCCAGAAAACGATGTCAGCTAGGTCTATCAGCAAACATGCAGCTTAGCTATGCCCAGAAGTCCTCAGTAATAATAGTATTTCCCAAGAAATTACGAATAATAGTTGACCTCGTTTCGTGAGTGAATGCATAAGTGAATGCGATGATAAGAAAAATTCTGGTTACGCTGACCTAAAAAACGCTATTCCAAAAGCAAAATTAGACATGTTATACATCGTTAGAAAGCTTATACTCTCACCTACTGAATAAATGAATTGTCAATCAAGCCAGACTGTACTAAAAAGGGTGACAACGCTGTGAACAAGGCGTGTGGTATTAGGCACAGCTATTTTGGAAGGTACCGATTCGCGTATATTTCACAAAGGGATTGTCCAAGACAATAAATGACCACTCAGTCAAATAGTTAGCTATCCACAGCCAAAACTAACCTACAGCTTACCGCCACATATTTTCTCAAGTTCGAAGTTGAGTTCTTGTAGGCTGAAATGTCCACATTTCTAGGCAGACAAAGAAGGCAGCGCATAATGTAACTACTGTTTTTGGTAGTCTGTAAGTAAAACATAATTTGAACGTGAGGCCAGGGGTGTTCTGCCTCCTACGAATCACCCGCCGTTGTTTCAGCCATTGTTGTCACCCACTCATCCTTCTGTATGCTGTGACTGGCTACGTTTGATTGGTGAAACGGAGTCATTTGGGGCTGTGACAGAGCCAAAGCAAAGACCAGTTAGCCTCTTTGGCTGAAGTCTCTCTGAGAGAATGAAACAAACAGAACGTCCATTGAGTAAAAAATGGGTAAAAAATAAAAGTAACGAGCGGAATGTAGCCGAATATAACGGAGTAAAAGTAACATTTTTTCTTCGCAAATATACTCGAGTAAAAGTGAAAAGTATGTTGCATTAAAACTACTCTTACAAGTACAATTTATTCAAAAAGTTACTTAAGTAAATGTAACGGAGTAAATATAACGTGTTACTACCCACCTCTGGTTGCTGCAGACGGGGAAACAACAGTGAAGGCATCCAGAAAACAATGGCTGTTTCTAGTGAGCTTTTGGGGCGACATAGCTCAGGAGGTAAGACTGATTGTCTGGCAGTCGGAGGGTTGTCGGTTCAAACCCCGCCCTGGGCATGTCGAAGTGTTCTTGAGCAAGACACCTAACCCCTAACTGCTCTGGCGAATGAGAGGCATCAATTGTAAAGCGCTTTGGATTAAAGCACTATATAAATGCAGTCCATTTGCCAACACACAGGTCTATATGATACAGGGCTGTAATTATACTTATATATCTATATGTAATTAAAAACAATTAGGCTACCACACAAGCAGTGCTGTTTTTGTCTGATTTAGGGGAAGATAGAATTAGCTAAACACGGTGCAGGCTTTAGTGTACACTTGCAGAGCTTATTCGTTTATTATTACACTCTGCACGTGTAGCCTATTTTTCAATCACTGAAAAAGATTTAAATGTACGTATGTTTAAAATATCGAATACGCTTTAAATATAGAAAAAACATAGCTCACATAGCATTTTTTAAAATGAACATCATCTATACAATTATGTATGTGTAACTTTTGTCTAAATAACTTTTAGCATTTATAATGAAATATATTTTATAATGTGTGTAGTGTCTATTATCAATCTGATGCACACAGGTGCATGGATATGTTGGTGCTATAATGTGGTTTGTTTGTGTTTTTCCCCCCTCGTGTGCTAATACACTGAGACTCACATTAAAATGCACATTAATTATGTTTCAAACTGTTGGATAGGCATTGTTCTGTGCCCGGAAATGGTAGGAAAATGGTTGGCAAGAAATGTATGGACCATGCGTCTGTTGATAGAGCAACAGGCAGGTTTGTTTGTCATTCCCAAAGGAGCTATGTGGTATTCTTCACTGTGTTGGGGCACAAGAACTGTGCTGTGACTATATTAGGGCACAGACATTGCACAGGTAGTACAGGGAATGTGGTGCCTCTTTTAGTAGTGACAGATCAGTTTTATTTCTCTTTCTCAATCTCTCGCTCTCTCTGTTTTTCTCAGAGAGTTGTGGGCTTGTGGATCCGGTTTTGATGTTTAGGGGACTAGTCTCTGCCACATTTGGGCAAAGTATGATTTTTATAGTTTTGTGAATGACTTAGATCTATTTCAGAATGTTTGGTGTGATCAGGGGCAGGGAACTGTCAATTTGTATTAGTTTGGAGCAACCTGGTTCGTCTGGTGGATTATTGGTGTGTTATGGTTATGGGTGGGTGGGGGGGTGGGTGGAGGGGCTAGGACGGGGGGTTCATTTATTGATTTGTATGTGTAGGGGATATGGTTATCAAAAAAAAGATATCAAAAGTCTCTTTCTCATTCTCTCTGTCTCTGGGATAGGCTATACCAGGCTGCCTTTGCTACAACTTGCAATATAAAAACATACTTTAAAACATAAAGTACAGAGATGGGGAGCATTCTCATTTGCTCTTGTCCACACAGGACAACATCATCCTCCAGATTCACTTCCAGGGTAAATTGTTTGTGATGTCACTGTACTCATAAAACAAAACATGAGACAGGCTCTTTCAATCATAAAGTACATCAGTAGCAACCGACAGAACAACAGTGGTCAATACTTTCTGGCACCTTCCTGTTAATTCCTGCAGGAATTCTTGGAAGTGTAGCCAGAAATGATCGACCAATCACCATCAAGGTTGTACTGTTGGGTGTTATCAGCATGCCTTTCATGATTGGTGGAGCTCTTCTCTTTTTTTCTATAAAGTGACATCACAGCAGTCTTACCCCTATTTCATCACCGACTGCTGCAATCAATCACTGACATATGGGGTCTGGCTGAGATGGTGTACGTAGCTGTTTTTTTCTTTTCTTTTCTAGCTTACCTGCTTTCATGCAAAAAACGTATAAATAATAAATAAACAGGTTGCATCATCATAGCCCTTTATTTAAGTGTGTATTACTTGTCTTTTTATAGGTGGTAGATTTGGTGAGTTGTAATGACGAATAGACAGGCAACACACTTCTGTGTGGACGGGTTACATTTTTTAGGCTGGACTAGGCTTGCAGCTGGCTAGCAGACATGTAGCATCTGTGCTACATTAGCATCATATGTTCATTTGATCGGTGGTGTAGACGTTGCCACCTCAAAATTCCATGCCCCCACTGCTCATAGCTGGGTAGGAGCGGGAATGCAGGGAACAAGGCACCCTGATGGCTTTGCCCTGCCAGGAGCAGGGTGCGTTTAATTTGACTGCGGTTCCCTAGCTTACCGCTGGGCTAGTTCCTCCCCGCAGGATGCCAGACATCCACAGGATTGCAACTACCCTCAGGCCCTTATTCATGAAACATTTTTAGAGTAATTCCACTGATCTGGGATCGGTCTTGTTTTTTAGGTCATAATGGATGAGGTTAGGCTAGGTGCTGGAGTAAACTGATCCTGGACTCTGAGAGGTTTCATTAGCGGGGCCCTCGGTTAGAGATGCACCTCTCCTCTGATTGGCTCCTCGTGTGGGCATGGCCGATGACACTTTTGAGGGCCACACATTCGAGGGCCGGCATTTGCAAAGTTGAAAACTGTGGAGAAACAAACAAACCAGAAAAACCGGTATTTGGTCTTTTTTGGGGTTTGTTAGTTCTTTGGGATGTGTTTGGTAAATGGTAGGCTAAATGGACTGCATTTATATAGCGCTTTTATCCAAAGCGCTTTACAATTGATGCCTCTCATTCACCAGAGCAGTTAGGGGTTAGGTGTCTTGCTCAAGGACACTTCGACACGCCCAGGGCGGGGTTTTTTGAACCGGCAACCCTCCGACTGCCAGACAATCGGTCTTACCTCCTGAGCTATGTCGCCCCGTGTTTGAAATGTTACTGGCTTTGGGTTGTTTTGGGGGGTAGTATTTGGACTGGTTTGTTGTGTGTTAGTTATTTTGGATGTGTTTAAATTGTTAGCGGCTTTGGGTTGTTTTGGGGGGTAGTATTTGGTTTCGGGTGTGTTAGTTATTTTGGATGTGTTTAAATTGTTAGTGGTTTTGGATTTTGTTGGGGGGTTGTATTTGGACTGGTTTGGGGTGTGTTAGTTATTTTGGATGTGCTTGAAATGTTAGTGGTTTTAGGTTGTGTTGGGGGTGTTGGTTATTAGGGCTGTTATGGGGTCGGAAGTCATTAGGGTCATGGAGGGGTCAAAAGTATTTAGGGTTGTGGTGATAGGGCAGTACTGCGTTGCTTGTTTTGTTGTGGAGGGAATTTGCCAGTTCGCATTAGGTGGGGGCTAGTAGGTTTGTGGGCATCTGTGTGCATTATTCGGTTGATTGTGGGGGTGTTAGTCATATGGGTGCCAGCGGGGGGTGTTAGTCATTTGGGTCCTGGTGGGGGGTTAGGGTTATTAGGGTTGTGGTGGGGGTTGTGTGTTATTAGTTTTAGGGGGGATGAGGGTCATTAGGGTTATATTGGGGGGGGGGGGGGGGGGTGATGGCTGGAGTATCAGTTACTTTGGTTGTGGTGATGCTTTGGACATTGAGGGCTTTTTACATGTGCCTGTGTGTGAGAAGATGTGTGTGATTCTGTTTGTTCATAAGAATGTGTGTGTGTGTGTGTGTGTGAGTGTGTGTGAGTTTGTGAGTGTGAGTGTGAGTGAGTGTGTGTGTGTGTGTGCATGCACGCACACATGTGCATGAGAGTGAGTTTGTGCTGTGAACGGTGAAGCACTGGATCAGTGCTACTGCTGAAAGCTGTGATGGCGGGTTGCTCAGCGGAAATGCAGACATTAATTGTTTCTTATCAGCTGTTCTCCACCCACCCGCACAAACGCAGATGTAAACACTCTACCCTCGGCTGTCCTTCTTAAAGAGAGGATTTTTACAAAATGAAATAAGTGCCGCGGTCCCTGGCGTCGTTAGCATCCCCACTGATAGAGCTTCCTTCTGTGTCACTGAGACCTGAATCATCTGCATTCCAGGCTAAACTGGCACCCAGCTTCCCAGTAACCTCTCCAAAGGGGTAACACACACACACACACACACACACACACACAGGAAGCACTTCAAAAGGCTCAAAATCAGGTGCCACTTGCTGCCACTCATTTGCAATGTATTCAGGGGAAGCCTCTGTGTCTTGAGTAGGTGACCGGTTGACTGCTGACTGTTGAAAGTCTTTCGGGTTGACGTGTGTTTGGCGTATAATCAGGGATCTTAAACTGCCGTCCCAGGGGGCCACCTTGCCTGCAGTTTTTTCTCTTTTTTTTTTTCTTTTTTGCTTTGGAGGGAGATTTGTGGACTCTTTAGTCGATCATTACGTGGGAGTGGGGGGTACCCTAAAAGTTTATTACAGAAGTACGTGGGACAGAGGTGCACCTCGCTTGCTTCACCTCGCTCTGTCCAGCTGATCCTGACTTCTTTACACCCTGAACTTAAAAAATGTGGGCATGGGGACTCTGGGGAGTCTGTTCTTGTGTGCTGATTCTTGACAAATTCAAGACAAATTTAGCAGCTGGTTTCAGCTGGTTTCTAAGGCATAAGATCACACGTGTGATCAGAATGTTTTTAACTAGACATTATAACGTTGATGTAACAATCACTGTTATCCTGGCAACCTAGTTCTAGAATAAAAAACATGAAAATCTGATTTTTAAAAAAAGATTTTGTCTTTCAGTCATGGTGGAGAACATAGGAACAAGATGACAAAAGTAAGACTGGTTGAGAAGCAAAGAAATTTTATATATTCAAAAATATATTCATAATATATTCAAAAGTAGTTATCAGTTCTTTTTTTTCATGTGAAGGGTTTTTGCTGTCTCAAACTCATTGCTTCATGCGGACGTCGAAAACCTTGCCCAATTTCTTTTTTTTTTATTTGGAAAGGAAAAGAAGATCATAAGAGCCTGTAATTCTCAGGGCAGTTTGGGGCTGTTTTTTAATGGGGGATTTATTACAGTTAATATAAAACAAATTCATCTCATATCCCCTTGGAGAGAGAGAGAGTCTTTGGCTTTCGTTTTGAACAGGCATGCGGGGAGAAGGTATCCATTACTTTACCAAACACTGTGAAATCCCCACACTGCATTATTCCCTCCTTACCCCCGCCCCCCCATACCCCCCTCCTCCCCCTATGCCTTAGGGCTAGTCCCAATCCCCCCCATCCCGCTCATAGAAAGCCCCCTGTAAGTGGGGGGTGGGATTTAAAGCTTTGGTTCTGGGACGGCCTTTAAGTGGCTGTAGTGGGTGTCTGGCGAGGGCTTCCTGGGACAGACAGAGCTGTTTACAGAAGACGGGGCGAAGCCCCATAGCCTTCGGTCTCTGGACTCGGGTCGCCATGCGAAAGCTGCTGACTTTTTGGAAGGAGGGAGCCGAGGACGTTACCGGGCCTCCCACCCCGACCACGGCCAGCCGCACCCCACCCCCCTTTCGCACTCGGATTCTCTTTCCACATTATCTCACACTCCTCCTCCTCCCTCTATCCCTCTGTCCCACACTCCTGCTCACCCCAGATTCCATGAGTATGATGTCACTCTGCTGCCCTGCTGCCTTACTGTAAGTTACTGTGTTTCTGGGTGAAACTCTTTCTGAATGCGCTAGTCACACAGTGTCTAAGGCTGTTGGTGTGTTTAATACTGTTAGTGAGTGCTTTACACTGCTTGACTCTGTATTTAAAGGAGTACCATGGTGATTTTCACACTTTCTCGGTTTTATGTGCTATTTGCACAAGAGGCATTGAAGAAACACAATGAGCAAAGTATTAAATATGTCCGTTCTGTATTTTTGGAGAAATATGCGTTTTAAATTCATCGTCCTATTTTCAACCGGTTGAGAAAGTTGTCATTTTGCTGCGTCACGAATACAGTAACCACTCCCATTTCCACGCCCCGTAAAGAAATCTGACAGGACACACCGTGCAAATATTTGACTAAGGTTAGGTTCACTGAAATTAGAGTGCCTTTAGATTATTTATGGTTATATTCATTTAGCTAGCTAGCTAACGTTAGCTAGCTAGGAGGTTTGCTTTCATAAGGCAATGTTATCGATAACGTTAGCTTGCTAGTTTGCTTTTATGAGGACGTTATAGTTGTGCTTTTATCTTAACTTGGCTAGCTAGATAGCAAAAATTATAATTGGATATAAGTCAACGTCCTTACCTTAGCTATCTATCGATACTTGATATACTACTAAGCTAGCTAGCTTGTGAAAATTCAGTCTCCCAAAGAGAGCGCGTATCATGGGGGTAGCTATGGTAACGGGGCACGGTCTGTCAATCATAGCTAACTGCCAGTTCTCATTACAGTCAGTTCGGGTGAATTTTTATAGTGGGAAATTTAGGCTTAGAAAAATACATTTTAAAGTACATTGAAATGACTGAAGAATAAAAAAATTATGCACATTTGTTTTGTTGTTGCCTAAAGACAACTGGGAAGTGTCACGTTCAACCACCATGGTACTCCTTTAATACTGTAGATTAGTGTATTACACTGAAACTGACTGTGTGTAGTACTGTTGGTGAATGTGTGCTTCTGTCAGGTACTGTTGCAGTGTTTCTAAAGGGATTGTGTTTCTGTTTTCCAGGTAAGATTTTACAGGCGAGGAAGTGACTGCCCACCACAGACGCTCAACATGGCCCAGGTGCTGCAGATGGATTCCAACTTCCCAGGTACATCAACTGCCAGTTCTTTCTAATGCCACCGCCCCCCCCCCACACCCCCCAATAATATTCCTCATGCTCTGCCCTATATTTTTCCCAATGCCGCACTCTCTCCCACAGGGAAGTCTAACCCCGCCCCCGGCCCCTCCTTCCTGGGCAAAGAGAACGTGCCGTATTCAGTGGAGACCCCGTACGGCTACCGGCTGGACCTGGACTTCCTGAAGTACGTGAACGACATCGAGAAGGGCAACACCGTCCGGCGGGCGCCGGCGCCACGGCGACCGCGCTTCGGCTCGCTGCCGCGCGGCGGATACGGCTACACGGGGTCCTGGTGGACCTCCACCGAGTCGCTCTGCTCCAACGCCAGCGCCGACAGCCGCCAGTCGTCCTACTCCTGCTGCGTGCCCGGTTACCACGGCGCCCGGCCCTCGGCGGCGGGCGCGGCGTTCGGCGTGAGCGCGGCGCGGGTGGAGAAGACGCTGCTGGACGCGCGGCGGAGGCTGGAGGAAGAGAGGGAGCGGGAGAGGGAGGGGCGCAAGCTCTCCAACCTGGGCAGCATGCGAAACAGCGTGGCGGGATCCAACACCTCCCTGTCCAGCGCGCACGGGCTGGCGCTCAGCCGCGCCCAGGGGGCGGGGCCGGGCGGCGGGGCCGGGCGGCGGCTCCTCGGGCCTGTCCACGCCCGTCTCGCCCAGCCCCGCCCACCTGCACCAGCCCCGGTCTGACACCCGCTAGCCCTGCCAAAACACCCACTAGCCCCGCCCCAACCCCTGCTAGCCCCACCCAGACACCAACTAGCCCCGCCCCAACCCCTGCTAGCCTCACCCAGACACCCGCTTCCTTTCTATTTTGATTTCTTAGTGACCAACAAGCAACTTTTGGAGCAGTTTGCTCAACAAAAGGATGAGAGTCATGTGAAAATTTCAGCCCTGAATAAAAAAGTAAGCTTCAGATGAATTTTATCCACATGTAAAGTATTTGCCTCAGGAGAGCTTGTATTTGTCATAATCCATGTGTTTGTCCATTTTTGATTAGAGACACTAAAGCAAAAATTAGAAGAATCAAAAGAATGCTTTCTTCCTCCCATCGTAATAACTGGAACCTGAAGGTGAGAAACAGAAATTAGTAATTGGCAAATTTGTCAGAATTGTATGAATACGGCTGGATACTGTCATACTGTAGATGAGTGTGATTAATTTCAGTTACTTTCAGGATGTGAATCTTTAATGGAATCTTTGGCTGAAGTATTGCACTGCTGTTTGTGCAACAGCTTATATTAGAAATGTGTATTTACACCATTTTATATTTCATAAAGGCAAGTGTCAGAGAGCTGCAAAGGAGATGCATGAATATGTGTGAAGAGAGAGATGCACTTGACTTGATGTTGGAGAAGAGAGAGAACAGAATAAAAAGTGCCGATCTGGAGCAGGAGGAATTTCAGAAGACATTTCAAGAGAAAGAGATGGCTCTACAGCAGTGAGTACCGAGCAAGACTGTTAAGGGAAACCAAATATGACATCTAAATAAGGTAACCATGGCAATGGGTGAGTGAGGCTTCATGAACTCCATTATAGGTGGGACTACCCCCCCATTTCGGGGCTTGTGTCTTATTCCAAGTAACAGTCATTGAAGACATAAGGGAATAATATTGATACTAATTTTACAAGTAACTGAATCTGAGTTAACAATGGACAGACACTTAACAGAAAGCTTAAATTGTATTTGAATGATGAAGCTTTTGATTATTTTTTAACGTGCTGGAATCCTGTACAGGATAGATGAGTGTCACATGGTGCACACCTCCATGTGCTGTGAACCGGTTTATAAAAAGCACACAAGTTACTGCTGGCTCCAGCACAGTGTAAGACTGAAGCTGGTGTGCTTTGTGCTGCAGGAAGCTGGGGCAGCTTGAGCAGGACTGGAGAGCGAAGCTGGAAAGAGTGATGGAGGAGAGGAGCGAGCAAGAGCAGCGTGTGAAGCAGGAGATCCAGGCTCTGCTCCTTAAGCTGTTCAAGACTGAGCAGCTGCACCAGACCCAGGTGAGCACATCCAGCGAGTACCAATGCTCCACTCTACCCTCTCTACAGTCAGGTCTGCCTCCTGTTATAGGATTGCATCCATATGTGTGGGTCTTAGGAACACCTTTAATTTCCATGTTCTCCTGTTCCACTGCAGATATGTGACTATGAGGTCAAGTACAGGGACTCACTAAAACTGGTGTCTGAGCTGCAGCGTCAAATCAAGGAGCCTGAGGTGAGAGTCTGAAATGGAGGTCGGCAGGAAGATCCGTCTGTGTGTGTGTGTGTGTGTGTGTGTATGTGTGTGTGCATGTGTGTGTGTGTGTGTGCGCGCGCATGTTCTGGCAATGAATTCTTGACTCACCTGTCAGATCTTTTGCTGACTGTCACTTGTCTTTCTCCAGGTTGCAGTTCTTCAGAAGAAACAGGAGAAACTTGGTAAGAAGGACACTATCAGTTGTTTTTTTAATTGGTATCTCAGATCATGGCAGAACATTAATTACCCCTCTTTTCCGTCATATTCAAAGCAAAAGCAGCAAGCGATGTCCTTGAGCCGAAGAGACGGATGGTCATGTCTCGGGAGAAATATCTGGAGCACCACATGAAGAAGGCCTCCTAGATTATTAGATGATTGTTTGTGCTGTTTAGAGACCTTTAAGGAGGCATTCACAGCCATCTGGCCTTCTGTGGTTAAGACCACACCCACACCATGGCAGGCATATGAACCCCACACCTGCACAACACCATCAAAGCCCTTTACTGCTCAGACGGTTTACATGTCTGTTTAACAGAAAACTCTATAGTATAGTTAATACATTCACTACATTTACCAAACTACAGAGATCAGTCCAATAATTCCGTATTTAAGACTCCTGCTATTAAAAATTTTAAAAATCAAATAATTTTACGTTTTTGGAGTTTCATTGTACATGGCAACAAAGCGAGTGAAATTCAGTGTTTATTAAAAGTAAAACAATGGTATGTGAGAACAGTACTGCTCACACATGGACACAGATGGGAAAGGAGATGTGTAGAGACGTTTGTGCAACATGGCTGTGAGCTTCAGGTGTTCATTGGTCAGTGTCATGGCGGACGTCACATGTTTAGCAAAAAGAACAGGGCTGACCACACTCAGATCACACAGCTCCTGCAGACGACTGACAGCATGGAGTAGGAGAGGAACAGGAGGCTCCAGCAGCATGAGAGAGACATCAGAGAAGATCCAGAGGGAAGTGGAAGAAGAGAAGAAATAAGAAGAGAAATAAGAAAATGACATAATAAAGGAGGGAGGGAATAGGCAGGAGCTCCAGGGAGTGACACAGATGAGAAAAACAGCAGTAGGATTGGGTGATTTAAGAATAATGTCAGAGGAAAGGGAATATTCACACTGCATTTTTCTCCAGAGCTGAACCTCTCCTGGTCAAAATACCTGTTATGACACTACTTGGGGGCCTGGATGGATGACCTCGATCTTCTGCACCGCATTTTAATAAACACGGGCTCTTAATTTTCTCAGCTAATTTAATACCTCAGGCCATAATCTGTACAAACTCTGATTATTTGCTTTAACAGATTCCTATTTAGTCCGTCTTTAACTGTTGATACCAGGCTAGTATAAACCATTTAATCATCACTGTTTCAGTCTTTTTACTTTACTTGCTGTGTATTGGGAGGCTCAGGCTTGATCTTGCCCAATTTGTAAATTTGCTGTTTTGGCTGACCGTGAAACATGGCCTCTGCTTGACCTCGCCTGGTCACAGATGAGTACAGCATCAGCATTAACCCCCTGCAGGATATCTCACTCCGGTATAGAGACTTAAACATTAAAACAAAGAGAGGTTGGTATGAAGTTATTGTCTAAGTTAAGTTTATTAATCAGTGTTGTTCATTTGTTTTTTTTGTGGCCTCCACTTGCTCTCCTGCCTTTTGTTTCTGTCTTGTAGGAGGGTGTAGTCACAAGGCAAAAGTCACACATTAACACAGACAGTGGTGGAATGGTCACTGGCCACAGGTGATTCTCTCACCTGCAGGGTCAGGTACTACAAACATCTGAGCACCAGCAGATCTCCTACATCTGAGAGGTTACACAACACCTTCACTTCCCCACATACATTAATTCCCAAAGCTGTCACAACAAAAGAGAATTTAGTTCTCACTGTTTGATGATCTTTGAATTTTGAAAATGGATTAGGTGAGAACATAGGTAATTGGATATTGGGGCAACAGAGTATGAAGTGAGATTGGGGTAGTTGGAGCAACAATCATATCCATTATGTCTGGCAATGGTAGATGCTGGCAGGTGCGTGTCTGTGTCCTGAAAGGCTTGCATATTTTCACAACTAGGTGTCAGTAACCTCCCACTGAAATCCCATTTCAGTGAATGTGAGGAAATGCCAGTCTTTCTCTGGGACTGCCAGAGCGGTGGGATATCTCTGGTGTTCATTGAGAGAATTAGTTGAGCAGAACGGGTATAAAATTGTAGGATCGGTGAGGACAAAGAGATTCCCCCAGGGGGGTGGGACGGGGTGGAGATTCCTTGTGTGCCAGTTAATTTTATTTTGGTTTATTCTTGGTGGCCAGGTCTGTGTTGTGTCTCGAGATACTTTTAACCTTTGGTACAGTACCTTTGTGTGGTGTCCGTGATGTGATTGGTCGTGCTTGTAACCTGGACGAGGGGCTTATCTGGCGGCAGACGGGGGGAGAAGCCATAGCCTGGAAGCCAGAGTGTACAGCGGCGTTGGCAAAACCACGGATCAGGCTGTGGCGCTGTGGGAAGTTGGAACAGGAAGTGCAGCAGTTTCTTGAGAAGTCTTTAGTTTATTCAGAGCTCAGAGTGCAGTAACTCCGCCCCCTCTATCTATTTGCTCTTCAGTTTCCCACATAGTGGTCCTTAGCTATGACCTAACACAGCTCTTCTGCTGCAGCCAATCAGCTCCCAAGCCTGGAGAAACAGACAGAACACAAATGATTCTGCGGCCAAGCAGCCATGAAGTCCGCATATGCAAGAAGGGTGGAGCCAGTTAGACTGTCTCTGTGCTGACGGAGCATGGTGGCCAGATGTTGGGCATTATAGTAGAATCTCTACTCTCCATTACGGATAGTAGAACATGGATAGTAGAACATTTTGGATAGTAGAGTGTACCCCAAAGATTAGGCAGGAGCCAAATTAGTACAGTATTTATTTATTTTTTTAACTCAATGGATTTTTTTATTGCTCAAGTGCCCCACCTGCTGGCCAAATGATATTACAATAGCTTCTGTTTTCAAGTAAATGTCAGAGGGACATGCACTGGAACTTTAAAGGACCACAGACAAGCACCCCATCCTGTGTAAGTTTGTAAGCACACAGACTAGCACCTCAATCTTGTGTATGTTTTTTAGTGCACAGATAAGCATCCTCATCTTTTCAAATCAATACAACCAGCCTGCTGCTTGACTATTGAGTCTGACCAATCAGAGGAGCTGTCACGCTGTGATGGGACGTTACTTCTCACAAACTGAAGCCACCTTTCTGTGGACCACACTACAGCCTCTGGACAGCACAGTAGCCAATCACATACTCCCAGGGCTTCACTCTAGCCAATTGTGAGCTGCCCTGCGGGACCAACATTCACAGTCAGCTCTGGCACAGTCAGGTTTTTTAGACCATGCAGTGTTTCATTTCACAGAGGACCAGTGCATTTAAGCAAGGTGCTGCCCTAAAGTCTCTCTGATTCCCTGTGATAACGAGTGAAGTTCTGCACTTTTTCTTTAGTTTATAAAAAAGAAGAGAAGAAAACATGAAGCTGGTTTGCTGTGCAGGACCTACTTCCTTATTTTTGCTCTCACAAACAGAACCCCCCAAAAGTGTTATAATGGTAGAGTGAAATCGGTTATTTTTGCTCTGAGCTTACGGTAAATGTATATGAATATGAGAAAAAAGTACAGTCAGCTTTTAATATCATGGTATGTGTGTTACCATTTCACAGAAACTGCTGTCTTTGTGTTGAGTCCCCCTATTTTCAGCAGTGTAAAAGTAAAAAAAAAAAAGATTAAAATTAAAAAGCAGAAGTTATTTCCTACACACTTTCAGCTTTCCATTGCTTTGGTTTTTATTTTTTTATTTTTTTGGCTGATCTGTTCATGAATCTGTTTCAAAACTCTTCAGGCTTGTCTTTGTATTTTTTGGCAAATTCTAATCTGGCTTTTTGATTCTTGATGTTGATGTGAGGTTTTGCATTTTGCTGTTTAGCCTATATAATTCTGCTCTCCGAGTCTTCTGTATTTGGCGGCTTGCTATATTTTTACCCCTGCCCTCTGGAGACTGCTGGTGACATCACTGACTGTAGTTTTAGGGTTCTCCTTCACAACTCTTCACAGGATTCATCTGTCATCAACTGCAGTACAACTCATACAGGTACTTAGAGTTGTATGTAGCCTACACAACTCACATACAAGTTTGGATAGTTTATTCTCTGTTTGGCACTGTGAGTGCCTGTGGGTTTTCTGGCTTCTGTTGTTGGTGGCTATTTGTCAGTATACAGGAAATGTAAGAGTGATCTTCTGCAGATATATATTTATATTTAGTTGATTTTAGTTACAGGAAAGCGGAAGGTAAAGCAGTGATGAAGTAGAAGGGTGGGAGCGTCTGTGAGAATTTTTTCACAACTTGCTGTTCACACAGGCAGATAAGAAAAGAATGCATTAGACCTGCTGTACAGTATGTATAATAGCCCAGGGGTTTCGTTTTTTTCCGCTCTTTTGATCACTGAAGTTGAAGCACTAACCTTCCTCTAGAATCATGCAGGCAAACAGAGGGGTCACATTGATCTGTGAGTACTACCGAATCAGTTTTTTAATGTAAAGGTTTTTAACAGACAAGTATGTTTTTGTGGTGAAATTTGCATTTGATTGAAAATAAAAACAACAACAACACATTTGTTAAATTATGCTTAAATAAATAAGAATGATTTGACCTCACTAATACTAAAATGCTCTACAGCATTTGGGCTGCATTGGAATGACCTGCATTATGGGAAAAGAAGAAAAGTATGAGTGAAGAAGTATGCTTTTGCTTCAGAAGATAACATACCTTGAATGATCACTAACAATTTTTTGTGCAAGAAGAAATACAATCTTATTTATTTGTTATTTGAAAGAGACATTGGACAGTTAGTAACTGCCCAAGAATTAGCTTCATAACCAAATTTCATCAGTAGTCTCTTGGCAGGTAGGAAAGTGGGAACATTTACAAAAAATATGTACAAGCAGCAATTTGCAAATATAATAAAAAGGTTGGTGTGCATCAATACGCTCTAGCAGTAAAATAAAAAATATAAATGATCGCAGAAGGTACCAATGTAGCATATTGTGCTACAAATAAAATAATAAAACAAAAAATTACACGATAAAAGGTAAAACAATTGTACTTAATAATATAACAGTGGTGATATGTAACTGGCTTTTAAACCAGAACTTTCAGTGTATTTTTGCACAGAACATGTAAAGGCTTCAAATATGTTCACACAAACAGATATACGCTCCATTCAAACTGATCATTGCCGAACTCAAACACTGACTGGTGGACCTGAGTTTTGGCTTTATTTGGAACATATTTATGGGTTTGTATTTTTCTTGCACTTATTGAATTTCTTTGGCCATTTCGATGATGATGTCAATGATTCCTGTCTTTATTTTTTTTAACAGTTCTGAGTCTAATGACAAGACTGGGTGAGTGTTACTATATTTTAACACAAACCCCACCTTCTGTTATCTGATAATTTATCAGAGAAAAACCATATTCAGACAGTTTTGTGAAACTTATGATTGATAACAGAATGTCATGCTTTGCAATAAGACTGTCTCACAGCATCATGATGTGATTAATGTGACTGCATATGTGGACGGTAATGTAGAAATATTATTCTGTGAGACTCAAGACATGTCCTACAGTAGGGGGTGATACAGAGATCACAAACAGAATCAGTTCATTACTGTTCTAAAATAATAAAGCCACAGCATTAATCAGGACACTATAAACATGTCATGAGTATTTAAACACATGTACTGACGTAGTGCATGCACTGTTTGTACAGGGAGCCCAAAGGATGTACTGACTCTGCAGCCTAACTGGCCCCTGTTCTTCACTGGAGAGACCGTCACTCTCAGGTGTTTGGGACGGCCATACAAACATCATGGATTCATGTGGTACAGAAATGAATCGAATATTTGGACGCTAAAGCACAAATCCCAGGATAACACCTACACCATCGCACCTGTTACTGAAGCCCACAGTGGTGTATACTACTGTTCCGCTGAATCCAACAGTGATCCTGTCAGACTGAACGTGTCAGGTGAGTCAAAACTGGTCAGCAACTGAACACTGGTGGTCTCACTCGTCCCACAGAGAGACCATATTTAACACATTTATTCAATCTTCCCCAGTGCACATTGTGCTTACCGTACCAGTTCATTTATTACAGGCAAATATAAAATTAACTTATTTTCACCTAAATGTGCTGGGTATACCACCAATTGAGTTCAGCTTCTGACTGTCACATTGTTTGTATTGTTAATATTTGAGCTTCTGTATGTTTAAATCCATGGAAAGTAGCCTTTTCTATCTGTTATGACAATGAGAGAACCTACTGCTTTAGCTCTTTGTCCCAACCCCAATCAGAGCATGCCTGTCCCTCTGTAGTCATGCCTACACTCCACTAGCAAAGTTGTATGTAAAAGTTGTGTAAATTGCTCTGCGTAGGAGCATCTGCTAATGCCTGTAATGTAGTGTAATGCAATGAGCAGTTAGAGCTGTGACACAGTCTGTCCGTCTTCACAGCCTCGCCCACACCCTTTCTGAGATAGTCACATGCTTTCACAGTACATGGATAAGCGAACCATGTTCTACTGTATCACAGATTAAAGCCAGTTTGCACTGTATGTTTGATTATGCCATTATTAGGAACCTGGGGGAGAGATTCAGTCTGTTCTCTCAGTTATAGAGAAACCCCACCTGTCCTGACTGTCTCTCCACACAGGCAGTTATATGCAAGAGACCATGACAGTCTTTCTTGTAAGGTTACAGTGACTTCAGCTGGCTGGGAATATTACTGGTAAAAAGACCCAGTCTGATACATAGAATATAGTTACCCCACCCACATACAGGTATCAGGTGAGTGTTGACAGGCATTATTCAGTGTGCAAAATTGGTACATTCCCATAATGCACTGGGTCCAACTGCTGTGATGATTCTGGGATCCTGTTCCTTAGTTTAATTCTTGTACCATTACGATCAGGATTAGAGCTTTTTCATTTCTGATTTTTGAATATCTTCTCTTAATATCATTGAAAATAGGAATGCAGCTGCCCTGATTTTTGTCCTTCATTTAGCGTGATTTGTTTTTTCCATAGTCATAAAAATACTGGCATGACAACAGAACTGTGACCCAGTCTGTCTGTTTCTACAGCACTGCCTAAAGCCACTCTGACAGTACAGCCAAAATGGCGCCCACTGTACAATGGAGAGACCGTCACCCTGAGTTGTGAGGTGGACTCTGACAGCAACTGGATATATTCCTGGTACAAAGACCAGACCCAGAAGGCTTTGTCTCAGACTGCTGGTGACAGTGAAACTGGTAACAGACTCACCATCCCTGGTGCTGTTGGGTCTGACCAGGGGCAGTACTGGTGTGAGGGGAGGCTGGAGGGGGGAAAAGTGACATCACAGCGCAGCGACTCCATCAATCTGACGGTTGCAGGTGAGTCTCAGGTACGCTTTCAATTTGGATATGTCACATGCTCTATGGGATTCAGATCTGGGGACTGTGCAGGTCATTGGAGTAAAATGAAGTCGCCGTCTTGTTTGTGGAACCAGCTGCAGGTGACGTGTGCTTTGTGACATGGCACATTACCTGCTGGAAGTATCCACTTGATAAAAGGTAGACTGTGGTCCTAAAGGGATGCATATGGTCAGCTACAATGCTTAATTATGTTCTGGCACTCAACTGATACTCAGTTGGTATTAAGGGGCTTAATGTGTGTCACAAAAACACACCATTACGCTACCACTACCAGCCGTTACTGCTGACAAAAAGCAGGATGGGATTTTTATGCAGTATGCATTCATCCTGTTTTGTCAAATTCTGACCCTACCATCTACGTATGTGTCATAGCAGAAATTGAGATTCATCAGATCAGACATTTATCCATTCTTCAATTGTTTAGTTTTGGGTTGTGTATTCAGAGATGTCCTTCTGCGCAGCACTGTTGTAAATAGCTGTTATTTACCATTTGTGGCCTTTCTGCTATCTTGAATGAGTCTGCCCATTCTACTCCGACGCTCTCAATAATAAGGTGTTTTCACCCATAGAACTGCTACTCACTGGATTTCATTGTTTACTGCACCACTCTCTGTAAATTTCAGACATGATTTTGGGATTCTTATGAATTCAGCAGTGCTAGAGGCTTTGTATAATTATCCTAATTTCAATGATATTCATCTTATACTCACGCTATAGAGAATAAAAACATTCTGTTAATGATTTCACATATATAATTTTCTTTTGAAGTTATGCTTCAAATATTTATATTTTATGAAATATTGCGCAGGACCACCTATTGATTCAAAGATAATTAATCTTTCTCCCATGGTTCTTTTTCCCTTGCATTATATACACAACTGTTTCCTCCTCAGTCACTTCTACATTCTGACAGAAGAAACTGTGACCCAGTCTGTCTCCTTTCCACAGCCCTGCCTAAAGCCACTCTGACTGTAGAGCCAAAATGGCACCCACTGTACAATGAAGAGACCGTCACCATGAAGTGTGAGGTGGACTCCAACAGCAGCTGGACATATTTCTGGTATAAAGACCAGGCCCAGATGGCCGTGTCTCAGACTGCTGGTCACAGTGTAACTGGTAACAGACTCACCATCCCTGGTGCTGCTGGGTCTGACCAGGGGCAGTACTGGTGTGAGGGGAGGCTGGAGGGGAGAAATGTGACATCACAGCGCAGCGACTCCATCACTCTGACTTTTGCAGGTGAGTCTCAGGTACGCTTTCAATTTGGATATGTCACATGCTCTATTGGATTCAGATCTGGGGACTGTGCAGGTCATTGGAGTAAAATGAAGTCGCCGTCTTGTTTGTGGAACCAGCTGCAGGTGTTTTGTGCTTTGTGACAAGGCACATTACCTGTTGGAAGTATCAACTCGAAAAAAGGTAGACTGTGGTCATAAAGGGATGCATATGGTCCGCTACAATGCTTAAGTATGTTCTGGCACTCAACTGATGTTCAGTTGGTATTAAGGGGCTTAATGTGTGTCAAAAAAACACACCATTACTCTACCACTACCAGCCGTTACTGCTGACACAAAGCAGGATGGGATTTTATGCAGTATGGATTAATCCTGTTTTGTCAAATTCAGACCCTACCATCTATGTATGTGTCGTAGGAGAAATTGAGATTCATCAGATCAGACATTTATCCATTCTTCAATTGTTTAGTTTTGGGTTGTGTATTCAGAGATGTCATTCTGCACAGCATGGTTGTAAATAGCTGTTTTTTGACTATTTGTGGCCTTTCTGCTAGCTTGAATGAGTCTGCCCATTCTTCTCCGATGCTCTCATTAATAAGGTGTTTTCACCCACAGAACTGCCACTCACTGGATTTCATTGTTTATTGCACCACTCTCTGTAAATTTAAGACATGATTTTGGGATTCTTATGAATTCAGCAGTGCTAAAGGCTTTGTATAATTATCCTAATTTCAATGATATTCATCTTATACTCACGCTATAGAGAATAAAAACATTCTGTTAATGATTTCACATATATAATTCACTTTTGAAGTTATGCTTCAAATATTTATATTTTATGAAATATTGCGCAGGACCACCTATTGATTCAAAGATAATTAATCTTTCTCCCATGGTTCTTTTTCCCTTGCATTATATACACAGCTGTTTCCTCCTCAGTCACTTCTACATTCTGACAGAAGAAACTGTGACCCAGTCTGTCTCCTTTCCACAGCCCTGCCTAAAGCCACTCTGACTGTAGAGCCAAAATGGCACCCACTGTACAATGAAGAGACCGTCACCCTGAAGTGTGAGGTGGACTCCAACAGCAACTGGACATATTCCTGGTACAAAGACCAGGCCCAGATGGCCGTGTCTCAGACTGCTGGTCACAGTGTAACTGGTAACAGACTCACCATCCCTGGTGCTGCTGGGTCTCACCAGGGGCAGTACTGGTGTGAGGGGAGGCTGGAGGGGAGAAATGTGACATCACAGCGCAGCGACTCCATCACTCTGACTTTTGCAGGTGAGTCTTTCAATTTGGATATGTCACATGCTCTATTGGATTCAGATCTGGGGACTGTGCAGGTCATTGGAGTAAAATGAAGTCGCCGTCTTGTTTGTGGAACCAGCTGCAGGTGTTGTGTGCTTTGTGACAAGGCACATTACCTGCTGGATGTATCAACTTGATAAAAGGTAGACTGTGGTCCTAAAGGGATGCATATGGTACGCTACAATGCTTAAGTATGTTCTGGCACTAAACTGATGCTCAGTTGGTATTAAGGGGCTTAATGTGTGTCACAAAAACACACCATTACACGACCACTACCAGCCGTTACTGCTGACACAAAGCAGGAAGGGATTTTTATGCAGTATGGATTCACCCTGTTTTGTCAAATTCTCACCCTACCATCTACGTATGTGTCGTAACAGAAATTGAGATTCATCAGACCAGACATTTATCCATTCTTCAATTGTTTAGTTTTGGGTTGTGTATTCAGAGATGTCCTTCTGCGCAGCACTGTTGTAAATAGCTGTTATTCAACCATTTGTGGCCTTTCTGCTAGCTTGAAGGTGTCTGCCCATTCTACTCCGACGCTCTCATTAATAAGGTATTTTCACCCATAGAACTGCTACTCACTGGATTTTATTGTTTATTGCACCACTCTCTGTAAATTTCAGACATGTTATTGGGATTCTAATGAATTCAGCAGTGCTGGAGGCTGTGTATAATTATTTTAATTTCAATGATATTCAATTTATACTCACGCTATGGAGAATAAAAATATTCTGTGAATCATTTCACATATATAATTTTCTTTTGAAGTTATGCTTCAAATATTTATATTTTATGAAATATTGCCCAGGACCACCTATTGATTCAAAGATAGTTAATCTTTCTCCCATCGTTCTTTTTCCCTTGCATTATATACACAACTGTTTCCTCCTCAGTCACTTCTACATTCTGACAGAAGAAACTGTGACCCAGTCTGTCTCCTTTCCACAGCCCTGCCTAAAACCACTCTGACTGTAGAGCCAAAATGGCACCCACTGTACATTGGAGAGACCGTCACCCTGAGGTGTGAGGTGGACTCCGACAGCAACTGGACATATTCCTGGTACAAAGACCAGGCCCAGATGGCTGTGTCTCAGACTGCTGGTTACAGTGTAACTGGTAACAGACTCACCATCCCTGGTGCTGCTGGGTCTCACCAGGGGCAGTACTGGTGTGAGGGGAGGCTGGAGGGGAGAAATGTGACATCACAGCGCAGCGACTCCATCCCTCTGACTGTTGCAGGTGAGTCTCAGGTACGCTTTCAATTTGGATACGTCACATGCTCTATTGGATTCAGATCTGGGGACTGTGCAGGTCATTGGAGTAAAATGAAGTCGCCGTCTTGTTTGTGGAACCAGCTGCAGGTGACGTGTGCTTTGTGACAGGACACATTACCTGCTGGAAGTATCAACTCGAAAAATGGTAGACTGTGGTCATAAAGGGATGCATATGGTCCACTACAATGCTTAAGTATGTTCTGGCACTCAACTGATGCTCAGTTGGTATTAAGGGGCTTAATGTGTGTCACAAAAACACACCATTACACTACCACTACCAGCCGTTACTGCTGACACAAAGCAGGATGGGATTTTATGCAGTATGGATTCACCCTGTTTTGTCAAATTCTCACCCTCCCATCTACGTATGTGTCGTAGCAGAAATTGAGATTCGTCAGATCAGACATTTATCCATTCTTTAATTGTTTAGTTTTGGGTTGTGTATTCAGAGATGTCCTTCTGTGCCACACTGTTGTAAATAACTGTTATTTGACCATTTGTGGCCTTTCTGCTATCTTGAATGAGTCTGCCCATTCTACTCCGACGCTCTCATTAATAAGGTGTTTTCACCCACAGAACTGCTACTCGCTGGATTTCATTGTTTATTGCACCGATCTCTGTAAATTTCATACATGTTATTGGGATTCTTATGAATTCAGCAGTGCTGGAGGCTGTGTATAATTATTTTAATTTCAATGATATTCAATTTATACTCACGCTATGGAGAATAAAAATATTCTGTGAATCATTTCACATATATAATTTTCTTTTGAAGTTATGCTTCAAATATTTATATTTTATGAAATATTGCCCAGGACCACCTATTGATTCAAAGATAGTTAATCTTTCTCCCATCGTTCTTTTTCCCTTGCATTATATACACAACTGTTTCCTCCTCAGTCACTTCTACATTCTGACAGAAGAAACTGTGACCCAGTCTGTCTCCTTTCCACAGCCCTGCCTAATACCACTCTGACTGTAGAGCCAAAATGGCACCCACTGTACATTGGAGAGACCGTCACCCTGAGGTGTGAGGTGGACTCCGACAGCAACTGGACATATTCCTGGTACAAAGACCAGGCCCAGATGGCTGTGTCTCAGACTGCTGGTTACAGTGTAACTGGTAACAGACTCACCATCCCTGGTGCTGCTGGGTCTCACCAGGGGCAGTACTGGTGTGAGGGGAGGCTGGAGGGGAGAAATGTGACATCACAGCGCAGCGACTCCATCCCTCTGACTGTTGCAGGTGAGTCTCAGGTACGCTTTCAATTTGGATACGTCACATGCTCTATTGGATTCAGATCTGGGGACTGTGCAGGTCATTGGAGTAAAATGAAGTCGCCGTCTTGTTTGTGGAACCAGCTGCAGGTTGCGTGTGCTTTGTGACAGGACACATTACCTGCTGGAAGTATCAACTCGAAAAAGATAGACTGTGCTCATAAAGGGGTGCACATGGTCCGCTACAACGCTTAAGTATGTTCTGGCACTCAATTGATGCTCAGTTGGTATTAAGGGGCCTAATGTGTGTGCCACAAAAACATTGCCCTCACCATTATACTACCACTAACAGCTGTTACTGCTTACAGAAAGAAGGATGGGATTTTTATGCAGTATGGATTCATCCTGTTTTGCCAAATTCAGACCTTACCATCTACGTATGTGTCGTTGCAGAAATTGAGATTTTTCAGACCAGACATTTATCCATTTTTCAATTGTTTAGTTTTGGGTTGTGTATTCAGAGATGTCCTTCTGCGCAGCACTGTTGTAAATAGCTGTTATTTAACCATTTGTGGCCTTTCTGCTAGCTTGAATGAGTCTGCCCATTTTATTCCATAGCTCTCATTAATAAAATGTTTTCACCCACAGAACTGCTACTCACTGGATCTTTTTGTTTATTGCACCACTCTCTGTAAACTTCATACATGTTTTTGGGATTCTAATGAACTCAGCAATGCTAGAGGCTTTGTATAATTATCCTAATTTCATTGATATTCAACTTATGCTCACACTATAGAGAATAAAAATATTATGTGAATGATTTCACATATATAATTTTCTTTTGAAGTTATGCTTCAAATATTTATATTTTATGAAATATTGCGTAGGACCACCTATTGATTCAAAAATAATTAATCTTTCTGACATGATTCTTTTTCCCTTGCTTTTCATACACAATTGTTTCCTCCTCAGTCAAAACTGTAACCCAGTCTGTCTTCTTTCCACAGCCCTGCCCAATTCCTCTCTGACTGTAGAACCAAAATGGCGCCCACTGTACAGTGGAGAGACCGTCACTCTGAGGTGTGAGGTGGACTCCTACAGCAACTGGACATATTCCTGGTACAAAGACCAGGCCCAGATGGCTTTGTCTACTGGTCACAGTGTAACTGGTAACAGACTCACCATCCCTGGTGCTGCTGGGTCTGACCAGGGGCAGTACTGGTGTGAGGGGAGGCTGGAGGGGAGAAAAGTGACATCACAGCGCAGCGACTCCATCACTGTTGCAGGTGAGTCTCAGATACGCTTTCATTTTGGATATGTCACATGCTCTATTGGATTGAGATCTGGGGACTGTGCATGTCATTGGAGTAAAATGAAGTCATCATCTTGTTTGTGGAACCAGCAAGAGGAGATGTGTGCTTTGTGAAAAGACGCATAACCTGCTGGAAGTATCCATTGAATACAGGTAGACTGTAGTCATAAAGGGATGCTCATGGTCAGATACAATGCTTACGTACGCTCCCGCACTGAAATGATTGTGAGTTATTATGGGGCCTAATGTGTGTCACAAAAACATTCCACACCATTATGTTATTGGCATTCTTATGAATTCAGCACTGCTGGAGGCTTTGCATAATTATCCTAATTTCAATGAAACTCACCTTATGCTCACACTATAGAGAATAAAAATATTTGGTTTACAATTTCACATATATAATTTATTTTGGGTGAAATGCTTAAAATTTTAATATTCATGGAATATTGTGCAGGACCACCTACAGAGTCAAAGAAAATTTACATTTCTGCCATAGTTATTTTTCCTTGCAGTTTATGCACAACTGTTTCCTCCTCAGTCATCTCTAAATTCTGACAGAAGATACTGTGACCCAGTCTGTCTCCTTTCCACAGCCCTGCCTAATGCCTCCCTGACAGTAGAGCCAAAATGGCGCACACTGTACAATGGAGAGATCGTCACACTGAGGTGTGAGGTGGACTCCTACAGCAACTGGACATATTTCTGGTACAGAGACCATAACCAGACAGCCACATCTCTCTCTAAAGAGTACAGTGTAAACATCACTGGTGCAGCTGGGTCTGACCAGGGGCCGTACTGGTGTGAGGGGAGGCTGGAGGGGAGAAAAGTGACCTCACAGCGCAGCGACCCCATCACTCTGACTGTTGCAGGTAATTGAGCCATTCAGTGGTGTCATTAAGGAAGTCCTGTGTCATTTCCCACTTTAATTGAACAGCAAGGTAGTCTATACATGTTTATGCTGTTTAATAAATGTATACTGTCAATACCATACATGTGTTTTTGGTGTGTGCATGCGTGCATGAATGGTTGGGGGGGGGGGGTGTTATAGTCATATGCTAAAAATGCAAACATTCTTCGCCAGCACTGACAGACTATGAGGCACAGAGAGGAGGCAGAGTTACAGGTCATTCTCGCTTCTTTTTCTTGTTAATTAGACCCAACAGTGATTCTGCCCATCGCACTTGGAGTTGGATTCTGTCTGATTGTTTTAGCCCTGATTTTCATTCTCTTCCAGAAACACCGCAGGAACAAAGGTGAGATTGTCATGCTGCCTAACTGAACTTTTCAGCTGAATTTGTTCATTAATCTGTGTGTGTGTGTGTGTACAGTACATACATATAGACAGGTTTATTTTTGATGTATCTTTAAATACATACAGTCCCCAGGGATGTGTATTACCAGCCTTATAATGGACAGAGCCGGAGTGCTCGCCTGCTTACATCCGGCTGTGACACGCTGTGCCCGATAACCACCCAGTTTTTCATTAGCACACCCGAGTTTACCATGTGATCTGGGATCTTACCAAATCTGGGCACCTGTAACAGTCAGGCAGAGTGCCTGAATGTGTTCCACTCTTTATCTCTCTCCCCCAATACATCTCTCTGCTTTTTCTCTCTTCTCTTCTTTTCTCTCTTCTCTCCTCTCCCCTCTCTACTTCTCTTCTCTTCTCTCCTCTCATCTCCTCTTCTCTCCTCTTCTCTCCCCTCTTCTCTCTTCCTCTCTTCCCTTTCAGGTTTGAGCCAGGCTGCTGGACCCAGCTGTGAGCCCCTGCATTCTCAGGCCAATGTGACCAATCAGAAGAAGAAAAGGAAAGGTGAGTCATCGCTCTGCCCTAGGCCTGCTGCTCTGTGAGAACAGGGAGACACACTTAGAGACCAGTACACGAGTGAAAATACTTTAAAATCGCCTCAGATCCTCACAGGAATAATACATATATAAAATATCTGATACATGCTGAATGTTGGGCATTCTCTTGATAACAAGAATGAAGAATGCGTTTTACACCGGGATATCGATTTATTGCTACAGCATTAGAAGTTAGTTGAATTGCGTTGCTGTTATTCAAGCGTCCTGGAATTGTTGCATCTGAATGAAGTGGAGAAGAATTGCACGGGACAAGAATATATTTGCATTTTCAAGCATTGGAAATCACAGTCACTCATTAAATAATAATGCCATTGGTTTGAGTGTGGGGCACAGATGCAGTCTTTTCTCTCTGACAGGCATGAGTTAAATCGGTATAAGATTTTCACTTTCTCTGGGTTCTGAAGCCCCTTTATGCATGCTGGCTTTCACTCCTGCCAATCTCTCGATCATTGAATTTAAAATGTGTTTAAATCCTCCCATAGTTTAATCATTAAAGTAATATCTACACATTTGGGCTCATTTAGCTTTGTTTTGAAGACCACAATTGGTTCAGCGTCTGTTACCCAATGTGGCCGGCAGGCTAGTTTAATGGTTTGAGCACTCGCCCTGTAACCCAAAGGCTACAGGTTCGATTCTCAAATTGTTCATGTCTGCTATGCCATTGAATTAGGTGTTTCAACTGAGGAACTCCAGTTCTGTCAACAACAAAACTATACATTTACTTGTGTTACTGAATGTGTCAAAGATAAAACTTTGCTCTTCCTCATTCGCTCGATTGCTTTCTCAGAAGCTGGAGGCCATGAGGATGTGGTTTGCTCAGTTCTGGGCCTGCAAGACCAGAAGTCGAAGAACACCCCCAGTAAAACATTATTTTATCTCTCTGCTTATTGAAAACAGAATAATGCATTTTTAGCTTATATTCCTATGAAATGCATATATTTTTTTACATGTTATCAGTGCATTCTCTCTCTCTCTCTATCTCAATCTCTGATGTCCAAGAAGCTGAAGGTTGTGACAATGTTGTTTACTCAATCGTGGCCTTGGAGGACCAGAAGAAAAAGAAGCGGAAGGAGAAGAACACTCAGAGTAAGAACAAGGCACCTGCTAAATACCTGTAATGTTAAATGTAAAAGAACAGGTTTTCATGGTATTATCCCTAGAGGATTGATTTTTGCCGGCAGGTTACCGTAATGTGTAAGACACTGACCTTATGATTCTGTGGTTGTAGGTTTGAGCTATGCCCTCGTGCAAACTAATTAATCTGAGTTGCATCAGTAAAATGCCAGTTGTGGGTAAATTGAGTTAAGTCATTCTACCAAAGAGCATCCTCCAAATGGCCTGAATGTAATGCAACGGCATTTTTATTAATTTTTTTGGTGGCAGTGAGGTACAAATTTTAAGGAACTGGGCTTTGCTATATTTGAACAAAAGAGACAGATCACTGGCTGCAGGCTGCTCAGTCTTACGTTCACTTTTCTGCTGTAAAACACCCCACCCCAACGCCCATGAAGCAGATGCTCTGTGATTTACGACATTCAACAGTCACTAGAGATATCAGACAGTACAGGGAATACTTACTGCATTCGATTAACAAGCACTGGGTATACAACTGAACCAGATATCCTACAAACTGATGTGACAGGCTTTCAGTTGAAAGGCTGTGGTTTCGACTCCCAGCTTGTGCAAGGTGCTTGAAGTTTAGTGAAATTATCCAGCTGTACAAAGGGATTAAACAGAAAAAATTGCTCTGCGTAAGAGAGCCTACTGAATGCCTGTTAATTACTTTACATTACGGGCATTTAGCAGTCACTCTTATACAGAGACTTACACTCAATGTATTGTGTGAATGCACTGTGTTAATGTACTGTGTGAATGCACTGTGTTAATGTACTCTGTTAATGCACTGTGTTAATGTACTCTGTTAATGCACTGTGTTAATGTACTGTGTGAATGCACTGTGTTATTGTACTGTGTGAATGCACTGTGTTAATGTACTGTGTTAATGCGCTATGTTAATGCACTGTATTAATGTACTGTGTGAATGCACTGTGTTATTGTACTGTGTGAATGCACTGTGTTAATGTACTGCGTTAATGTACTGTGTACATGCACTGTGTTAATGTACTGTGTTAATGCGCTATGTTAATGCACTGTATTAATGTACTGTGTTAATGCACTGTGTTAACATGCTGTGACAGTAGAATGCACTGTGTGGGAATCCACATACAGACCTTCTTTGATGTATGAGTAATAATTCAAATTTGCAAGTTAAATGCCTGTCTCTTTTACTCGCTTGATAAATTTCACAGAAGCTGGAGGTTGTGAGGATGTGGTTTACTCAACTGTGAACAAGAAGAGGATGAAGAAGAACACAGATGGTGAGAGATTGTCTACTTGTTCTGTGAACGTAAAAATAGTGTATTGTAGCTTATATGCTATGAAATTTTTTTTGTGATTTTGAAAGTGTATTCATGAAGGCATAAATGCTCATTTCTCTCTTTCTCTCTCTGTATTTGTCTCTCTCTCTCTGTCTGTCATTCTCTCTCAATCTCAAATGTCCAAGAAGCTGAAGGAGCTAATGATGTTGTTTATTCAACCCTGGCCTTGGAGGACCAGAAGAAGAAGAAGAAGGAGAAGAACACTGAGAGTAAGATTAACACTGACTTTCCCTGTATCACAGAAAAATAAACAATATTTTAAAAAAGAATAATGTATTCACAGCAAATTACAGACCATATAGCTGACAACCAGCATGGGTGAATCAGTCAGGTCTCCTCAATTCAGTACTGAAATTATTGGAATCTATCAGTCTCCCATAGGGTACCAATTGTCACCAGCATACAGCAAAATGGCTGGCCTTAAGTCAAATCACAGTGCACATTTTACATTGCATTGCAGGCATTTAGCAGTCACTCTTATATAGAGACTTGCACTCAATGTATTGTGTTAATGCACTGTGTTAATGTACTGTGTGAATGCACTGTGTTAATGTTCTGTGTTAATGTACTGTGTGAATGCACTGTGTTAATGTACTGCGTTAATGTACTGTGTAAATGCACTGTGTTAATGTACTGCGTTAATGTACTGTGTAAATGCACTGTGTTAATGTACTGTGTTAATGCACTGTGTTAATATACTCTGACAGTAGAATGCACTGTGTGGGAATCCACATACAGACCTTCTTTGATGTAATGAATAATTCAAATTTGCAAGTTAAATGCCTGTCTCTTTTACTTGCTTGATAAATTTCATAGAAGCTGGAGGTTGTGAGGATGTGGTTTACTCAACTGTGAACCAGAAGAGGATGAAGAAGAACACAGATGGTGAGAGAAGATTGTCTACCTGTTCTGTGAACGTAAAAATGGTGTATTGTAGCTTATATGCTATGAAATTCTTTTTGTGATTTTGAAAGTGTATTCAGGAAGGCATAAATGCTCATTTCTCTCTTTCTCTCTCTGTATCTGTCTCTCTCTTTGTCTGTCATTCTCTCTCTATCTTTCTCTCTCAATCTCAATTGTCCAAGAAGCTGAAGGCGCTAATGATGTTGTTTATTCAACCCTGGCCTTGGAGGACCAAAAGAAGGAGAAGAAGAAGAAGAAGAAAGAGAAGAACACTGCGAGTAAGATTGATACTGACTTTACCTGTGTCACAGAAAAATAAACATTGTACATTGACAGGAGCACATTTTAATCCCCCCGTGGACTGAAATACACACGTTGTGATGGAATTAACACTGAACCCTTAAAACCTCATCTTGAAAGTAGACACAAGCAAAATCATTCTCTATGCTGCGCTACAGGTTTGATCTCAGCTCTCTGCCTCCCCCTGCAGATGGCGACGCAGATGTGCTGTATTCCACAGTCAGGACTGGACAAAGAGAGCAACACTGGCTCCCTGATCCTCTGCCTTTATAGTTTCCTCCAGACCAGGTTTTACTTCATGCTGGTTATAAAGCGCTGCATTCTCGTATAGATGCCTGACCTTGAGGATCAGTACAGCACAGTACAGATCAGCATTTCCCCTCCCCATTTCAAATATTTCTGAATGTGTTTTTACTTTATTTTTTACTGACTATAAAATATTGTGTCAAAGCTTAGGTTCAGATTAATGAAATATGGCATAAAAGGACTGCTTTTGACTTTTAGTGTATAGTGGATAAGATTAGGATTTTGACAGTGGAAACATGGTCTTAGATCAGTGCTCCCACTACATGATACTTTATGAATATGGGTCTGGATCTTTATTCAACACAGAAGAATTATCTGCTCCTTATTTCAACATGCATCTGCTTTCACTGTATTTTATTTACCTATAGACCTGTAATAGATGTACTTCAATATTATCTGAAAGTGAATCCTGAAGGGGTTATATGGTTTCTTTTAATTAAAAATGCTGAAAACAGTAAATCAAATTATTTCAAGACTACTTTAAAGATGATTCTAGATAGACATAAATAAAAATATGAAAAAAGGCTTTTTGAACAATCGCAGATGTTAATGCCTGAAAAAAAAGAGAGAGATTACAGATATGATGCAACGCAAAAGCATTAGATACCTCAATGAACCAAAATAAATGAGTAAATCACATCACCCGTTCTAGGAGCGTCTCGGTGCTCACCAGTGACCCCTTCTGGCCAACTGGGTGACTACAGTCTGCATGCACAACCCCGGTAAAAGTTGTTCTCTGACTCCTGGCGGCCTGCAAAGAAGAATCATGTGTTTTAGCGGAGAGTGTGTGCTTTTCCGCAATGTCACTAACTAAACGAGAAAACAAAAAAAAAAAAAATGCACAAACACACATATGCAGAGGTTTCCAGAACCAAGAGAAAATTTGGGTAAGAGAAAATAAAATGAATAAGTCAACCCATTCCTAGAGGAACTCCAAGCTTGCATCGCCTGGTCTTGATTTAATTGATTTATCTTTCAATTAAATAAAGTTTTTCCGCAATTGTAAAGCACTTTACGCAGAGACGCTGTCACAGATACGCTTTACAGTGAACTTAGAAAATCTCTGGGGTTCTTTGGGCTGGCGGCGTGATTCATCCGGATAGAGCACAGAATTCCAGCACGGTGACGTGCTCCGCGGACTGGCATAACATCCTGACAGTGCTGGTGCCAGGCATGGACGGACAGGAGTGCTGCTTCGCCCGGCCAAGCCCGGATCGGCCAAACCCCACTTGAGTGCAAGGGACTCTACACAGTCCGCCTGCAGAGAGCGCTAATTGCAAACGTTCATAAACATATAACAATACGAAACCGTCCCTTGGTCTTCCCTTCTTATGCTATCACTATCCATACATCCATCCACCCATGTCCTGTTCATCTAACCATCCATTCCCTGTTAATCCGAAGCAATCACAAATTTCCACCACAACAGCGCCTGACCTGGATAATCAGGTGACGGCAACCTGTCTTAGCCAGCTGCGTTGATGTTTTATCCCGCCACAGCAATGACGTGCCTCAGCTAGTGTAGGCTATGTGGTGATTTACTGTGTCATTGTGACAATAGGCCTACGAGTTTCTTTGAATTTGGGAAACAGGAAATGAAATCCAAGAAGGTGTAGGCTACAGTTTAAATTTTATGAAAGTCCTGCAATAGCGTTACTGAATTTGTATTTTTTATATCTTGGTGGGGGGGGGGGGGGGGGGGGGGGGGGGGGGGGGGGTTCAATGAAAATACAAACGTTATTAACAGCTGCTAAGCATACCCGGGTCATAACTGAAACTGCATCCTTGGAAAAGAAACGTATTTTACAGGTATTCCAAAAAGCCGTATTTTCATTCAACATCAAAAGTCACAAATTTAAATCTGATGATAGGCTACCGCGATAAGGTCATCTTGTTTGCGAGCCAGCTGCTCAGTGACAGGACAAACGCCATGCAGAAACATTTATTTACTTCCTTACTTAGGCTACTTATTTATTCATCCGTTTGCTATCTTTTCATTTTTACCTTACCGCGAAGACTTTGTGACGGATGGACTGAAGCGCGGGTGGCCCTTTAAGAGAAGAAGAGGAGGGGGCTTAGAGCTGGGTTACGGCTCTGTTTTTGTGTCCCTGTCAGTGAGCAAGCGAGTAGCCATCGAGTGAGTGGTCGGCAATGACGGAGGCTCAGCGAAAGGCGAGGTAAGGGCATCTGGGAATCTCTTTCTAACTTCAAAGTCGGTTTGAGTTGAAATATTAAAATAAACGGAGTAATGAATTGCTCTTCGAATTCTGATGATAAATGAATCGAAATTTTTCCCATCCACTCGCGGCTAATTCCCGGCGACGGGTGGCACAGATCTAACGGTATCCGTTTCCTTTTCGTTTGCTCCCCGTTCAGCACGGATATCTCAATTCTCCGACCTGCTTCCCTTTGTTTACATGCGTCCACGTGTGGTGGTGTAACTTGTGTTTTGGTATCCCAGCGAGAAATTCGTTTTGGGAACTGCCCTGTGATATCTCTGACCGAGTGCAACGGTGGGAAACAAGAAAGGATACGCACAATACGGGTGATGGGTTTAGCAGTAAATCTGCCGACGGTTACCGTTGTCGACTATCGCAGTAGGCTAAAAAACTCATATTGAACGATGTTCAGTGGTTTCCCGTAACGACGAGAAAGGAAATATCTTTTCGGTTCGCTGGGATAACGGTTCTTCCACGTGTCACGCCATATAACAAACAATGAAATATAATATCTTATTCGAGTACAGTTGGCAATTCATATCTGTATTAAAGAAAAAATGTTTTGAGCGTCACTAACAGTATCCCTACGGAACAGCAATAGGCTATGTTTATATTCATTGGCCGGAATATGTCTGTGCTCAAGAAGCAAACTCTTGATTGCAACCTGAAGCTGTTCTGACGATGACCATGGAAAAAATCGTTTTTTTCCCCCTTCCAATTTATGATTCCCAACACAGGGGAGAGGGTGGGTCTGTTTCTTTTCTGAGTCACCATTATTTACAGATGTTCCCGATTTGCGATGTTTTTTTGTGACGCATATTCCAATTAGGTTACACAACGGGTGATCAAATTTGAAACCCTTGACGTTGATTAAATGTTCCGAAAATAATTATCTGTTGCTGCAGACGGGGAAACAACAATGAAGGCATCCAGAAAACAATGGCTGTTTCTAGTGAGATGTGAATACACAGGTCTATATGATACGGGGCTGTAATTATACTTAAAAAAACAATTAGGCTGCCACACAAGCAGTGCTGTTTTTGTCTGATTTAGGGGAAGATATAATTAGCTAAACACGGTGCAGGCTTTAGTGTACACTTGCCGAGCTTATTAGTTTATTATTACACTCTGCACGTGTAGCCTATTTTTCAGTCACTGAAAAAAATTAAATGTACATATGTTTAAAATATCGAATAAGCTTTAAATATAGAAAAAACATAGCTCACATAGCATTTTTTTAAATGAACATCATCTATACAATTATGTATGTGTAACTTTTGTCTAAATAACTTTTATCATTCATAATGAAATATATTTTATAATGTGTGTAGTGTCTATTATCAATCTGATGCACACAGGTGCATGGATATGTTGGCGCTATAATGTGGTTTGTTTGTGTTTTTTCCCCCCTCGTGTGCTAATACACTGAGACTCACATTAAAATGCACATGAATTATATGTTTCAAACTGTTGGATAGGCATTGTTTTGTGCCCGGAAATGGTAGGAAAATGGTTGGCAAGAAATTTATGGACCATGCGTCTGTTGATAGAGCAACAGGCAGGTTTGTTTGTCATTCCCAATGGAGCTATGTGGTATTCTTCACTGTGTTGGGGCACAAGAACTGTGCTGTGACTAGCCTATATTAGGGCACAGGCATTGCACAGGTAGTACAGGGAATGTGGTGCCTCTTTTAGTAGCGACAGATCAGTTTTATTTCTCTTTCTCAATCTCTCGCTCTCTCTGTTTTTCTCAGAGAGTTGTGGGCTTGTGGATCCGGTTTTGATGTTTAGGGGACTAGTCTCTGCGCACATTTGGGCAAAGTATGATTTTTATAGTTTTGTGAATGACCTAGATCTATTTCAGAATGTTTGGTGTAATCAGGGGCAGGGAACTGTCAATTTGTATTAGTTTGGAGCAACCTGGTTCGTCTTGTGGATTATTGGTGTGTTATGGTTATGGGTGGGGGGGTGGGTGGAGGGGCTAGGACGGGGGGTTCATTTATTGATTTGTATGTGTAGGGGATATGGTTTACTAAAAGATATCAAAAGTCTCTTTCTCATTCTCTCTGTCTCTGGGATATGCCAGGCTGCCTTTGCTACAACTTGCAATATAAAAACATACTTTAAAACATAAAGTACAGAGATGGGGAGCATTCTCATTTGCTCTTGTCCACACAGGACAACATCATCCTCCAGATTCACTTCCAGGGTAAATTGTTTGTGATGTCACTGTACTCATACAACAAAACATGAGACAGGCTCTTTCAATCATAAAGTAGGCTACATCAGTAGCAACCGACAGAACAACGGTGATGGTGATTGGTCAATACTTTCTGGCACCTTCCTGTTAATTCCTGCAGGAATTCTTGGAAGTGTAGCCAGAAATGATCGACCAATCACCATCAAGGTTGTACTGTTGGGTGTTATCAGCATGCCTTTCATGATTGGTGGAGCTCTTCTCTTTTTTTCTATAAAGTGACATCACAGCAGTCTTACCCCTATTTCATCACCGACTGCTGCAATCAATCACTGACATATGGGGTCTGGCTGAGATGGTGTACGTAGCTGTTTTTTTCTTTTCTTTTCTAGCTTACCTGCTTTCATGCAAAAAACTTCTAAATAATAAATAAACAGGTTGCATCATCATAGCCCTTTATTTAAGTGTGTATTACTTGTCTTTTTATAGGTGGTAGATTTGGTGAGTTGTAATGACGAATAGACAGGCAACACACTTCTGTGTGGACGGGTTACATTTTTTAGGCTGGACTAGGCTTGCAGCTGGCTAGCAGACATGTAGCATCTGTGCTACATTAGCATCATATGTTCATTTGATCGGTGGTGTAGACGTTGCCACCTCAAAATTCCATGCCCCCACTGCTCATAGCTGGGTAGGAGCGGGAATGCAGGGAACAAGGCACCCTGATGGCTTTGCCCTGCCAGGAGCAGGGTGCGTTTAATTTGACTGCGGTTCCCTAGCTTACCGCTGGGCTAGTTCCTCCCCGCAGGATGCCAGACATCCACAGGATTGCAACTACCCTCAGGCCCTTATTCATGAAACATTTTTAGAGTAATTCCACTGATCTGGGATCGGTCTTGTTTTTTAGGTCATAATGGATGAGGTTAGGCTAGGTGCTGGAGTAAACTGATCCTGGACTCTGAGAGGTTTCATTAGCGGGGCCCTCGGTTAGAGATGCACCTCTCCTCTGATTGGCTCCTCGTGTGGGCATGGCCGATGACACTTTTGAGGGCCACACATTCGAGGGCCGGCATTTGCAAAGTTGAAAACTGTGGAGAAACAAACAAACCAGAAAAAAACAATAAACAACTAGGAAAGTATTATTATTCTTAAAGCATTTAAAACAGCATTACTGTTTGTCACTACTGATGGAAGAGTCACTCTTCCTCATTGGGTGGAGCTAAAAAGAATTGTCAATCAGGGACTTGTTTGGACAAATCGAAAGACCTGGCTCACCACAGCGTCACACAATGATTGGTCAAAGCCAGCGAGCCGCTGTTCACATACTGTAACCCCGCTCATCGGCGGTTGACCGAGCCATCGCTGCTTTCAGAAGGAGCGCTGCGGGAGATCTGAGCTATGCATTCTGACAGAGAGCGCTGGGAGAGGCTGTAGGCTGGGGAGTTCAAGGCGGTCACCTCCGAGATTGGCAGATTTTCAGGGCGTTGCCGTGACAGCAGACATACTGGGCGAAGTCTGTTCTGGGCAATTTAAATTACAGAGACATAGCATTTATTCACTCTGATGGCATGCATCAAGTGCAGCACAATGAGTTTGTCACAAAATGTAAGAGAAGCTTCACCTTTGGCTTGTCTCGGTGGACAACTCACTTATTTAAGATGACTTCGATAGAAAGGTTAATTTACCCTCTGTTTCTGTTTTATTATTTGATTTTGTGTAAATTTCACCCTTATAGTAAACAAATTGTCTGTTTTTTTCCAGTGTTAAGTACTTTGAGCTGCTTTTCTCCTTGTTTGAAGGTTGCTTCTCAAATGTATGCATATTATACATTTGCAGAAACTCTCCTATAGAGAGATTTACACAGCTTACATCCATTACATACAATCAATTTGCACAGCTGGATATTTCATGGAGCATTTGAGGGCCCTGTTTCACATGCGTGGCTAACTAAGTTAACCCGATTAGATTGTTGACATTTTGGGGATGAACCACAGATTTTCGGTTTTAATGAAGCAAGTTCACAATTTAGGCGGTATTGTTCCCAGGGGGTGGTGGTGGTGGTAGTGGTGGTGGGGGGGTTGAATTAGCCTAGCGGAAATTCCAAAAGGGTTTTTTAGTAGAGTTAATGAAACATTACATTACATTACATTTATTTGGCAGACACGTTTATCCAAGGCAATGTACAATAAGTGCATACCAAAGGTCATTAGAACAACTTACAAAAGGATGAACTGCATGGTCACCTTCCGATAATACAGGAGCTGCAGCACCCAGCCACCGGGTCAGCGCAGGTGCCCCCAGGGATGCCCTCCACCAGCGGCCTGTTGGCACTGTGCTGCAGCACAAGCTCCTCAGCAGGGGTGAAGGCTGATCACCAACACCCCCCCGTATGATCCCACCCCCACAGTCTTCCTCACCTCAGTCTTTTCCTTGTTGGTGGCATTGGGGTCAGTTTTGTAGGTTAGCCACTTGTACATGAACTATTTGATCGTTTTAAAGAGGCTTTTTTTAAAAAGATTTTTTGATATTTGACTTTGACCCACTGCCATGTACTTCAGTAACTGCTGTCAGATGCCCTGGGAAGCCAATGAAAGGAATATGATTCCATGTTTCAATATGGTGACATCAGAAAGCACAAGCATCCAATTTGGGGGACCATGGTAATTGAACCTGTGACATTTGGGTTGCAAGTCCTATGCTGCTGCTCTTAGCTGAAATGTATTATAATTATTATTATTATTATTATTATTATTATTATCATTATTATTATTATTATCATTATTATTATTATTATTAATGAGACTGTGACTAAAGCCAGGATTGATTCAGCAGGAAAGAGCTATAAGATAAATGCCCCCATCTGGCTTGAGTGAGACAACAGCATTGGTTGTGCGAGGGGCAGTTCGTCACCATCAGCGTAAGTGGGCCATATTCTGGATCCTCTGTTCAAAGAAAGAGAAATTATCCCAAGCGCGCGAGGCCTAGTGCAGGTCAGTGTCCCATGACCGGCCGAAGGCAGAGGAGTCGCTCATTCTCACATGTTATTCATTTTTTCTGGTATTTTGAAGAGATTTCACAGCAAAATAGTGGCTGGCTCATCTTGGTCATTAGACCCCCATTCACTTTGGAATTCCTTTTGGATGGACCAGTCAAATCTGAAAAAACAAGGGAGCGGTCAGTGACAGAACAAAAAACATACCTTAAGGTATGAATGTTCATAATATCATAACCCATGAATGCATTTTTTTTGGTGAACTACCCCTTTAAATTAAATGAGGCAGCAGTCTGAAATGTGTTGATTTGGTAGAAGTGGGCAGTGGGAGGTGGACCAGGGCAGGGTGGGGCCGCGTGTTATTTTCCATCCATTCAATAACAGAAAAAGAAAAGGATTCCCACGGGAGAGACTGGAATGCCTGGAGAGAGAGCGTCACCTGGTGTGAGTCACAGTGGGGGGGTTTAAGGGGGCTCTGCAGAGCGTCCCTGAGTCACCCTGACAGGCTCAGTTTGGGGTGGGGAATGAGGCACCGTCCGTCCGTCTGGAGAATGGCCAGACCCCTCTGTCCCCTCCCTCTCCCCTCTTTCTCTCCTCCCTCTCCCTTCCCTCTCTCCTCCGGAGCTTCGAAGCTTCCATCTGCTGTGGAAAGATCTGCACTCAGCTGCTGGTTTCACAACAGGTCCTGTTCTGACTGTGTGCGTGTGTGTGTGTGTCTGTTAATGTGTGTCTGTGAGTGTGTATGTGTGTGTGTGTGTGTGTGTGTGTGTGTCTGTGAGTGTGTATGTATGTGTGTGTGTGTGTGTGTGTGCGTGTGTCTGTGAGTGTGTGTGAGTGTGTGTGTGTGTGTGTCTGTATGTGTGTATATTCCCAGTGAGAGGCCTGGTGTGTGAACTGTGACTGTCGGTGTGTAACGGGTGTATCAGCAAATTCCTTGTGTGATTTTGGATGGCCAGCTGTGCCAAAAGTAAATGTAAAAATGAGTGTATACAATTCAAGAAACAAAGAAACATGGTTTTCTCTCACACTCTTTCTTTTTTCTTTTTTCACTGTCTCACAGACAATCTCTCCCCCCCCCTCTCTTTTTAATGAAGTCCTATATTTTTTGTGTTGGAACAATGTCTCAATAAAAGGGGTTTTAAAAATCTAAATCTCTCTTTCTCTGTCTCTCTCTGTTTGTCTCTTTCTTTCTCTTTCTCGCTCTCTTTTCTTAAATGTAAAAAAAAACAAACCAACAACAACAAAAAACAGCAGTTATAATTTCTTGAGTTTGGGGAGAACTCTGAGGGCTGTGGTGTTTAATGTAGAGGGTTTAACAGGCTAGCGTAGCCAGGCTGTGTCCCTCTCGCTGGCGGGCTGACGGGCGGGGCGGGGCCAGAGGAAATGGCAGGACTGATTTAGGTCTCCTGGGAGGCGTGAGGTGGAGCACCCTTTCCTGTAACCCTCTCCCAACCCGGCGCACGGCTGATGCTAATCTGCAGCGCTACCGTCCAGCGACAGCCTGGGTGCATATTATTGGCAATGTACACAGAAGACAGCTCTGCTGTGGATCTGAATTTTTATTTTGGGATTAAGTACATACTTGCACATATAGAATGCATGTATAGTTGAGCTAGTGGCAGCCAATAACTGGAAAACACCAGTTTCCAGCATGGTTCTAAATTAGTGAAGGTGCAATTATATGTAAATTAGTAGACCTGATTCAACATTAGTATCAGCCTACAGCATATACGATTTTTCTTTAGTATCAGACTCCTGCAGATCTGATTTTACGTTAGTATCAGACTCCAGCAGGTCTGATTTTACATTAGTATCAGACTACTGCAGATCTGATTTTACATTAGTATCAGACAACTGCAGATATGATTTTTCATTAGTATTAGACTCCAGAAGATCAGATTTTTCATTAGTATCAGACTCCAGCTGGGTGGTTAGACTTCAGCTGGGCATGCCCATCAGAGCCCGGATAGCTCAGTCGGTAGAGCATCAGACTTTTAATCTGAGGGTCCAGGGTTCAAGTCCCTGTTCGGGCAGCATTCTTTGCACTGTTTGAGTGGTTATAGGCAGCAGTTTTTAAGATCTTGTACCCCAACTATTTGTGAAAAGCCGCATATTGTGGTTGGTTGATCCATATGGTTAGTTGATCTCCTCACATGGAAATCAGATTTTATATTAGTATCAGACTCCAGCCGATCAGATTTTACACTAGTATCAGACTCCAGCTGGGTGATCAGACTCTAGCTGGGCATGCCCCGGATCGATCAGTCAGTAGAGCATCAGACTTTTAATCTGAGATGTTTGCAGTGTTTGAATGGTAATAGTATAGGCATTTTACATTACTATCAAACAACAGATCTGATTTTACGTTCGTATCTACAGCAGATCTGATTTTACATTTGTATCTACAGCAGATCTGATTTTACATTCGTATCTACAGCAGATCTGATTTTACATTAGTATCAGACTGCAGCAGATCTGACTTTACATGAGTGCCAAGCTACAGATGTTAGAACTGTTTGGACTGATGGAGGATAACTTTCAGCCCATCTGGGCAGCTGCTTGGCTTCGTCATCCTGTTGGCAACGAAAACGATGTTCTTTCCCCTGCTCGGAAAGGGTCGCTTTGCAGAGCAGCTTTCCCTGAGAATCCATTCCTGCCTGCCTTTCCAGGCCTCACGGACAGTTTGCCGGCATGGTATTATTGCGTGTGGTGATGCAATAAGATGGTGGTCTTCATCATACACGCATGCCAGCTTTGCTTTGGAAATTGTACTCATTTCTGCTGTTTGAACCGTTTTATCAGAGCAATCATCTCTGTTAAAATTTGTCCTCTGCCTCGTCAGAATTTCTATCAACATTTTGCTGATGTATCACTTTATTTTTGTTAAGGTGGGGCCATTCTTGATTGGCCTTTATTTTCCTTTGTTTTGGTTAGTTAATAACAAAAAAAAGTTGAATTCCAAAAATAATGGAAAAACTAGGAGGACCAGAAATTCTGCTCTGGATTGGTGGGTCCTCTATGTTTCCTGTCTCGGTGCTGCTCCTGATTGGTCGGTCCTCTGGCGGTCTGGCGTTTTTTCTCGCCGAACAGCACAGCTTCATGCTCATTCACGTGTGGGTCACGAGGGGAAATTGGTTTTTGGGAGGGTCTTGAGGTGGGACACTCTCAGACCCTCTCAGAAGTGGAGTAGTTTCCCTGTGGTCAGAGAGTTGGCTGGCTGTGAGCACGTTGATGCTCTTTGAGTCTAAATCTAGAGGGGTGTAGTCTGCAGCACAGCCTCCCCAGACAGTCCCCTCCACCCCTCCCCCTTGCGCCAGTCAGAAGCTTTGTTGAGGTGAATCAGTCTGTTTCCCTCTCCGTTTGGTCACACTGTCATAGACTGTCTCTCAGCACTGTATGTTCAGTGTGTTCGGTGAGCGGTGGTTCATGGTTGGATTTTGGAAGTGTCTGCCAAACAGGTAGGCGTTTCCCTGGCAGTTACCTGTGTTGAGGTTGTCCCGTCTCCCTGCCGGTCCTGGAGCTAAGGGTTTGGAATGAGGCGCTTTTAGGGTTTGAAGGTCATGGAAACTGAAGGATGGTAGCCTTGCAGCAGAGGGAGTGCAGGTAGCTTTTCTGGCTGGATTTGGGAAATGTAGCCTATGTGTGGTGCAGGGGGGTGTGGGTGGTTGTGGGGTGGAGGGTATAGGGGGTGTGATGTGGGTGCTGGGGTAGGGTGTGTGGTGCGGTGGGGTGGGGGGATGGGGTGGACTACACCAGGTGTCCTGAGGGATTGTTGTGTCAGCGTTATGGATTTTGTTTGTAACTGTCTGTTTTTTCAGAGTACATCATCCCAGTCCCGCTGATATTGAAGGACAGTTTTCAGCAGCCTAAAAAGAAGTGCTTGATTTATGATCTAATGGCACCTAACAGGCTGGTTTTATAGAGAGGGAAAACTATGTAACCATCTCACCAGTGTCTCAATTCTGTATGTGTATGAATTTGCAATCGTTTTGACTGATACATGAGTCAGGACAAAACTATTTCTCTTTCTCTGTCTCTTTTTGTCTCACTCTCTCACTTGGTCTTGTTCTCTCTCTTGCTCTCTTTCTCTCTCTTTCTCTGTCTCTTTGTGTTTGTGTTTATACCTCTGCGGTCTCTTTGGGTCTTCCTGTTCAGTGTCTGCATCTCTTCCTGTCCTCTTTCTCAGCATTTCACACAGGAAGTTCTCTAACCTGCTTGCCCTATTGCCCTCGGTCATCGAGGTGCTGTGTGTGTGTTTTTTTTTTTTTTGATGTGAAGAAGAACGGAGGGAAGGGGGGGACAGGAGAAAAGTAAGTTTCAGAGAGAGAGAGAGACGGAAAAAAGAAAGAGAGGCAGTGACTGAAATGGGCTCCACGGCTGCAGCGGTCTGGTAAGGAATCGGAGTCCTCTTTCCTTTCGAACCCCTGCTCCCCCCACTGCCTGCTGTTGGGTGTTCCCACGGGACTCAGGATAATGAATTTGATTGGGTCTAATAGCGTATTCCGGCGTGTGTGTGACGCCCAGCGTCAGGCCTGTGTTTCCTGGGCCAGCCAGAACACGGGTTGCTGAGATGCACTTGCCCTCTTTGGGTTGGGACAGCTGTCCTGCTAGTCCTGCCTTCTATCTGTAAATGAGTGTAAGTAAGTGTCTCTCCACAGAGGAGAGGTCACGTGCCTTTTTGGCTTGCTTTTCGGTGCCAACTGCAGCTGGCTCGCCCCTGTAACTCTCTGCAGCCACAGCGTTTCTCTTATCGTACGGCGCTAGAGCGTCCCCTCTGGTACGGAGGGTTAGTGTTAGGATTCGGAGAAGGGGCAGGGGTGGGAGGGGCAGGGTTTTCCCCATCTTGTGACAGAAGAGCTCTGTCTCTGGTGAAGGAGGTCAGGCTTTGGGGGAAGGGGGGACTGGGTTTTCCTTATCTTTCAGAGCTAGAGCACCCCTCTCTGGTGTGGGGGGTCAGGGTTAGTGTTAGGATGACTGACCAGCTCTGCAGATCAGAGCAGACCTGTGGGCCCAATGCCTCAACTCAGATACTTCAACCCTTCAGACAACAGCAAAATGCCTGCCAATCTCTGTGCTTTTAAAAGAAACATTGATTTCCGTTGCTTTTCGCCTATATTCGCCTAAAAAAAATGCGGTGGTGTGATTCGCTTAGATGCAACTTAAGTTTAGTTGAAATGTGCCAGGGATCTTAGTGGTATCTGAAAAAGGTCCCAGCCACTAAATAATATTTTAAACAGTTATTTAACCCCAGCCTACTTCTGTACAGATGGGTTCTTATTTTTCCTGCAGCCGTGATGTGGGTCGCTAAATGCAAAAAAGAAAGACATTCCAAGACTCTGTCTCGGTGTTCCCTGCTGAAGCCGTGTTGGCGTGTTCTGACCGGGGAAGCGCGCGCGGAGAACTGGCCGCCCGAGGCCAGAAATAACCTCAAAGATAATCTGTGGAATTTGGTTTCATTTGACTGGTAATCTTAACGGTCCGAGGGTGGGCGGGGGTGTTCCTTTGGGAGGGGAGACTTCCGATTGCTGGGAATAGCACAGAGGAGAAACGGAAGTGGTTGGGGTGGTGGGGTCGGGGCGGGGGGGAGACGACCAGAGGTGGCAGATGCATCGTGGAGAAATAGCCTTGAAGTCCTGTTGGGTTACTGCTGAGAAATAGCCTTAAAGTCCTGTTGGGTTACTGCTGAGAAATGGTCTTAAAGTCCTGTTGGGTTACTGCTGAGAAATGGCCTTAAAGTCCTGTTGGGTTAGTGCTAAGAAATGTCCTTAAAGTCCTGTTGGGTTACTGCTGAGAAATGGCCTTAAAGTCCTGTTGGGTTGCTTCTGTTGTTTGTGGTATGGTGATGCGAGGATTGGAGGATTTATATTTAAATTACGCTGGAGGTGTTATTAGTTTTTGCTTGTTTTTGAGGTCTTAGTTGGGTTTTGTTGGGGGTAGTGTTTGGACTGAGGTGCGTTCAAGTTCAGCGAACCAAGGCGAATGTTCGTGGCAAACATGTTTTCTTTGAACAGTTCAATTTGAACGGCTTTTTACGAACATTCCAAATTGTTTGCATTAAACGTAAACAAACATGGCGACGAGGGCATTTGTACTTGTACTCGCAGCCACTTCTGTAATCGTCGATGATAAAAAACAATAGCTAGTTAGCGAACAATAATAACATTGGCTAGCGTTAGCAATAACATTATTGAAAAAAACGATCACACTTAACGGCATCTTCAATTGAAATACCCATCTGGGAACATTTCCCTCAGTCCAGCGTCCATTTTTGTTCTCTGCAAACTACCTGTTTAGACCGTTCGCTTATGTTTGCAAACGTTCGCGGCGAACACAAAGCTAACAGAAAAAAGTTTGAAATAGTTTGCAAACGTTCGCCTTGTTCGCTGAACTTGAACACACTTCTGGTTTAGGGTGTGGTAGTTATTTGGGATTTGTTTGAAATGTTACTGGCTTTAGGTTGTGTTGCCGGGGGGAGGGGGGGGGTGAGGGGGGGCGGGGGTGGTATTTGGTCTTTTTTGGGGGTTGGTAGTTGTTTGGGATGTGTTTGAAATGTTACTGGCTATAGGTTGTGTTTCGGGGGGGGCGGGGGTGGTATTTGGTCTTTTTTGGGGTTTGTTAGTTCTTTGGATGTGTTTGAAATGTTAGTGGCTTTGGGTTGTTTTGGGGGGTAGTATTTGGACTGGTTTGGGGTGTGTTAGTTATTTTGGATGTGTTTAAATTGTTAGCGGCTTTGGGTTGTGTGGGGGGTAGTATTTCCACTGGTTTGAGTGTTAGTTATTTTGGATGTGCTTGAAATGTTAGTGGTTTTAGGTAGTGTTGGGGGTGTTGGTTATTAGGGCTGTTACGGGGTCAGAAGTCATTAGGGTCATGGAGGGGTCATAAGTATTTAGGGTTGCGGTGATAGGGCATTACTGTGTTGCTTGTTTTGTTGTGGAGGGCATTTGCCAGTTCGCATGAGGTGGGGGCTAGTAGGTTTGTCGGCATCTGTGTGCATTATTCGGTTGATTGTGGGGGTGTTAGTCATATGGGTGCCAGCGGGGGGTGTTAGTAATTTGGGTCCTGGTGGGGGGTTAGGGTTATTAGGGTTGTGGTGGGAGTTTGTGTTATTAGTTTTAGGGGGGATGAGGGTCATTAGGGTTAGGCTATATTGGGGAGGGGGGGGGGTGATGGCTGGAGTATCAGTTACTTTGGTTGTGGTGATGCTTTGGGTTAGGGTTAGGGTTTACATGTGACTGTGTGTGAGAAGATGTGTGTGATTCTGTTTGTTCATAAGAATGTGTGTGTGTGTGTGTGTTTGTGTGAGTGTGTGTGTGTGTGTGTGAGTTTGTGTGTGTGAGTGTGAGTGTGTGTGTGTGTGTGTGTGTGTGTGCATGTACGCACACATGTGCATGAGAGTGAGTTTGTGCTGTGAACGGTGAAGCACTGGATCAGTGCTACTGCTGAAAGCTGTGATGGCGGGTTGCTCAGCGGAAATGCAGACATTAATTGTTTCTTATCAGCTGTTCTCCACCCACCCGCACAAACGCAGATGTAAACACTCTACCCTCGGCTGTCCTTCTTAAAGAGAGGATTTAGAAATGAGGATTTTCAAAAAGAAATAAGTGCCTCTGGCGTCGTTAGCAGTGTATTCAGGGGAAACCTCTGTGTCTTGAGTAGGTGACCGGTTGACTGCTGACTGTTGAAAGTCTTTCGGGTTGACGTGTTTTTGGCGTATAATCAGAGATCTTAAACTGCCGTCCCAGGGGGCCACCTTGCCTGCAGTTTTTTCGTTTTTTTTTTTTTTCTTTTTTGCTTTGGAGGGAGGTTTGTGGACTCTTTAGTCGATCATTATGTGGGAGTGGGGGGTACCCTGAAAGTGTATTACAGAAGTACGTGGGACAGAGGTGCACCTCGCTTGCTTCACCTCGCTCTGTCCAGCTGATCCTGACTTCTTTACACCCTGAACTGAAATTTGGGTGTGGGGACTCTGGGGAGACAGTCTGTTCTTGTGTGCTGATTCTTGTTTCTTTAAGACAAATTTAGCAGCTGGTTTCAACCCTTTAAGGCGTAAGATCACACGTGTGATAAGAATGTTTTTAACTAGACATTATAACACTGATGTAACAATCACTGTTATCCTGGCAACCTAGTTCTAGAATGCTCTTCAAAGGGTTAATTCAGCCCAGAAAACACATGGTTTTAATTGACCTTTTTACACAATGCATCAAAGAACATGAAAATCAGATTTTTTAAAAATGATTTTGTCTTTCAGTCATGGTGGAGAACATAGGAACAAGATGGCAAAAGTAGAATTGGTTGAGAAGCAAAGAAATTTTATATATTCAAAAATATATTCATAATATATTCAAAAGTAGTTATCAGTTCTTTTTTTTCATGCGACGTGTTTTTGCTGTCTCAAACTCACTGCTTCATGCAGATGTCGAAAACCTTGCCCAATTTCTTTCTTTTTTTTTATTTGGAAAGGAAAAGAAGATCATAAGAGCCTGTAATTCTCAGGGCAGTTTGGATCTGTTTTTTAATGGGGGATTTATTACAGCTAATATAAAACAAATTCATCTCATATCCCCTTGGAGAGAGAGAGAGTCTTTGGCCTTCGTTTTGAACAGGCATGCGTGGAGAAGGTATCCATTACTTTACCAAACACTGTGAAATCCCCACACTGCATTATTCCCTCCTTCACCCCCCCCCCCTCCCTGTACCCCCCTCCTCCCCCCATGCCTTAGGGCTAGTCCCAATCCCCCCCACCCCGCTCATACAAAGCCCCCTGTAAGTGGGGGGTGGGATTTAAAGCTTTGGTTCTGGGACGGGCTTTAAGTGGCTGTAGTGGGTGTCTGGCGAGGGCTCCCTGGGACAGACAGAGCTGTTTACAGAAGACGGGGCGAAGCCCCATAGCCTTCGGTCTCTGGACTCGGGTCGCCATGCGAAAGCTGCTGACTTTTTGGAAGGAGGGAGCCGAGGACGTTACCGGGCCTCCCACCCCGACCACGGCCGGCCCCACCCCACCCCCCTTTCGCACTCGGATTCTCTTTCCACATTATCTCACACTCCTCCTCCTCCTCCCTCTATCCCTCTGTCCCACACTCCTGCTCACCCCAGATTCCATGAGTATGATGTCACTCTGCTGCCCTGCTGCCTTACTGTAAGTGACTGTGTTTCTGGGTGAAACTCTTTCTGAATGCGCTAGTCACACAGTGTCTAAGGCTGTTGGTGTGTTTAATACTGTTAGTGAGTGCTTTACACTGACTGACTCTGTATTTAATACTGTAGATTAGTGTATTACACTGAAACTGTGTGTAGTACTGTTGGTGAATGTGTGCTTCTGTCAGGTACTGTTGCAGTGTTTCTAAAGGGATTGTGTTTCTGTTTTCCAGGTAAGATTTTACAGGCGAGGAAGTGACTGCCCACCACAGACGCTCAACATGGCCCAGGTGCTGCAGATGGATTCCAACTTCCCAGGTACATCAACTGCCACTGTTATTTCTACTGCCACCGCCCCCCCCCACACCCCCCAATAATATTCTTACTGCTCTGCCCTATATTTTTCCCCAATGCCCCACTCTCTCCCACAGGGAAGTCTAACCCCGCCCCCGGCCCCTCCTTCCTGGGCAAAGAGAACGTGCCGTATTCAGTGGAGACCCCGTACGGCTACCGGCTGGACCTGGACTTCCTGAAGTACGTGAACGACATCGAGAAGGGCAACACCGTCCGGCGGGCGCCAGCGCCACGGCGACCGCGCTTCGGCTCGCTGCCGCGCGGCGGATACGGCTACACGGGGTCCTGGTGGACCTCCACCGAGTCGCTGTGCTCCAACGCCAGCGCCGACAGCCGCCAGTCGTCCTACTCCTGCTGCGTGCCCGGTTACCACGGCGCCCGGCCCTCGGCGGCGGGCGCGGCGTTCGGCGTGAGCGCGGCGCGGGTGGAGAAGACGCTGCTGGACGCGCGGCGGAGGCTGGAGGAGGAGAGGGAGCGGGAGAGGGAGGGGCGCAAGCTCTCCAACCTGGGCAGCATGCGAAACAGCGTGGCGGGATCCAACACCTCCCTGTCCAGCGCGCACGGGCTGGCGCTCAGCCGCGCCCAGGGGGCGGGGCCGGGCGGCGGCTCCTCGGGCCTGTCCACGCCCGTCTCGCCCAGCCCCGCCCACCTGCATCACGTGCGCGAGCAGATGGCGCTGGCCTTGCGGAAGATCCGCGAGCTGGAGGAGCAGGTGAAGACCATCCCCGTGCTGCAGGTGAAGATCTCCGTGCTGCAGGAGGAGAAGAGGCAGCTCAGCGTCCAGCTCAAGAGCCACAAGTTCCTGGGCCCCAGCATGGGGCCGGGCAGGCCCCGCCCTCAGCGGGGGGAGCTCTACATCCACATCCCAGAGGACGAGGCTCCGCCCCCGACCAGCCCCGGTCTGACACCCGCTAGCCCCGCCCAAACACCCACTAGCCCCGCCCCAACCCCTGCTAGCCCCACCCAGACACCCACTAGCCCCGCCCCAACCCCTGCTAGCCCCAGCTTGGAGAAAGCAACGAAGGAGGTGCGGTCTGTGGGGGTGGGCCCAGAGGCAGAGGGGCGGAGCCGGGAGGTGGGCGTGGGGGTGGAGGAGCGGGACCTGGGGCTGCTTCCGGAGGCGGAGGCCCTGAGGAGCCGGGTGGGGCAGCTGGAGACCACCCTGCAGGAGCTGCAGGCGGCCAGGGAGAGAGAGAAAGAGGCCACGCCCCTGAGGGCGGAGCCTGCTGTCAGAGCCACCACCGTGGGCTGGCGCGAGCTGCTGGGCGGGGCTCCGGGACTGCAGTCGGTGCTCAGCTTTACCCAGAAGCCTCAGCGGCCAGAGCAGAGGAATGTGGGAGTCCAGGTGTACACGCTAGAGCAGCCCGCGCTGATGCGAGCAGAGAAGTGCAGGTCCCCGTCGGCCCCGCCCACTGGGGCCGGCCTGGCCACGCCCCCTCACACGCCGCCCATAGAGAATGGCCAGGTGGAGGCTGTCAGGTCCACAGGTATGGGAAATCAGTCACTAGAGATTATGTGTATGTGTATGTACGTGTGTGTGTGTGTGTGTGTGTGTGTGCGTGTGTGTGTGTGTACCTTTGTAGCTTTTTAACCCTTTCACTCCTGAGCTCTAAATGAGCATTCCAGGAACAGGTTTTCAGTGTTCAAAGGAAATTGTGTTCACTGTGAAATATCCTTGTGAATCTCAAGAAATAAATTCAAGTCATTTCATATTACAGAAGCAGGTAGACACTGATCCTCACATTTCAAAGCTGAATTAGGGCTTGCCATGAATTAATGCCAATTATTAACACGTTATCACTCAGCCATGGCCTGTTCACAGCCTTCCTACAGCTTTCACCCACACTGAAGTAGATTTTTCATATCACATGCAAGAGTAGAGCCGGCTCCCCCTGCTGGTGGCGTTCAGTAACTGGCTTAGCCAGCCTCTTTAGTGTCACTCTCCTTTCCAGAGTAAACAGTTTCCGCAGCATTCTGGGGTTACCGTGGTGATTCTTCAGTTGGAATTCATTTGAACTGATTCTACCTGCTTGGCTAGGACTTTCATGAAAAAAAATCAATTGGATTTTCCTGTAAATATGGAGGAAAGATAAAAAACGAGGTTGTTTTAATTAACCTGGTGTTTGTCGGTCTCTCCATCTCTTACTCTCTCTCTCTCTCCTCTAAGAATCTGCCTCTGCACTTCCTCTCACTGTCTGCTCCAGGCAGGTGCAAGGGGTCCTTCACAGGAGTGAGGTGTCCAGATCTTTGCCTGTTTCCGGCCCTGTAGTGGAGAAGCTGGACACTGTGGAGCTGAAGTCCAGCAGAGGGGCGTCACAGAGGGAGAGGTCACCGCAGACAGGTGGCCAATCACCCACAAGCAGGTCACAGCCAGGTTAGGGGTCGAATGGGGAGAGTGGCATCTCTCTTGCTCTCTCTCTCATTTTTTTTGCTGTTGAGTTTTTTTTGGAAGGTCAAACCTTATCATCTCTTGTGTTTATTTTTTCATTGTGTCATGACCTGGTCTAGACCTGGTCAGACCATAAAAACAAATAAAGGAGAAAGGTAATGAAAGGGAAATGGTGACTGCAAATGGGCGAGCAACTCCAGTCTCTAACTAACTCACCAAAAGTAAACTAAAGCCTATTTAGTGTTTCAAAGCTTTCAATGCTGAACTTTGGGACACTGAGTCAGCGGACTGAGATCAAGAGTCCAGTCTTAGTAACCACCACTAAGACTTAAAATTCCACCCAAACTCACCTTCAGAAACAACAAATGAAAAACAATAAAGCTAAATAACGAAATAGTGTCCCAACAGAAGGATTTGCAATCCAAATAAGATTACCCTAACTAACAGGAGTTACTCTACATAGCAAACAAACTAGAAAGGCTGGACAAGAGGTCAAACGCACAAAATCCACAACGTAATCACGATTCACAAGCTCACAGCAAATCCGAAGAGCGAGTCTCCACTGGTGAATAGCCACCCGCGTCTTTGTCAAACAGCGATGGAAGCTGCCGGCCTGATGATGAACCGGAGAACTCACCCACACACAGACTAACAAACGAAAGCGCAATATTTACAAACAAATGTGTTCGTACCGAGGAAAGAGTTTCTGTTGAAGTATTTTATTGTCTCTCCCATCTCTCTCTCTGTCTCTCTCTCTGTCTCCTTCACTTTCTGATTCATCCTTTCTTTATCTGACTCATTCTCTTTTTCACCCTTGTTGGTTTCAATTCAGTTTTATTTTTATTTTTTATAATTTTTACATTGCTTTATTTAAATGAACTTTTTGCCTGTTAGCGTCTAGAGTTAGAATGTTTTTTTTGAGGACTCTGCTGCCTAATATTCTGTTCATCTTTGAGTCGGTGATTCTGTCTCACCATCCTGATTCCACCTTCCTCATCCTCTTTTCTCTTCATCCACAGCTGTGCCACAGCGCCCCCTGTGGCCTGTGTTGGAACACGAGGCAGAGAGCCAATCTGTTCCTCTCACCGCCAAGCAGAACCGACAGCTCAGCAGCGCCCCCACAGGGTGAGTGCGTGTACTGCAGAGTGTGTGAGGGTATGGTTTCCTTACAACACATACACACCGGCTTTCTGTCCCAGTCTTCCAGAGCACCTTCAACTGAGCATAATGCGTGCTTTACATTTTACACGTGTGTTCCACTGAAATGCACACGTGTAATGGCTGACTGATGGGAGAATACCACTCATTCAGCTGATATAAAGCAAATGTCATTAATGAGTCATTGTGTGTTCAGGATGAGATGTGCAGGTAACGGGTGTGAGTTTTAATTAGAGAGTGTCAGTGTTCAGTAGAGGATATGAGTGTTAAATCCTGGGTGTCAATGTTAAATTCGGTGTGTGGGTTCAGTACATGGTGTGAGTGTTAAATCCCGGGTGTGAGTGTTGAATTGCAGGTGTGAGTATTGAATCCAGGGTGTGAGTATTGAATCCCGGGTGTGACTGTTGAATCACAGGTGTGAATGTTGAATCCAGGGTGTGAGTATTGAATGCCGGGTGTGACTGTTGAATCACAGGTGTGAGTATTGAATCCTGGGTGTGAGTGTTGATTCTCATGTGTGAATGTTGAATCGAGGGTGTGAGTATTGAATCGCAGGTGTGAGTATTGAATCCTGGGTGTGTGTTCTCATGTGTGAGTGTTGAATCGCAGGTGTGAGTATTGAATCGCAGGTGTGAGTATTGTATTGCGGGTGTGAGTATTGAATTGCAGGTGTGAGTATTGAATTGCGGGTGTGAGTGTTGAATTGCATGTGTGTGTATTGAATCCAGGGTGTGAGTATTGAATGCCGGGTGTGACTGTTGAATCACAGGTGTGAGTATTGAATCCTGGGTGTGAGTGTTGATTCTCATGTGTAAGTGTTGAATCCAGGGTGTGAATATTGAATCGCAGGTGTGAGTGTTGAATTACGGGTGTGAGTATTGAATCACGGTAGTGAGTGTTTAATCGCGGTTGTGAGTATTGAATCGCAGGTGTGAGTGTTGAAACCTGGGTGTGAGTGTTGATTCTCATGTGTGAGTGTTGAATCCAGGGTGTGAGTATTGAATCCCGGGTGTGAGTATTGAATCCCGGGTGTGAGTATTGAATCCCGGGTGTGAGTATTAAATCCCGGGTGTGAGTATTGAATCCCGGGTGTGAGTATTGAATCCCAGGTGTCGTATCTCACTGTGCAGGTATGAGTCCTCTTCCTCGGAGGACAGCAGCAGTGAGAGCTCTGATGAGGAAAGCGATGCCAGTGAATATCACGAGGCCAGAGAGAGGCTCCCTGAAACCCCCACGCACCGTCCCTCCGCTGACCAATCAGCTGCCAAGCAGGGAGCCACCCGATCACTGTCCACCGGCTCCGCCCCCAAACCGAATGCCAACCAATTACCACTCACCGCCTCCGCCCCCAAACGGGACGTTGCTGGATCGCCGTCCGTTGTCTCCGCCCCCAAACAGGTTGTCCCCCAATCACCCCTCAAGACCCAGGAGCAGGTGTCTGGGAAAGGCAGCTCCGGACCATGCGCCTCTCAGGAAGCCAGGTAAAGGACACCAGGAGGGGACATGCTGGTCTACGATGGGCCTCCATACAGAGCACATATTTGATACAGTGCAGTCGTGTGTTTTACTGTGAGAAAGCTGGTGTTTGTTACAGTGTGGCTGGGTGTTTTACAGTAAGAAAGCTGATGTTTGTTACAATGTGGCTGGGTGTTTTACAGTAAGAAAGCTAGTGTTTGATACAGTGCAGTTGTGTGTTTTACAGTAAGAAAGCTGGTGTTTGATACAGTGCAGCTGGGTGTTTTACAGTAAGAAAGCTGGTGTTTGATACAGTGCAGCTGGGTGTTTTACAGTAAGAAAGCTGGTGTTTGATACAGTGTGGGTGGGTGTTTTACAGTAAGAAAGCTGGTGTTTGATACAGTGCAGCTGGGTGTTTTACAGTAAGAAAGCTGGTGTTTGATACAGTGAAGTTGTGTGTTTTACAGTAAGAAAGCTGGTGTTTGATACAGTGTGGCTGGGTGTTTTACAGTAAGAAAGCTGGTGTTTGATACAGTGCAGCTGGGTGTTTTACAGTAAGAAAGCTGGTATTTGATACAGTGCGGCTGGGTGTTTTGCAGTAAGAAAGCTGGTGTTTGATACAGTGCAGCTGGGTGTTTTACAGTGAGAAAGCTGGTGTTTGATACAGTGAAGTTGTGTGTTTTACAGTAAGAAAGCTGGTGTTTGATACGGTGTGGCTGGGTGTTTTACAGTAAGAAACCTGGAGTTTGATACAGTGTGGTTGGGTGTTTTACAGTAAGAAAGCTGATGTTTGATACGGTGTGGTTGGGTGTTTTACAGTAAGAAAGCTGATGTTTGATACAGTGTGGTTGGGTGTTTTACAGTAAGAAAGCTGGTGTTTGATACAGTGCAGCTGGGTGTTTTACAGTAAGAAAGCTGGTGTTTGATACAGTGCAGCTGGGTGTTTTACAGTAAGAAAGCTGGTATTTGATACAGTGTGGCTGGGTGTTTTACAGTAAGAAAGCTGGTGTTTGATACAGTGTGGTTGGGTGTTTTACAGTAAGAAAGCTGATGTTTGATACAGTGTGGTTGGGTGTTTTACAGTAAGAAAGCTGGTGTTTGATACAGTGCAGCTGGGTGTTTTACAGTAAGAAAGCTGGTGTTTGATACAGTGCAGCTGGGTGTTTTACAGTAAGAAAGCTGGTGTTTGATACAGTGAAGTTGTGTGTTTTACAGTAAGAAAGCTGGTGTTTGATACAGTGTGGTTGGGTGTTTTACAGTAAGAAAGCTAGTGTTTGATACAGTGCAGTTGTGTGTTTTACAGTAAGAAAGCTGGTGTTTGATACAGTGCAGCTGGGTGTTTTACAGTGAGAAAGCTGGTGTTTGATACAGTGAAGTTGTGTGTTTTACAGTAAGAAAGCTGGTGTTTGATACGGTGTGGCTGGGTGTTTTACAGTAAGAAACCTGGAGTTTGATACAGTGTGGTTGGGTGTTTTACAGTAAGAAAGCTGATGTTTGATACGGTGTGGTTGGGTGTTTTACAGTAAGAAAGCTGATGTTTGATACAGTGTGGTTGGGTGTTTTACAGTAAGAAAGCTGGTGTTTGATACAGTGCAGCTGGGTGTTTTACAGTAAGAAAGCTGGTGTTTGATACAGTGCAGCTGGGTGTTTTACAGTAAGAAAGCTGGTATTTGATACAGTGTGGCTGGGTGTTTTACAGTAAGAAAGCTGGTGTTTGATACAGTGTGGTTGGGTGTTTTACAGTAAGAAAGCTGATGTTTGATACAGTGTGGTTGGGTGTTTTACAGTAAGAAAGCTGGTGTTTGATACAGTGCAGCTGGGTGTTTTACAGTAAGAAAGCTGGTGTTTGATACAGTGCAGCTGGGTGTTTTACAGTAAGAAAGCTGGTGTTTGATACAGTGAAGTTGTGTGTTTTACAGTAAGAAAGCTGGTGTTTGATACAGTGTGGTTGGGTGTTTTACAGTAAGAAAGCTGGTGTTTGATACAGTGTGGCTGGTTGTTTTACAGTAAGAAAGCTGGTGTTTGATACAGTGTGGCTGGTTGTTTTACAGTAAGAAAGCTGGTGTTTGATACAGTGTGGTTGGGTGTTTTACGGTAAGAAAGCTGGTGTTTGATACAGTGCGGCTGGGTGTTTTGCAGTAAGAAAGCTGGTGTTTGATACAGTGCGGCTGGGTGTTTTGCAGTAAGAAAGCTGGTGTTTGATACAGTGAAGTTGTGTGTTTTACAGTAAGAAAGCTGGTGTTTGATACAGTGAAGTTGTGTGTTTTACAGTAAGAAAGCTGGTGTTTGATACAGTGCGGCTGGGTGTTTTACAGTAAGAAAGCTGGTGTTTGATACAGTGTGGTTGGGTGTTTTACAGTAAGAAAGATGGTGTTTGATACAGTGTGGCTGGTTGTTTTACAGTAAGAAAGCTGGTATTTGATACAGTGTGGCTGGGTGTTTTACAGTAAGAAAGCTGGTGTTTGATACAGTGTGGTTGGGTGTTTTACAGTAAGAAAGCTGGTATTTGATACAGTGTGGCTGGGTGTTTTACAGTGAGAAAGCTGGTGTTTGATACAGTGTGGCTGGGTGTTTTACAGTAAGAAAGCTGGTGTTTGATACAGTGTGGCTGGGTGTTTTACAGTAAGAAAGCTGGTATTTGATACAGTGTGGCTGGGTGTTTTACAGTGAGAAAGCTGGTGTTTGATACAGTGTCGCTGGGTGTTTTACAGTAAGAAAGCTGGTGTTTGATACAGTGTGGTTGGGTGTTTTACAGTAAGAAAGCTGGTGTTTGATACAGTGTGGCTGGTTGTTTTACAGTAAGAAAGCTGGTATTTGATACAGTGTGGCTGGGTGTTTTACAGTAAGAAAGCTGGTGTTTGATGCAGTGTGGCTGGGTGTTTTACAGTAAGAAAGCTGGTATTTGATACAATGTGGCTGGGTGTTTTACAGTAAGAAAGCTGGTATTTGATACAGTGTGGCTGGGTGTTTTACAGTGAGAAAGCTGGTGTTTGATACAGTGTCGCTGGGTGTTTTACAGTAAGAAAGCTGGTGTTTGATACAGTGTGGTTGGGTGTTTTACAGTAAGAAAGATGGTGTTTGATACAGTGTGGCTGGTTGTTTTACAGTAAGAAAGCTGGTGTTTGATACAGTGCGGCTGGGTGTTTTACAGTAAGAAAGCTGGTATTTGATACAGTGTGGCTGGGTGTTTTACAGTAAGAAAGCTGGTGTTTGATACAGTGCAGCTGGGTGTTTTACAGTAAGAAAGCTGGTGTTTGATACAGTGTGGCTGGGTGTTTTACAGTAAGAAAGCTGATGTTTGATACAGTGCAGCTGGGTGTTTTACAGTAAGAAAGCTGGTGTTTGATACAGTGTCGCTGGGTGTTTTACAGTAAGAAAGCTGGTGTTTGATACAGTGTGGCTGGGTGTTTTACAGTAAGAAAGCTGGTGTTTGATACAGTGCGGCTGGGTGTTTTACAGTAAGAAAGCTGGAGTTTGATTTGATTCTCTCCTGTGTCTGTCCTCCAGGCTGCAGCTGAGTGACAGCATGATGGCGGCCCTGCACTCGCTGCAGAAGGCCGTGGGCGAACCTGCTCTCTTCAGCCAGCAGGAGGCGGTATGCTCCTCGCCTTCTTTCACACACCGGACACGCTGAAAACACTGAACACACTGCATATACTGCATACACTGCAAACACTGAACACACTGAACGCACTGTATATACTGCATACACTGCACACACTGAACACACTGCACACAGTGAACACACTGCACACATTGAACACACTGTCCACACTAAACATACTGCGCACACTGAACACACTGTACACACTGAACACACTGAACGCACTGCATATACTGCATACGCTGCAAACACTGAACACAATGCACACATTGAACACACTGCCCACACTAAACATACTGCGCACACTGAACACACTGTATATACTGCATACACTGCACACATTGAACGCAGTACCCACACTAAACATACTGCGCACACTGTACACACTGAACACAGTACGAGACAAACATGCTTTCTGAGACCACATCAGGTTTTTAGAGCCTCACGAGGACTCTGTCAGGGGGCACACCCTGGTATTATGTGACCCTCTGATGTTCTGTAAATCAGAGCTTTCCAGACCCAATGGACAGAACGCTTTTTCAAGGAAGAAGTGGTCCATGTGGAAGCAAACATTACAGCAGCCTGGCACATGACTGTGTATAGTAACGTGACGTCAAACGTGGAAAAAAAAAACACTTTCCCAGATTAAACCTTAGAAGCCCCTACGCTAAATTATGGATGCAGGTATGCCTCTGAGGAAGAGCTGGCTTTTAAAACGCGTTTCCGTGTTACAGTTTTGTGCTCTAACCGAAACTAACAGAGTGCCCTCAGAGCTGGTTTCACTCGTCGTTCACAGTGAATTAATTTTTTTTTTTTTTTTTCTAGACTAATTCAGCCGGTGCGATGTGCATAGAATCTGTTATCGTGCCGTTCTATTTCTGGCACCGGGTCTTTCTTCCGCCCGCTCCTGCAGATAGCGGTTGGTGGCACGCGCGCGTAGATATTTCCGGAGCATAAACAGAGATGCAGCTTTGCAGCTCTTCCCACCACGCGTAGTTGCCGTGCCGACCGCAGAGGACGCAGCTGTGCCATGTTAGCGCGAGACACTCGCGAAAATGCACCTGTAAATCTTTATCTATAATAATGACCATGGTTAAACATTGTAAAAATTGTATCAAAATGTGATAGTAATGAAATAAAAAAAGAATACATTGTTATAATAATAATAATAATAATAATAATAATAATAATAATAATAATAATAATAATAATAATGTCCTCCTCCAACTCAATATCCTTTAGAGTTGATTTTACCATGAACATTTTCTACGTAATTATGGCGTTAATAATATTTTTATCTTCTTCAACATAATAACAGGTTGTCTTGAGTTCGCTTTCATTCAGACTAGCGTTTTGAGGTCAGTCTGTTTTTTTTAAAGTGTTTTCTAAGTGTTATTTTATTTCTGATAAGTGTGAGTAGAGGTTTGAATGTGAGAATCCCATTAATTCAGCACTGAATCAGGTAGCGGCCATGCGGTCGTCAATCTGAATCAGTTCTAATGAACTGAACTTGCAGGGAGGGGGGAAGAGATAAGGTAAATAAGCATATACATATCTGTGAAATATGATTTCTCTGAGCCTCTCAGGCCAGAGTGGCAGATCACTGCTCGGAGGGAGGCCAGCGTCAGGGACCTCTGCCTCGTCCCTGGTGCTGGTGTGGTCTCTGTGGGGGTGCAGAACTGAAATTATGTGTCTGCTTTTAACATGGGGACTGTTAGTCACAGCAAGGCCTTGCAGGCCTATAGATCCGTTACTGATGTGTGGAGCTATGCAGAGGCAGCAGGCAGGCATTTTATATGTATATCCATCCTTCACTCCCTCCCTCTCTTTCTCTTTTTAACTCTCTCCCCCTCTGTCTGTCTTTCTCCTCTTGTTTTCCCCATTTTCTCTCTTTCTGACTATCTCTCTCCTTTTTAATTTTCTCTCTGTTGCCGTTTATTTCTTTTGCTCTGTGCTCTTCCTCCTTTCCTCCCTCACGTTTTATTTTTTTCTCTCTTCCTCTCCTTCTCCCCTTCCTGTCGCACCCTTGCTTCAATGATCTCACAATAACAACATTGTGGGTTTGGAACACACACAAAAAAAAAAAAAAAAACACAAGTCACATGATTTGTGATTCATGAAAATAGCCTGTGGCTTGTGCGTGTCTCCTAAATGTGTGTGACTGTAGTTCTTTCCTTTTCATGATGGCAGAGGCTAATTCACAGGAGCGCAGGTTTGCCTTTCCCCTTATTGTGTATCAACAACCAGTGAAAGCCTGTGTGTAAATTGGATTGTTCTGTTACCGCGCACAATACAAGTTTTAGTGTTAATTTTACTCTAACACAGTTTATGAGTCAAGGAGGGATCAGATTTACTCTGTCAGAGTGTATTTAACGTTGACACTGAACATTTTGCTGTGTAGTAATTAGTAAGAGTGGCATATGGGTGTTGATAATTATTTATTAGACTGAATTAATTATTAGAATTAATGATTTGATCATTATGATATTTATTTTGTAATATTTATTTAGTAATTCTGCTTTGTGAAACAGGGCCCATGACCTCATTAAAAAGTATATATACTTTTTTTAATTTTGTCTGTTTTTTGGTCTGATAACTGTGCTGAAGTGATTCATAAGTAACTATATTTTGAACTTGCTGAGTAACCACATTTTGAACACATCTCCCCCTGTCTCTCTCTCTCTCTCCCTCCCCCTCTCTCGCACTCTCCCTGTTTCTCTTTCTCTCTCTCTCTCTCCATCTGTCTCTCTCATAATGAGTGTTGTCCCTTATCGGCCCTGTGTTTTTTAGTTGTTCCAATGACCTTCGGTATGCACTTATTGTATGTCGCTTTGGATCAAAGTGTCTGCCAAATAAATGTAATGTAATTTAACGTCTCTCTCTCAATTTGGTTCAATTCGATTCAAAATGCTTTATTGGCGTGGCATATTTCAGTATAAAGCTTTGTAAATGCACATTGCAATGCATATAAAATATAGTGCAATGTCATACTTTTCTCTCTCTATCCCTCTCCCTCCCTCTCTCCCTTCCCCCCTCTCTCTCTTCCCCTCCCTGTCCCCCCCCCCTGCAGAAGTCTGCGTACAGCCTGGTGCTGCAGGAGTGGCTGCGCGTGTCCTGTCACCGGTCGGCGGACACGGGCGTGGTCAGGGCCTACATGGACGCCTTCGCCTCCGTCTCCCCGCGGCTGCTGGAGTTCGTGGTCAACATGGCCGACGGCAACGGCAACACGGCCCTGCACTACACCGTGTCCCACTCCAACTTCCCTGTGGTCAAACAGCTGCTCGACACCGGTGGGGGGGGGGGGGGGGGGGGGGGAGGGAGAGAGAGGGGGCTGGAGGAAGAGAGAGAGAGGGTGGGAGGGAGGGGGAGACAGAGGGAGGGATGGAGAGAAAGGGGGAGGGGAGGGGGAGGGGGGGAGGGAGAGAGAGGGGGCAGGAGGGAGAGAGAGAGGGGGTAGGAGGGAGGGGGAGACAGAGGGAGGGATGGAGAGAAAGGGGGGGAAGGGATGGAGGGGGGGGAGGGGGAGTAAGGGAGAGAGAGATAAATATGAAGACAAATAGAAGCAGAGAGAGAAAGACTGTGTGTGTGTGTGTCTGTATGCTGTGTGTGTGTGTGTGATATACACTAACCCCTCTCTCTGCACAGGTCTGTGTAATGCAGATAAACAGAACAAGGCGGGATACACAGCCATCATGCTGACTGCGCTGGCTGCGTTCCACTCGGACAGCGATCTGCGCACCATCCTGCAGCTGCTGCACTCTGGAGACGTCAATGCCAAGGCCAGCCAGGTACCGCTTAATGTTCTGCGCAAATGTCAGTCAGACCGTCTCTCACCTATTCATTATCTTACGATTGGATAGAATTATGCTATCTGTCCTCTGATTGGATTTGATTCATGTGACTCTTCTTCTCCTTCTCTGATTGGATGGGAATGTTCTAACCCTCCTGCGATTGGCTGCGTGTTGGCAGGCGGGACAGACGGCGCTGATGCTGGCGGTCAGTCACGGGCGGGGGGACATGGTGCGGGCGCTGCTGTCCTGCGGGGCGCAGGTGAACGTCCGGGACGAGGACGGCTCCACCGCGCTCATGTGCGCCTGCGAGCACGGGCACGTGGACATCGTGCGCCAGCTCCTGTCCGTGCCCGGCTGCGACGCCACCATCACCGATAACGTGAGTCTCTTTCTCTCTCTCTGCCTCTCAGCCGAGCTGGCAGTATGGGTGACCCGCGGAACAAGGCACGGGGATCTGGTTCTGTGGACCCAGAGCTGCTTTTTAAATGTTATGTTTTAGCTCGCTTGCGAGTAGAATATGCGCATGCAGAGATGGTTAAAAACTCTGAAGGGTTCAAGAGAACCTGGTGTGCTGGGGAAGCAATCTGTGTTGGGGATGAGGGGGGGTACATGTCTTTGCTTTATAAGGTATATGAGCTGTTCTCCCTTTTGATGTTTTTTGGTTGTTTCTTAATTTATTTTTATTTTTATTTTCCTTTTTTTCATTTATTTATTTAATTTATTTTAGTGTAATGAACTGACCATGATGTTCAAATAATGGAGCATTAAAAGTCAAAAAGCCCATCTCTGCCTCTCTCTCTCTCTCTCTCTCTCTCTCTCTCTCAATTCAATTCAATTCAATTCAATTCAATAAGCTTTATTGGCATGGTAAGGGTACACTTACATTGCCAAAGCATACACTCACGTGACAAACATAACAGACAGGCAATAACAATTTAACTACAATAAACAGAGTAAATATAAAATCCAGACCACAGAAATAAAATTCTACATCTAGAAGATAACGCATACAAAATGTCAAAATGTCTCTCTCTCTCTCTCTAAAATTCAAATTCAAAGAGCTTTATTGGCATGACGAAATGTGCCTTGGTATTGCCAAAGCATGGCGAGGAACATGTAAAACATCAGATACCAAACATCTGTCTCTTTTTCTCTGTCTCTCACTTGGTCTCGCTCTCTCTCTCTGTTCCTCTCAGTCTCTTTCTCTCTCTGCTGAGTAACACTGATGCAGCTCCCTCCCTTTCTTTTTCTTCACAAAATGTTTGGCAAGTTCAATGAATTGAACTGTACTTTTCCGCTTGCTTTTGTTGAAGTCAAGACAAATATTTTGTTTTAAGACAAGTATGGACAGAGTCCAGACACGAATGCCTCTCCACCCTGTGTTTCTGCATGTTTGTCAAAATGAAAGAGAACACCGAAAAAATACTCCCTTAATGTTTTCCAGAGAAGGTCTGGTAATTTTGTCCGCATGTTCTCGGGCTCAGGCTCTGTCGGACTTTGACTGTGTGACCTTTGCCCTCTGGTGCGTTTGGTAAGGACTTGTGCCTGTGTTCTAGGACGGCAGCACAGCCCTCTCCATCGCCCTGGAAGCCTGCCAGAATGACATCGCTGTGCTCCTGTACGCCCACCTGAACTTCGCCAAGCCCCCCTCCCCAGTAAGTGTGCATACACTCTCAATGGGATCTAGGACATCATTTTAGGGCATACGCTCAACACGATCTAGAGCAGAATTTTAGGGTTTATACACTCAACAGGATCTATAGCAGAATTGTAGGGTATATACACTCAACAGGATCTAGAGCAGAATTTTAGGGTATACAATCTCAACATGATCTAGAGCAGAATTTTAGGGTTTATACACTCAGTAGGATCTAGAGCAGAATTTTAAATGGTAAAATGGTAAATGGACCACATTTATATAGCGCTTTTATCCAAAGCGCTTTACAATTGATGCCTCTCATTCACCAGAGCAGTTAGGGGTTAGGGGTTAGGTGTCTTGCTCAAGGACACTTCGAAATGCCCAGGGCGGGTTTTGAACCGGCAACCCTCCAACTGCCAGACAATCGGTCTTACCTCCTGAGCTATGTCACCCCTGTTTTAGGGTTCATACACTCAACAGGATCTAGAGCAGAATTGTAGGGTATATACACTCTCAATAGGATCCAGGGCAGAATTTTATGGTGTACACTCAACACGATCTAGAGCAGAATTTTAGGGTATATACACTCAGCAGGATTTAGAGCAGAATTTTAGGGTATACAGTCTCAACATGATCTAGAGCAGAATTTTAGGGTTTATACACTCAGTAGGATCTAGAGCAGAATTTTAGGGTTTATACACTCAACAGGATCTATAGCATAATGTTAGGGTATATACACTCAACAGGATCTAGAGAAGATTTTTATGGTATATTTTGGGGTATATATACTTAGAAGCAGGCAGATGGTTGAAGGTATATACATAAAGTAGAGATAAAGCAGTAAGCCTTAGAGTGAATAAACTGTGGGATTTACAGCAGAGTGGCTCTCTGATACACTGGTCAGACATTGCTTTGGCTCAGTGAACATCGGTAATACTCAAGCAATGATATTTATATTTCGCTGCATTACGTTACATTTAGTGGACGCATTAGTGTGAATTGAAACACACATTAGTGAGCATTATATGTGCCCAAATGCAACTGTAGTTGAGCGACTCTTCAGCGTTAGCTGTACGAGTTAAGCAGTTAATGTAAGCACATCAGATACGTTTCATACACATATACTTGGTTTCTGTGTGCGTAATGCAATGTTTTGTTTATAGGAAGTGGTTTTAGATCGCGTTGTCTGACCAAGCCACGTCCCACATTCTTATAAATGACTCGGTTGCCCAGATGCTCGGAAGACAAACAGCTGTGTGTGTGTGTGTGTGTATGTGAGTGAGTGAGTGAGTGAGTGAGTGAGTGTGTGTGTGTGTGTGTGTGTGAATGAGTGAGTGAGTGTGTGTGTGTGTGTGTGTGTGAATGAGTGAGTGAGTGAGTGTGTGAGTGTGTGTGTGAGAGAGTGAGTGAGTGAGTGAGTGACTGAGTGTGTGTGACTGAGTGTGTGATTGAGTGAGTGAGTGTGCGTGTGTGACTGAGTGAGTGAGTGAGCGAGTGAGTGTGTGTGAGTGAGTGAGTGTGTGTGTGTGTGACTGAGTGTGTGATTGAGTGAGTGAGTGTGTGTGTGTGACTGAGTGTGTGATTGATTGAGTGAGTGAGTGTGTGTGTGTGTGACTGAGTGTGTGATTGAGTGAGTGAGTGAGTGTGTGTGTGTGTGTGTGTGTGACTGAGTGTGTGATTGATTGAGTGAGTGAGTGTGTGTGTGTGTGTATGACTGAGTGTGTGATTGAGTGAGTGGTCCATGAGGTGATTGGTATCTAGAAAGGAAGGAGGCAGTGTGGTAAGGAAAGATGTTTGTTAAGGTGTTTGTTAAGGCGCGTGATTGGCCGTTTTTCTGATCTTCCCGCCGCAGACAGCCGGTCGCTGACTGCGCCGTGCTTCTCAGCCGCCGTGTTTGAGAGGGAGGTGTAGCAGCGGGCGTGTCTCCTGCGGCGGTTTGTAGCGCGCGGCGCAGCCACGCAGATTTGAAACTGCGGAGCTGGCAGCTCAGAGCCGCACGTGCACATGTGCAGGGACTGTTCAGTCATACCTGGCCACGTCCTGGAGATGTTTCTGTAGTGGGAACAGATGTCAGCACAACTGCCTTTCTCTCTCTCTCATCCTGTTTTCTCTCGCATTTAGAATGTGTAGGTAAATCTTTTTTTTCTTACACGGTACAGTGGAGAAGAGGTGGTGATGTAACAGGAAAAGACACACTCAGTTCACACGGAGTTCATTCTTCAGGAGTGGTATAGAGAGAAACACAGAGTGTGGACATATTGTGTGGATTGACATATTGTGGACGACTTGTGCTCGTGTAATCATGTGGATTATGAGCCAGTGTGGTGCTAATGTGCCTGTGGTCTGGAGTGTCTGCCGCTCCCTTTCACCACTCTGCTCTGTATAAAGGCTCATCTGTCCTTCCTCCTTCTCCCTTTAGGTGTCACCAAAAGCCCACCAAATGGGAACTTCACCTCCCCCTGCTGGTGACAGAAAGTAACTGCAGCTCAGTTTGGATCAGGCCTCACTCTCCTGCTCACAGCACTGTCACACCCGCGTGTGTGTGTGTGTGTGTGCGCGCACTTGCCCGTGTGTGTGTGTGTGTGTGTGTGTGTTTGCGTGTGTGCGCTTGCCCATATGTGTGTGTGTGTGTGTGTTTGTGTGTGCGCACTTGCCCATGTGTGTGTGTATGTGTGCGCGCTTGCCTGTGTGTGTGGGCATGTGCACATGCGCATGCGTGTGTGTTTGTGTTTGCATGCATACACACTTGGAACATATTTTCCTCTCACACTCTTGTTAAGTGAAATGGTTTCTTAATGTTGTGGAAGTATTACTTACCAAAAAAACATTGTTAAAAATTTGCCCAAAAACTGCCATAAATTCTGAATGCGTTCTTCAGATTCTGGCCTTAATTAATGAGCACATCAAAATCAGAAAGACATTTTTTGAAAAAAAAAAACAATGGAAGACCATGTTTGTATTTTTGGGTGGACCGCAACAGCGGGGCCAGCCCTATAAATGCGAACGTCTGTGACTGAGTCACTGAGTGATGAAGTTACACCATTGGTCGGCTGATCCAGCCATATACTAGGTTTTGACCTGGTGTTGTTCTATATGTAATCCAGTTCAGCGCAGTACAGATAGATAGTAATAATAAGTCCAGTCAGGGAGTTGTGGAAGTGCATAGAGATTAGTGGAAAGGTGTGGGGTTAATGAAGGTGTTTATGGGATTAGTGCAAGTGTGTAGGGATTAGTACGGCATGTTGAGATTATAGTTTGTGTGTAGGGATTATTGTGGAGTCTATAGGAGTGTTACAGTCAGTAGGTCTGTGTAGTGTCAGTGTGTGGGTGCGCACAAAGCGTTATGGGGTCATGGGGTCATTTTTGGGGGTGTAGGAGTGCAGTAGGAGTGCAAGTCTGCAGGATTTAAGAGGGCAAAGAGCAAAAAAAGTTGTGCTTTAGCTGAAGAAGCAATACCTTCCTGAGACCCGCCAATTCATTTGTCTCCTGTAGGGGGTGTCCATGAGTCTCTGGTCCTAATCTCAAGAACCCTGTATTCTGCTACGCTGACACCTACGCAAAAAGGAACACTCAATAAAAATATAAGTAATATTTTGGAAAATATTTTCACCACAACATGTTATGTGTCATGTAAGACACTCACTTGTATCTTGTCAAAAAATTGAAATGCTTACTTTTTTTTACGGCTGGGCCTCTGAAGGACGTGAAGTGTAGGTTTCCTGCTCAGCGAGACAGTGAGGAATGTTACAGTGAGGAACGTTGGAAAATGGGAAGGAAGGGTTTTAGAGTGTAGAGATAATTAAACTGTAAGTGTGTTTTGCCAGTCTTCAGGGTGCAGTAGCTTGTTAGCCCTTACCAGGAAGCAGAAAAGTGAGGTACAGGTTGTCGTAATATGTACGTCAAAATAAGAGCTGTGTGTACATCAAAATAAGAGCGGTATCTATTAAACCTGAGCAGTACATTTTCAGTTATTGAAAAATGCATATTGTGGAATGTTTGAATCTAAGCAATATGATATATTTTTGAACAACTGCAAATTTGTATAAAGAAAGCAAATTTTGAAAGTTCTTTTTACATTCCTTTCTTATTCACAAGCTTTTGAATACATATCTGTTTTATATTCTTTTATATTATGTTATTTATCTATAACTTTATATACTCTTCTGTGTAGTCTCAGTCTCCAATATGTATCTGAAGGTACAGCCAATGTTAACTAAGCATTATGTGAAATTGTCACTTAATAATGATTTTTTCTAATTGTTCCAGTTCATCCTGGTTCTTTTTCTCCAAGATAAATAAATGTTTTGTACTTTTCCCTGTGTATGGAGGTATTGCTTTTCTCAAACGCTGTGATCAAATTTGGGCCGGAAGAGTGGTATGGCGAAGCATGTGGGGTAGTAAAAATGTGACCTCTCATTAATTAGACCGCTGGTGATATTTTCCCTGGACTCAGAATGGCTAATAACAGAAAAAGAATCCAATTATACTTTATGAATTATACAATGACATCCATGAATCAGATCGGCTCGGACTCTGTTTGCATGGAGTGTGCCGTGTGTGTAGTTTTCTGTTTCTTTTACCGTCCAGTGTTATTTTGTCACGTGGTGATCTCCTGGTTTTTCCACTGGGAAAATCCTTGGGTTTGTTCCCCAGGTCAAGACATACAATAAAATATATAGTTATTGCGTTAAGATAAAAATTCATACAATAATAAAATAAAATCTGGAGCAAAAGCTACACACTCACTTCAGCATCAGCAAAGTAAAACATCGAATGAAAGCGGGCGCGTACAAAACGAGAGAGGTTTAAAAGTGAGCAGACTCCTCCGGTCTCCGACCTGCAGCGGCGCTCTCAGCACAGGCCTGACAGCGTGCACCCTGGACTCATTCCGCTTCCTGATTGGTCAGACTCAGGACTGGGAGCTGCTGCGGCCGGGTGTTTGATGGAAGCCCGGTTCCGGTTTGGAACCCTGGAGGCCGAGTCCGGGACTCTCAGCTGCAGCACATACAGATGCGACCACGCCTCTGTGGAACCCTCCTCCACAATACGGCCTCTGCCTCTCTCCTCCCCTCCCCTCTCCTCCCTCACTCTCCATTTCCTCCTCCACCTCCCTCTCTCTCTGTCACACACACACACACACACACACACACACGCATGCGCGCACACTGATTCAATCCCTCCCTGCCTGCCTCATGAATTATTCAGAAAGGGCAAAGACAGGCAGTAATGTTCCATTCTGGAGGTGGAACACACTGCCTCTCCCTATGCATACTCCCCATATATTTCTCTCTCTCCGTCTTTGTCTTATGTTTTCTTCCTCATGTTCGCATAATTAGAATAGATATACGTATTTGCCCCATAAATACGCATGTAAATTAGAACATCAGAACATATTTACCACTTATTAGTGTGCCTAATTCACTGTGTTTCCCTTTGCATCTGAGCTGCAGGTCTCTTTCTGCACATCCCTTGTGGAGGACGTGCAGACGGGACAGGGGGGTGCAGTGAGCTCCACTAAATCTTGTCCACCCACTCTATCCCTCCCCCACTCCCAGATCCTCTCATCTACTCTCCTCAGCAGAGCGTACCCCTCACCAGCCACACCTCGTTTGCTCTCTAAGGAGATTCAGGATATGACACAGAAAGCTACTACCACATTAGAGATGTTTTATTTTTTAGAGGTTAGTTTTTTGTTGTATTTTTCCTCCACAGATTTTCTTAACTTCGTAATCATTTTCTGTTGCATTTGCATTCTGTCAGAGAACCTAGATCAATTTGAATTCAAAATTTTCTTTGGCCCTGTTATGCCGTATCCATCCAAGGGATGTTTGTGAATTTAGGTGTTTTCTTTCATCGGCAGCTTTGATCAGAACCATGGAGAGCTCCTGTATTCTGGCACATTCAGTACAGGAGAGCTGTCCACGGCAGGTTTATTCAGCACCATGGACAGTTCCCCTCATGCAGGTCTGTTCTGCACAGAAGATTTCTCGTGCAGGTTTATACAGCTCCATGGAGAGTTCCTGTGTATCTTCATTCAGCAGAACAGAGAGTTCTTGTGCAGGTTTGTTTAGAATTATGGGGAGTTCCTGTGCATGTTTCAGTCCAATTAAGAGTTCTACAACAGTGCTCTCTTACAGCTCTATCACTACTCAACAGTCCCAATACCTTGTCCCAAAATCTATCTTGAAATGATTGCCGTGAGCAATTGTTCATAAGGTAAGCATCACGCAGCCTGTTCAAGCATGATTGTGCTGCACCTAACAAAATAAAACTATTGTGAAAAATGCAATTATTATTATTATTATTATGAAGTTAAAGATAAATACTGCCTAAATAGGTACTGTTGATCTTTAGTTTGTGACTGCAATTGCATGTTCTGTAAAAGTTGTTGAAAGAGTTTGCAAAGATTTGTCTGCTGGTCAGTTTTCATTTGAGTGGTTTATGTCCCGCCATGACTGGCTGCAGTTTTATTTCTACCTTGCCTGTTGTCCTGACTCATCTCCTGTCCAAATTTGGATTCGGCCAGTTGTGCATCTTGAGCCGCGGCTGAGCTGTCCATGCCCATATAAGGGGTGCTCTCACTCTGGGTATTTTTTCCACCCCGAGGGCCACAAGCCTGCGTACACTTTACTTACCTGCAGAGGTGGACAGTCCAGGGGTCAGAAAGTGAAAGTCCCACCATGCGTTTCTGACACCCATAATCTCAGCCAGCTGATTTCACTAATTAGGCTGAAGAATTGTGCCAATCAGCAAATTCAGGTACTGGGTGCAAATCCATACTGGGGAAATACACAATGCTACAGCTGATGCCCGGATACCAGATTGTGGGGTCATCCACACACTGAAACAGAGCCTTAACTGATACCAGTCCATGGGCCCCATCCACACACTGGAACAGAGCCTAAACAGACATCAGACCATGGGGCCCATCCACACATTGGAACAGACCCTGAACTGAGAGACATTTCTGAGAGACACAACAGATGTTTTTTTATCATTGTACTTATTGCTAATTGTCCATGTGCTCTATTTGAAATAACATGAAACCACAGATGAAAAAGTAACTTCTAGTGACCTTTATTTTTTCAATTGAAAACTCACTCCCCAAAAGCCTTGTGCCTTCTTTCTGAATGCACTTCTGCTTCTCCTGCACAGTAAGTCGATAATGCAATGTATTGGAAATGTCACACGCTTACTGGGCACCACACTTATCATTCATGAAAATGCTCTGGCCTTGATTCTGTTTCACACTCGACAGGCCACACGGTTGTGTGGGCGAAGCCTACAGCTGATCGGAAAATTAGTGTGTCCTCACTAAATGTTAGCATGTATAATGGGCAAGGACCTGGTCTTGTAACTTAAAGGTTACAGGTTTGATTCTCAGGTAGGGGCACTGCCGTTGTTCCCTTGGGCAAGGTACTTAACCTGAATTCCTTCAGTATATATCCAGCTGTATAAATGGATACCATGTAAATGCTATGCAAAAAATTTGTGTAAGTTGCTCTGGATAAGAGCGTCTGCTAAATGCCTGTAATGTAAAGTAATGGCGTGCAGGTGCTGGGCGCTAACCAAATGCAGTACCGACCACAGGCATCATGACCAGCTTAAACCCACCCAGCCCCCGGCGGGATGAAGCCAGTCCCGCTGCGGTCGGCTTCCTGCAAAACTCTGTGCTCCAAGAAGGCCCGCGCGGTTTCATCGTCTGAGTTTATCGTTCTGATCAGATAACCTTTCTCCATCTCCAGTAAAAATGAATTATTCAGACACTCTCCAGTAATGCGATTTCCAATCAATACGAATTTCCCGTCTGGGAATTAATAAAGGGCAGGTTCCACAACTGTAAAGCTAGCGAGCCAGCGAGTGTGGCCGAGGGCAACTGGGTGTGGGAGCTGCTTTCTTCTAAAAATCGTGTGATACATTTCAGCTTCCCTTTCACCTTCTGGAGTTTCATTAGAATGTCATACTCAATCAATAAAAAATACAAGCATTATCATTACGAAGAACATTTGTTGTGATGATGACATTACAGTTCATATCTGCCCATTTGAAAGGCTGAAGCTATTCCTGTCTCATGATGATGTCATAACACCAAACATCAGGATAACATTAGTGTTCTTTAAATGTTGAAATCATTCCTGTCTCCTGATGATGACATAAAAGCTGACATCACTGCTCTTGAATGCTGAAACTATTCCTGTCTCGTGATGATGACACAACAGCTCACATCAGCGCTCTTTAATGTCCTTCCTTCCTGAAGGCAGCGTAGCGCGAACACTCACTCGTTTCTGACCATCTGACCATCCTCAAAAGCAAGCCTGCTGTCCTAGTGGATGTTTTGATTGAGATCATTTGTCAGGGCCCTTGTGAGGTCACGTGAGGTCACGTGAGGTCATTTCCCCCGCAGCAGATGCCCTGGCTCAGTGCTGGATAAGGCAGCAGCCATGAGGGTCATGTTACACATTACTGCCCCCTCATCTAAAGGTTACAGCAGGTCAACTGCCAGCACTTACTCTACAAGCTTACTTTACAAACTATTCTTTTGTTACTGTTGCTGTTGTTGTTTTATTATCATTATTATTATTATTATTATTATTATTAGTAGTAGTAGTAGTAGTAGTAGCAGTAGTGGCAGTAGTAGTCGTAGCAGTAGTAGCAGCAGCAGCAGTAGTAGCAGTACCAGTAATAGTAATAGTGGTGGTGGTAGTAGTAGTAGTCGCAGTAGTTGAATTAGTAGTAGTAGCAGCAGCAGCAATCGTATTAGTAGCACTAGTAAAATCAGTAATAGTAGTAATAATAGCAGTAGCAGAGGTAGCAGTAGCAGTAGTAGTAGTAATAGTAGTAGTAGTAGTAGTAGCAGTAGTATTTGACTCAGAAGGCCAAACTGGACGAAACCACAGCAGTAGCTATAAATGTTGTTGTTGGTTCACTAAATAGTTGTAGATTAAACATCCATTTTTTCATGTCCAGTGCCACCTAGGTCAAACAGGTCACTTCTTATACCTAACACAGGTCACTCACCTTTTTTTAATGATGATTTAACCCATTAGACACTAGCCAAATTCCTACAGGTTAGTGGCAATTACAAAAAAATACCTTAAATACTCAGATTCTATTTAAAAAATATATATATTCTTCTTCTTTTAATTCATAGCAGGTTTCCTTAGGACTTTCCAAGGTACTTAGGACTATGCAGGGAGCAGGATCAGAGCCTCTTCTGATTCATATACATGTTTCCCATACATTAACTCCTCCCACCAATGCACCCGACACACACAGAGTACCAGTTGTCACCTGTGAGTGACGCACCCCTTCTGTAGTACTATGTGGCTTTGGACAAAATTTGTTTTAATAACAGTTACAAAGCAATTTAATAACAATGAACCATTTAATAACAATTTCATTTATTTAATAAGCTATGATCAGCTGACACAAAACCAATGGTTTTTCAAAATCTATTTAATGTGATCTTCAGCTTTTAACCCCTGTGTGTTTATTTTAGTTCACTGCCATGCTCCTTTGGAACATTTTGGGCATATGGCGGTGCTTAATGAACAGACAGAGCATGTAATTGGCTGTCATCAGCTTGTACAGTGTGCATTTCTGTAATGAACTCCACAGATCTGTGGATTTCCTCCTGTTCATATAGTAATTAAATTAATCTCAGAAGTGACAAAAATGACGTCAGTTATTTTATTTTTAATTTTAAAAGACTGCTGACAACTGTTGACTACATAAAAGAAAATATTTTTGTTCCGATAGCGCCAAGTGTCAGCGTAATCGCTGTCCGCTTTACTAAAGTGACAAGTGTTTGTGTTCAGATTCCAGCTGTGTAAAGTGGTCCAGTAATCTATTTTTTAATGTTGAAACATCAAGACCTTCGAGGTACCCCAGGGATTTCCCTTAATTTGGATATATATATAAAAAAACTCTCTGTGGATTTCTGAAATCGTAGAATTAGGTTTACTTGAATCTTGGAGTAATTCCTCCTAGAATTATTTATGATTCCGCTCTGGTGGCTAAATCCTAAAACTTAGAAAAAGAAAATGTGCAGTATAAACATGCACATTCTTTCAGGAATTGCATCTCTCACTCTCTCTCTCTCTCTCTCTCTCTTGCTCTCTCACTCTCTCTCCTTCTCTCAATTCAGTAGCATAAAAATAAATACATTCATGTTTGGACTGAAATTAAACTCATGTCTTTGTGTTTTCAGCTCAAGAGCTGGTTACAAAAAGACTGCATTTGCTCCTTGTGCACATTTAACAAAAGTTTCTATTATTATTTTTTATCACTGAATTATGAGTGAGTAATTATTCACAGTGCCATTTAAAAAATCAAGCCAATATAAACTTGTTTCTCTGTGTAGTTATAGGCGATAGAAAGCCACCAGCTGATATGAAGTATTTATTTCTGCAATGTAACCTTCAAAACTTCTATTTCATTCAGTGAAGTAGAATAGGGTCAGTGTACTCTTTTTGCATGCAGATATCTTAAATTCTGCATGTACAGAATGAATTAAACACACAATTATGGAACGTAGAATGCTGAACACAGAACATAGAGATTGTGTGTTGGTGCTTCAGCACAGAACACAGAACACAAAGAACATAGAATGCTAGTTTGTTGATTCCCCTCTGCGCTCACACTTCCATATCGGGCTGGTGGCCATGACAATAATTTATTTTTTATTTTTTTAAAGTTGTCTAACTTTTTTCATGCATTCAGTTCTGCAGTCTGCTGTGGATGAAGCACTCAAAATCGACTGATCATAAAAACTAAATGTGAAAACAACAGTCATGTTTGCTGTTTCTTAACTCCCCCCCCCCTCCCCAAGCTGAAACCACCACCCCTCCTCTGAGAGACAGGTCTGCTGCACCAGTCCCTGCTCCTATTGTCAAACCCCCATCTGCAGAACTGCTCTATCAAAGGCCACAAAGAGAATTTCAGAGCCCATCCAATAGAGCTCTTTAACCCCCCCCCCTCACCTCCCCCTCACTCTGATCCCAGATGGGGTCTCCACCCCCAGCCTCTCTCGCCCCATTCAGAGGCTCCTCTCCAATTCCCATCTGCCCGCCTTCCACCTGCTCCCCCAAACACCAGCCACACACACACACGCACTCACACACACACACACTCACTCACTCACACACACACACACACTCTCATACATACACACTCACACACACTCACTCACTCACACACACACACACTCACTAACTCACACACACACACTCTCATACATACACACTCACACACACTCTCATACATACACACTCACACACACTCACTCACTCACAAACACACACACTCACTAACTCACACACACACACTCACACACACACTCTCATACATACACACTCACACACACTCACTCACTCACACACACACACACACACACACACTCTCATACATACACACTCACACACAAACACAAACTCACACACACACACTCACACATACACACACACACTCACTCACACATATACACATGCTCAAACGCACACTCACACTCACTGACACTTACACACACATGCATTGACACACTCACACACACACACTCAAACACATATACACTCAATGGCCTGACAACCAAACTAACATATCTTGATAAGAAAGCTACTAGCAATCAGGCTTTGCGATCAGTCAGATGGGCTATGTTCTGTACATTATCATAAGCAGCTCAACACAGGCCGGACACACAGTCAGTCCTGCTACTCACACACATCCCCAAAAATCTTTAAGCAGCAGAGGAGCCAGGCTATGTTTTCAGCAACCACCACCCCCCCCCCCCCCCCCCCCGCCCCCCCAAGACAAAATCTTTCCTGTAAAGCTTTGTCCTGCCCTGGTCATGGCCCTCTGGGGAACTCCTGTGGGGTGGGGGGGTCGCAGTGGAGCAGCAGGCTCTTAGACCACATCTGTCACCTCTCAGCTGTGGGCCCTTTAATGGAGTGGTGTGTGTGTGCGTGTGTGCATGTGTGTGTGTGTGTGTGTGTGTGTGTGTGTGTGTGGAATCAATCACACTGCAAAAGAAATCTCTGCTGGTCCTCCTTAGAGCTGCTGTGATTTATTTATTTATTCATTACTGTTACTGTTGTTATCAGTAGTAGAACACTAATAGAAATAGCATTAGTAGCTAGTAGTAGTAAATTTAGTGTCAGTAGTAAAAGTTATTGTAGTAGTAGTAACGGTAATACTTGAAGTAGTGGTTGTCCTTCTGCCTTCTGGTGGTTGCAGTAGAAGTGGTAGTCATACTGGTGGTAGTAGTAGAAGTAGTACTGTCATTAGATCATAGAGCCTCGTTTTCACATGGGGATCCGAGGTGGGCGTGGCCAGCCTGTCAGTAATGGTGACAGGGCTGCAGAGAGAGAGAGGGTACAGGTGTGGTCCGGCTTCCCTGAGAGGTCCGACCCGCTAGCGGTGCAGTCCCGAATCTGAAGGGCGGGGGGTGGGGGGGGGGGGGGTATGAGGGCGGACAGAAGGGACCAGTCGCTGTGTGGAGGCTGGGTAACTAATGGACACACTTCAACTAGCCGACAACCTGCCACTAGGCCCGGTCTATCTGCATTCATTTAAACCATAAGAATAAAGGAAGCGTGCGCTGCAGCCCAGAGAAGTCATGGAGAGAATGGCAGAGGGGGAGAGAGAGGGAGAAGTGAGAGAGTGCGAGAGAGAGGGAGAGAGAGAGAGAGAGAAGAGCGGAGAAAAAAAGGAGTGAAAGAGAGAGAGAGAGTGAATCACGGCCTCCTTAAAGATTCTCCTTCCCCTTTCTTTCTCTCTCAGCTCAGTTAAATTAGATTTAAATTTAATTGGATTTAATATCTCTTACTGGGATGAAGTACAGCAGGCAGATTACTGGCAGTGCATTAACGTCACTCGCTGAAGCACGCAGAACATGAAATCAATCGCTAATCCGCGCAAGGCTCACGGTGATGGTCCTACCACCAAACGAGCAAGATACGGGCCAGAGGCAGGGTTACGCCGACCCCCCACCCCCCAGGGAGAGCTAAAGTTCCTCATGAGAACTTGCAATCTCGTGGAGGGAAATGTTGTCGTTTATTTCGTATTCTTTTGCAGGAAAGCATTGCCCCGCCCTCTCTCGGCTGACACTGTGAGTGCGGGTGCCGCCCCTACAAAGTCTCACGGGGTTTTTTAACAGCGTTTCGCTGCTGTGAGTTCTGCGGCGCGTGCGTCTCAGTGCTCCGGTTCCCTTCGGCCTCTGCTGCTCAGTCGTTGGGCTCGTTTTTGAGCGCTTCGTCGTCCGCGTTGCTCGGGGTTAGTGGGACAGCGCTTGGCCTGATGCTGGCAAGCATCAACACAGGCCCACTCCTTTATAAACTACACGGGTCATTACCAACCACAAAACATTACGGGCTTTTAGTAGCTTGGTCTTCAAGCGCTTTGTGGCATTTTAGCACACTCTCTGTCGCACACAAATGTACTATTTACTCACATTGTGGAGACAACAGCATGCCAAGTAATGCCCATGGGAAATTTAATCACCATATTTTGGTAGTCGTGCATATCAAATTGCGCACACTCGGAAACAAAGGAAATTTTTTTTTACAGTTAGCGATTCAAACTGCGTTTTATTCTTTTTCTTATACTCTCAATTCCAGTTTGAAATGCTTCACTGTTCAAATGTGTGCAGAGATGACAGTTGGAAATATTCCAACTTTGCCGTGACATACTGGATGCACTGCTTCATCCATGTTGAAGTTTTTTCGCCCTATCCCGTCAAAGTAAATACACAAATAATTATACATATAGGAATCGTTGGGCGTTGTGATCACCAGGGCGAAACCATTACAAGATAAAAAACAATACAACTGAATGCAGGGGAGAACAGGAAAGAGACTTGTTACAGCGAGCTGAACCTTGGGACAACAAGAAGTCGCAGTTACTTTGCTTACCACGGAATCAGGAATCACCTCTGATTGAGAGCAAAGAAATAACCATCGTAAATAAAAATACTCATTTCAAGAGTAAAACTTAAGAGTTTTGAGTTTGGAACAAAAATTGAAAATATTTTTGTTTTGTTTGATACTTTATACAATGTAGCCGCAGCATGTTAGCAATGAGCAAACTACTTCCACGCCATGTCGCGACTTCCTCCCACCGACAGCAAGCGACAATTGGGCCCTAAATGGGCCCTACATAGCTGCTATCAGCGTGCTGTCTGGGGTAGGACAGGGTCACCCTGAAAGGCCTCTCCCTCCCTTGGCAACGCTACGGCCAATAACGCGACACCCTGAAGTCCTTGCTTTCAGGGGACCTGGTGATGGAGGACACACACTGCAGAGCCCACTAACACACACTGGCGCAGGATCTTAACTGGGCGAGCCTCCCATCAGCCCCTATTCAACCCACTGGGTTCCGCTCCTAATTTAACGCCAATGACAAATGGGTAGAAAGTCTGACAGACGGATAGACAATGAATACAGGTGAAGGAACCAAAAATGCATTTAAATGAAGGCAACAACATACAATCAAAACATTCATTTGCAATTGTAATTTGGAGATTGCATATCCCAATTCATACCAACTACAAAAAAAACAACAACAAAAAAACTATTATACTCAACCAGTGATTTATACTAAAAGGGAAGGAAAAAAAGAAAGAATAAACAAATTGCTGGGTTCTTATGATAGGCATATACTGTGTATGTGCGTGTTTAGTGTGGTGAAGGTGGTTAAAAAAGGGGCTTGTGAGAAAGCATAAATGTGTACAGAAGCTGTGAACTTGGCCTACTTTTAAAAAGGCGTAACTACTGGAGGATTGGAGAGTCCATGTAAAGGTTGTTCGGGGCGCACGGTACCGGTACAGAAAAAGGCAAGTTTGCAGTTCCATTTCTTCCTCGCTGTTTCTTATCTTATTTTTATTGATTTATTTATTTTTTTGTGGTGTGCATCAGCACGTCGCGGGGAAGCGTGCAGAGCCGGCGTGGACGGAGCGGGGCGCACTCACAGGACACCACGGCTGAAGCGAACGCCGTAACTCCAGTGCCAGATGAGGACCTTGAGGAGCGTATACCCGATCCACTGGCGGAGATGGAGCTGCCATGACAACGACAAACTACGAGAAGTGGCATAACACGGAGAGAGAAAGCCAAGTGCGGCCTGTGGCTATTTTTGGATCGCGCGTGCCCAGTATAGGGGATGTTCCCAAATCCTAAAGCCTCTTCAGCGCACCAGCAAAAGCTCACAACAAGCTTACCAGAGCTGGGCTGATAATAATAATAATAATAATAATAATAATAACTTTCTATAGCACCATTCATAAATGAAAAAACTTAAAGTGCGGTAAAATACAGCATTTAAGCTAAAGAATAATGAAAGGCAACTGTTAAAATAAATGCAAAAACAGAAAATCAGAATATATATTTTTTTAAAATAGAGTAGATAAAATACAATAGATAAAATATACAAAATGCAACAAAATTGAAGAAATAAAGGGAATATAAAATTGTAAGAACAGGACGTCAGATTAAAACTTTCAATTAAAAGCCAGGCTAAACATGTATGTTTAAGCTGTTTTGTTAAAAATGCCTGCCTCAAATATTTTTTCAGAAGAGTGGTGTACAGTTTTGGTGCACAGAAACCACAGGCATGATTCTTCATTCATATTGCACATTGTCCTGAGTACGTTCCCTTGAGGAGATTAGCACTGGAGGATCTCACTGTGCCAAGAGATGCCTGGGTATAAATCATGAATCATGCTGTCGTGGCAATCAGAAATCCAATCAGAAATGTTTTACATCCATCCATCCATTATCTAGACCAGCTTATTCATGGTCAGGGTCTCGGGGGGGTGCTGGACTCGTCCCAGCATGCATTGGGCGAGAGGCAGGAACACGTCCTGGACAGGTCGCCAGTCCTTCTGCAGCACACATAGCATTCAGTTCACACAGAAAAGCCACGGCTACAATTCGTACCAAGGACCTCCTTGTTGCGAAGCAATGCTATCCACTGCACCACCGTGCCACCCAGAGATGTTTTCCTCTGTGTAATTTGAGGAAAAAGCACATATGCCAGGTGGGGGTTCCGATTCAGACACCGGAAGAAGCAGTAGAGAGAGAAATATGATGGAAATAATATCCACCTGAAACCCAGCTGTAAAAGATTTCTGTATTTAAATTCTTGACATAACATCAGTGTCTTTGATTGCAAAAAATTGTTGCATTAAAAAATATTTTCAAAAAAATTGTATTTAGTATCCCTTGTAGTATAGGTTTCAGCATAAGATAAGATAAGATATAATTTTATTGAACCCCGTGGGGTAATTTGTCCTCTGCATTTGACCCATCCTAGTTACTTAGGAGCAGTGGGCAGCCGCAGTGCAGCGCCCGGGGGCCAACTCCAGTTCTGAGGCCAGTGCAACTTCAGGAGCGCACCTAACAAGCATGTCTTTGAGTGTGGGAGGAAACCGGAGTACCTGGAGTAAACCCACGCGAACACGGGGAGAACATGCAAACTCCACACAGAGAGGATCTGGTCGAACCCGGAACCTGCTTCTTGCCAGGCAACAATGCTAACCACTATGCCACCGTGCCCGCCCATGGATGATATGGTTCCTGCGATTAAGACCAGAGACACATCTTCAGGAAGAAAAAATAATTGTCAGGTCTCAGTTGGATATGTGGGAACTGGGAAAAAAGAGATCCAATTCAAACCCAAAGTACTCACCTCGTGCAGAAGGCCTACATACCCCTGAAATACCTGATCTGTTCCCTCACACCTCTACCCCACCCCAAAATGCTTAAGCTCCTCCTCACTAAGGTGTGCCGCCCCCACCAGGCCCAAGGCACAGACCTCTGCCCAAAACCTATATCAGAGACAGAGGAGAGAGGAGCCCAGCTCAAAGAGGCCAGGGTATACACGGTATGTCGTGTCTTGTGGCAGATCCTCGGTAAAATGCACTATATAAATAAATAAAACACTACTGAACTGAGCAGGCTGAATCTGGCGTGCGTGAAAAAAGAGTGATAGAAAGAAGGATGGCGAGAGAGACAGATTGAGAGAATACATATATATATATATTGTTGATATGTTCTTTATATGAAAGGCTGCGGCAATATAAATATTGATTTTGCCATTCCAATAAAGCGAGGATGGAATTGGATTTGGAATTGGACGGTGGGGAGGAACAGAAAGAAGGCCAGAGGGGAGAGAGAAATTGAGAGAGGGGGAGAGAAAAAGGTGGACAGTGCCACTGGAATAAACAGACAACAGAGAGAGGGCAAGTAAAAGGATGAAACATTTCAGAAAGAGATAAAAACCCAAAAGGTGCTACCTTTTTCCCGCCACTAGGGGCACAAAGACATTCTGGGCATGCTCTTTTAGGGACACCCCGGGGGAGCGAAAACTCCGCCTGGCGGCTATGTCGCCGACAGGACGTGTTTTACAGGGCTAACATTAGCTAATTTTAGCGAGCATTTGCAAACGTGCTTGAACGTTTTCGTTTTTTTTGTTCCCCTTGAACGTTCATTAACAGTATGACAATGCAGATCACAACCATTGGGGAATGCAATAGCAATACCTGAGATAAGCAATAAGTCCACAATGATTAGACAACTAACTATCTGACTTTCAAAGACGTCATCCACAGCAAAGCAGACTGAAAATTCAGTATGAAGGAGTTCACACTAACATAACATAACATAACATAACATAACATAACATAACATAACATAACATAACATAACAACAATGATGACAATAAGCCATTCAGCCCAACAATGCTTGCCATTTTCTAATTTCTAACTAAATTTCCTGACTAAATTGTTCCTAGTGCTCTGATTACCTACAGACTAGATAGTCACTAACACCTAATCCAGCCTGGTCTGGTCTGGTCTGCCTCTACTACATGACCTGGCAGGATATTCCACACATTGACTATTGAATGTGAAAAAATGTTTCCTAATGTCTGTATGGAATCTACCTTTTGTTCATTTCCATTTTGTCCCCTCTTTCTACTAACAGAACTCAACCTGAAAAATTTCTTGTAGTTCACTTTGTTAATCCCCTTTATGAAACAAAAATCAATCAAATCACCACATGATTCCTTTTACTATGCTTGAACAGATTAAACATCTTAAGTCTTTCCACATAGCTTTTATCTTTCAAGCCAGGAATCAATTTGGTTGCCCTTTTTTGAATCTTTTCCAGAGCCTCTATACCTTTCTTGTGACAGTGCGCTGCAAAAGGTTGCCCTTATCGAAGGAAAACCAAGTTAGACACGTGTAGGCTGAAAAAGGCAGCCCCTCCGAAAAAACCCGGCAGGGGCTGTACCTGGGCAAACAGGCCTAGCCCTTGACCAGAGAGCGAGAGAGAAGGGTATGAAAGGAGGTGAGGTAATTAACCCGTTAATTAACGCCGGTTAATTACTGGGGTCCCCGCCCACTGCAGACTGAAGAGCTGATTTAGGAGGGAACACAGAGAGAGAGCCTTAACAAGTGTCTAATGGAACACTCACACACTCTATCCTCATACTCAGAGAGAGAGGCAGAGGGAGAGAGTGAGGGAGGGGGAGGTGATGGAGAGAGGGTGATGAAAGGAGAGGAGAGAAAACATATGTAATGACAGAAAGAAAGAGAGAAAGGATGAGAAGGATAGTAGAGAGGGGGAAAGAGAGATGGAGGGCTGGACATGAGGAAAGAGACAGTTTTAATTTCTGTTAGGGTTTGTAGGGTTGTTTTTTTGTTATTGTTGTTGTTTCCTTTGTCAACACAGTGCATGCCTTGAGAATAAAGCACCTTGAAAATTGAAATTGAGAGAGAGCGAGATGGAAGAAAGAGGCATGGCAGAGAGAGAGATAGAGAAAGGGAGGGATGGGGTGGATAGAGCGAGAAAGAAAGGGAGAGAAAAACAGCTGTGCGGCTGTAAACTTTGGCAACATTCACAGATGTACGTCCTGTCAATAAAGCTTTTTAATTTGAATTTAAAAGACAGGGTGTGATGGATGGATGGATGGATGGATGGGAGAGACAGAGAGAAAGAGGGCAAGGCAGAGATGGGAGAGAGAGAGAAAGAGAGTGTGATGGATGGATGGATGGATGGATGGATGGATGGGAGAGAAAGAGAGTGAAACCCACAACATGTGCATCAGCCATGATGGTGTGAGATGCTCCACCACACAGTAAAGTGGGGGGGGGGGCACTCTAGTATAAGGCGGGGGGGGGGGGCAAAAAGCGGCTGGACAGATGGACTACAGGGGACCTGAGGAGGTGAAGGGGGGGTCATCCAATTCTGGGATGGGGCAGGTTGGACACCGGGGGTGGGGTGGGGGGTGGTGTGGGCTGGTTGGCGGGGGGTGGGGGGGGGGGGGGGGTCGGGAGGTTGGGGGATTGGGGGGGGGGGGGTCGTCCTGGCTGGTTTGCTCTTTCCTCTTATTAGCGCTTAACGAGCACTTAACTCATGAAATATTCATCTGCGCTAATACCATCTCTGCTCCAAGCTGAGCCGGCTACTTACATAAGGCAATTATGTAAAATAACGAACAGATTTACTGAAAGGGAGGGAAGGAGAGTGAGAGAGAGAGAGAGAGAGAGAGAGAGAGAGAGAGAGAGAGAGAGAGGAAACAGGAAACAAAGGAGAGAGAGAGGAAGAGAGGGGGAAATGAGGAGAGAAAGAGGGGTGAAAGTGAAGTGGGGTGACAGAAAAAGGGAGCAGGTTGGATGGAGAAGAAAGATACAGAGGTTTATATCTTTTTATACAAAGATATAAAAAAAAACTGGAAAGCATTAACCTAGAACATACACAAAGGAGCAGACTGAACCAAAAACGTAGCCTTCAAACAACCCTGTGGAGAAAACACACTTTGTGTACTCATGGAATTATACTAATCTTGAAAAATCCCACAACTACTAACTCAGCGTAAAGAGGAGCAGGTACCTCAAACCAGAGTGCCACCTCCTCTGGAACTACCCTGCCTGCCAACCAGCTATTTCAACCACCTTTTATTAGTCACGGCAATTTACGACCATTTTGATGCATTTGGCAGCACGATAACTTAAGACTTGTTGTGCCAGTCGTCCACTAAGCACCGGAGATACAGTGACTCAGCAGCGATGCACACCATCCTTGATTCTTCCAAAAAATATTTCAATATTGTCCAAATGAGATCGTGGCACGTTTGAGCATTGGGTAGCACTGTCGCCTCACAGCAAGAAGTTTCCTGGGTTTGAATCCCAACTGGGGCCTTTCTGTGTGGACTTTGCATGTTCTCCCCAGTTCTGCATGGGTTTCCTTCAGGTACTCTGGTTTCCTCCTGAAGACATGCAGGTAGGCTAATCGGAAACTCTAAATTGTCCACCGGTATGAGTGAGTAAGTGAATGATGATTGAATGGTGTGTGTGTGTGCCCTGTGGTAGATTAGCGACCTGTCCAGGGTGTGTTTCTGCTTCTCGCCCAACGCATCCTGGGATACGTGCCAACACCCCCCACAACCCCTGGACAAGTGGGTATAGATAATGAATGGATGGATGTCCCAATGACAATAACTTAACAAATCAGCACGGGGGGGCAAAGAAAAAACACCTATTGCGAATACATTTTCTTGTGGGAATAATTTATTGACTTTGTATTTTGACCATATTGTACCACTAACTTACACTGATATGGGTTGCTGAAAGACCTATACTGGAGCCAGCCGTGCTGGCACTAAAGAGCAAAGTCTCTCCACAACACCAGGAAGTGAAGCCCATTTTTGGCAGCTTCGTTTGAACACAGACAACTTAGTTTAGGAGAAGAATAAGGAAACATTTTGTGGGAGTCATCTGTGAAGTTAAAAGATTAAACAAAAGATGAATGCTATTCTTATCCACCACTATGCATATCAAGTTAAACAAGCCATCACCATGAATGTTGCTTCATTTATGCACCAAGTTTGTTCAAAACAGTTGGTATCATCCATCAATAATTTATAATGTGCAGAATAACATAACTCAGTCTGTCACCAAACCAGTCGGGATTATTTTTCTGCTTTTGAGCCAAAGTCGGCTTTTCCAAAGAACAAAAAGAAAACAGATGAAAGAAAACTCTCAGTCCCCTCTTGCGATTTTAGCACAACGCTTGGAATATAAATTTATCGCGACTCCCAGAATATTTTTACTGACTTTTTATTCATCGCAAATCTCCCACCGGAGATCCATCCGCAGGCCGGTTCGGTTGAGGAGACGTGTGGCCCAATCTCTGACTCCAAGCTGTAGGGGTCAAAGTGCACGACTCCAGGGGGGCTCCCCATCTTCACACCGCACCACGGCTCCCCTGACCCCCTTTAGATATCCGTTCAAATTCACAGCTGGGCCTGCTGCTTCTCTCTCAGGACCCTCACCTGCTGCCTCCCTATGCAAAAAAAGCAAAGCAAAGTTAATGTTTTCTAGCCATCCGACCTAATGTTAGCTAGGTGAAGACTGATGCTTGCTAAATGCTAGCTAACCTTAATCCAAGCAGTGTGGATACCTTTTCAGTCTTGCTTAGGGCAGAGGACACTTTCTTTTGAGAAACTGAACAATTTTGAAAAACTTAAAATATTTTGTTGCCTGGCACAAATATGGGCGCACGATTGCCCTCCATATTATATTCGCCTTCACGCACTGGCTTGTGACTGCCCGCTGCCCAGCTCTACTTGCACCTGAATACAAGCTACGAGTGAGAGGGGGCAGGGGCAGCTCATACAGCGGAATGACAGGTGGCTGTATGCCACTTTGACATTTGAAAAAAAGTGTAGTGTGTTGCTTACAGAAATAAACAACTATCTATCCATCCGTCCATTATCTATACCCGCTTATCCTGAACATGTTCCCGGGGTGGTGCTGGAGCCTATCCCAGTGTGCATTGGGCAAGAAGCAGGAATACACCCAGGACAGGCTGCTGATCTAACACAGGGCACACACATCACAGGCCATTCACTCACACACTTATACCTATGGGCAATTTAGAGTCTCCAATTAGCCTACCTGCATGTCTCTGGGCTGTGGGAGCAAACTGGTGTACCCGAAGGGAACCCATGTGGAATAAACAACTAAACACCAAAAAAAATATTTTTGGGCAGGAGCAAATCTATTTTTTTGTATGGGTTTCATAGTATGTGAAACACAGGAAAGAACAGATCAGATTGAGGAAGTGATTTAGCTAATTTAATATTTAAGAGCAGCAGTTGCTGTAAAACCCTGAAATGGACTAGCCCTTGTTCAGCGGATCAGCAGCCCTGTCATACCGCATGGTCTGAACACCCCCCCCCCCCCCCGCCCCCACCCCCGCCCGCGGCATGGTGACACAGAGGTAGGGCGTGAGCTCACAGTAATCTTTCTCTACGAGTCATAAAACCTCCTCTCTCCCTCTTGCCACTCCCCCAACTCTGCCTGAAGACTGCAGAAACAGAGAGGTAGAGAGAGAGAGAGAGAGAGAGAGAGAGAGACAGAAAGCCATCATTTCTTGGAGTCTGTCTGACAATCTCAGATCAATAACATATACAGCGGATATATACACACACACATATAAATGAATGTATATGAATATATATATATATATATATATATATATATATATATATATATGAATATATGAATGTATGTATGTATTATATAATGAATATATATTATATTCATTATAAATGAAAGGGATAGTTCTCACTAGTTTACATTAAAAGTAAAAGAATAACAAGCAAAAACAAACACATGAGAGAGAGAGACAGAGAGAGAGAGAGAGAGAGAGAGACGTTCCCACTGCCATGTCAATCAGAAACTCCTCCACCAGCATCCTCTCTCTTTCCTCCTATCCTGATGTTTTCTCCCTGTCCCCCACCCTCTCACCTGATCTATTTGTCTCCTGCCTGTTGACATGTGTTGCTCACTGTGAATACATAATAGCTGTCACTATGTCAGATGAGTGTGTGTGTGTGTGTGTGTGTGTGTGTGTAGGATGCTACTGTCCAGGTGAAGTGTGTCTGTTGTAAATATGTATGTAAGTATATATAAGTATGTTTGTGTAAGTATGTATGCTGAAGTACGCACGTCTAAGTATGTACGTGTATGTATGTTTCTGTAAGTATGTATGAGTAAGTATATATATGTAAGGGTGTATGTGTAAGTATGCAGTAAAAGGAGTAGATTAGTGTGGTGGAGGGGAATAAAGACAGTTTTAAGATGGGCAGGGGGCATAAACAGGAAAAAAGATGGATGGATGATGGATGAGTGGTGTGATGGAGAGAGCACAGTGGGGTGACAGTCTGAGGTAGGGGAGGGTAGGATGATTAAAGGGCTGAAAGGAGCGAGAGAAGAGTCTGATTTGAGGGTAACAGGAAACGACAGCGAAGGATGTTTTCAAGGGCGTGGCGCAGACGTGGATGATTTTGAGTCTGTGGGGGGGCGGCAGGAAGGGAAGGATGGAGAGATGGTGGGACAGAGAGAGAGAGAGAAAGAGAGAGAGAGGTGGGTGAGTGGTTTGAGGGTGTGGGGCAGAGAGTCAGAGAGAGAAAGGAGAAAGGGGGAGGGGAGAGAGAGAGAGAGACTCACAGTGCTCCACTGAAAGGGGGGGGGGGGGTGGCTGCCATGTTGCTACTCCCCTCCCTTCACAATTAGCCAATCAGCAAAGGCCGTGGCAGGCAGGAGACATAAAGCACAAGATTGCAGCACAAGCAGAGAAGGATACTGAGAGAGTTGCTGGGGAACCCTCATCCAACACACCCATCCACCCAAAAAAGAGAGTACCTGCTGGGGACAATAACCACCATAAGAAAGAAGCCTCTTTTTTCCCTTTTCCGTCTTTTCTTTTTTTCCCCCAAAAAAAAAAGACAGAGAGAAAAAAAAACAACCGAAGACAGAGGTTTTTCTTTTTCTTTTCCGGAGAAAACTGCCTTTTATTTTTTTTTATTTTTAATTTTTGTGTTGTTGTTTGCTGCCACTGCCGCTGGTTTTTAATTTTCTCTCTGTCATCTGTATTGTGTCCCCACTCGGCCTTGGGAAAAGAAAAAAGAAAAAGGAAAGAGAAAAATACCACGCTAAATACAATATCAAATACAATATTTCAGCAGGCAGCATATCCCCTCACAAAGCCAAGTGGCTATTCCAAGACCTCATCGACCGGACCTGTTCCCTCTTTTTACAACAAGAATGGTTACAGTACGTATATCTGATTTTTTTTCCTTTGCATGGCTCTGAACTTGAATGCTTATTTACTCAATATATGACATAAACTGAGCAACTAAATATATGTATTTATTATAATATATCTTACTGCTGTTGATACATATATATATATATATATATATATATATATATATATCGTGTGTTTGTGTCTGATTGTGTGCAATGCATCATGAATATCTCGGATCTTCGCACAACACATTATTTTTTCCAGTCAAACATACACACACACTGTGTGCGGATATCACTGCGCATAGTGATAGGATTTAACGATCAGTCGCGGGTATTAGTAATGTGATATATGGCGATGCAGCGCGGGGCCGGGGCTTAAATCAATGACTGTGTCCTGCGACGATTTGGCTGTACGTGCTTTCTGCAGGGATTAAAATGCTTATTGTGCTCTTCCCGAGCAATATACAGCGCCAGTGAAGCAAATACCTCAACTAATCAACACGATGTATTTTCTCTTGTCTGTTTCTAATTAGTATTTCCTTTTTTCATTCATCTTAAATATTTCGTTTCAAGGCGAGAAAAGTCTTATATTGATGGCGATTTAATTGCATCTATGCATGTCCCGTTTCCACACAATAGCACGTATAATGTCTGAAATGGAGCAAAGCAGAGAGGCTGGGGCCGCGCGCCGTGCAGCAACGGGGGAGGGCTGCGCGTGCTAGGGGAGGACTGCGCCACTACAGAGAATAGCCTTTCACTGCCTAGCGCTCAGGAAGGATGCTTGTGAGGAGACTGGAGACAAAGGAAAACAATAAATCGAAAGGGGCAGCTGAGAGCCACAGAGAACAAGGGAAAGAGCTGCGTCAGAGAAAGAGAGGGAGACAGAAAGAGAAGAACAAGGGAGAGGGAGAGATATATTGAAAGGTGAAAGGATGAACAGAGAAAGAGGAAATGTACTAATGTACTTGCTTACGTTCACAGACAAGTCAGAATTCCTTAGGGTTCTCGTTGCGATGCAACTCGGTTAATGTGGTGGAAATTGCAGCGGGAGCGATGGGGAGAAACGTGGCCTCTATACAAACATATTCTGTGCTCCGCAGCCGACGCGAAAACTCGTCAAATACAAGTAGAAACACACATTTGTAGACTAAAGGTTCTGCTTGACACATAATGAAATGGCAGCTATTTCTATGCAACGGTTCTAGCGCTGAAACAGCGTCGTCGTGCGCTTCCTCGCGGACCATTTTGGGCGTGTCACCACAGTGTGTCCTTGACCCCCACATCTTCGAGGACATAACGATGCCACGCGCCTCTAGTGGTCACCCATTCTCGAGCCCGACAAGGGCTCTCGAGCTGGGAGCAATTTGTAAATTAATTGAACTGCTGGGTGAGTTCCCCCCTGCAATCTATCAGCAGGTAGAATAAATTAGTCCTTTTGTCTGGCTCCGACAGTCGCGGAGAGCGCGCGCATTGATATCGTTCCGTCAATGTAAGTAAAACAAAAAGGATGCATCGAGCAATTCAAAGAGGCCCTTCAATTCCATTTTGAAGGACAATATTAATATTTATAAATCTGCTCAAAAACCGGATTCCCCTCTTTGCGGCCATTGACGCCATTGTAATGCCAATAACATTATGGTGTGAACGTCCGTTCAGTTAATCGTTCATCGCACTCAATTTCTAACAAGTCCGCTAATTATATAACAAATCCTCCACAAATAAGCATTTGTTTTAGAGAATAAATGGTGTTGGATTGGGCACTTGCATTTTCCTATTTAGGGTTATAAATGAAATTACTAACAGAATTGGTAGGCCTTTCTTTTTTTCGATAGCATAGCCTACCATAGTAGAAAACAGAGAAAACGATGTGTTTGTCTTGTCTGAGACTTAAAATGAACACTTGAGTTTAACATGAACCGAACATGCCCGTTTAACATATACATTATTCCTTTAAACTCTGACATGTTTCGAGTTTAAGTACGCTCCATATATTCTAGGAGCATCCAAGCCCGATACAAAATAGAGGCCTTAGCAGCGTCACAAACGCTGATTCCGCAGTGCACTGTGCGCACGCACTGCACGCTCTTGACCGTCGAGTCAAATGTCACACATCCAAGCGAAGCAATCGGGAATCCGAATACCGGGCCGAATACCATAGCCGTTGTGGCTATGTTTACTAAAAAATCACGAACATTATCTAAGATGCAGTTGGTCAAATTTATACGAATGTAACGTGATAATAAAACGGGCACTTATACCACCATGCTACAGTTATATAATTATGATTATTATAATTATTATTTGTACCTTGTAGTATTTTTGGTGCTGTTCCTTAGAGAGGAAATTGTTTTTGTCGTTATTTTCTTCTTCTTCTTCTTCTTCTTCTTCTTCTTCTTCTTCTTCTTCTCATTATTATTATTATTATTATTATTATTATTATTATTATTATAGATTTTAAATAATAAATGGCTGGAGAGTACGAGAACAAAACAGCTGACCTCTGTACAGATGTAGAGTGACAGACACACGTCTGTGAAAATTAATATATCAAAACTATAATGCTGTTTTGATGCCGGCAATGATATTATCATCTGCTATCTTAGTGGGTATGGCTATTGTTGAGACAGGTGTTGATTGTATTTTTATAAAATAGATTTTTACTGTCATATATGTTATTACTATGTGAATGATTATAATCATATGCTGTTGAACACACACTGAAGGTAAGGCATTAGTACAAGCCTTCAGTCAATAAGTCAGGATATTGTTTTTTTTATTGTATGGTAGTCTGTGCACCTGCATTTCAGTTTGACTCTTTGTGTTATTGTCTAATGTGCATTCCACTTGTGTAATACATGAGTTAAAGGATTCAATTCAGGACCGCAATAGTTTAGCTCAACATTATTATTAGTAGTAGTATTATTCGTATTCTTATTATTGTTATTATTATTATTATTATTATTATTATTATTATTAGTTGCAGGCAGTGATAGCTTGCTAGCTTACTTACTAGGCTTGTGTAATGGTTCTTATATAATAATAGTGACTATAAGGGCATTATGTTATATTGTCAGATGTGCAACAACCAGTAGTAGCTACAATACAGAACACAGCCCCATCCCATCAAACCCCCATCCCCAAAAAAACAATAATAAATGGATTCATGCTGGGTTTGGGTTTGCATGTTAGACACCAAGATTAGCACAGACTTATTTAAAAGTCAAAGTAGGTGAAAGTGCTATTTCTGACCATCTGCCCACCCTGGAAAACAGCCCCCTCCCCCAACCCCCGATGATATCATCTTGGACCCACCAATAAGCATACAAGTGACAACATTGGAATTAAGCATAAAAACTTAATTTCTTTAATTCAAGGTCAGATACTATGCTGCCAAAGCTAAACTATGTTTTATGTAGCTCTTTACTAAAATTAGCAAGCCAATATGTTCCTGTGGTGATAGCCAGTGATCATTAGATAGCTAGCTTGACTAGCTTGTGTAATGGTTCTTGTATGATCGGGAATTTTAACTGTATAGTTACAAGACTTCTGCTCAAGAATGGTTTCGTCTGTCGGCCAAAGTTTGACCTGAATTTATCACCAAAGGGTTATGGTTATCAAATACTTACGACCAATCTAGTTCATATTTAAGGCTCAAATAAAAAAATGAAAAACTTTTCTCAAAATTAATCTCTGGGGTGGATTTCATCACCAATTAGCAATTTAAAAAAATTATGAGAATTGATTGATTTCCTATATAGCAAGTGCCTGTATGAGCTAGCAGCTCCAGCTGATTGGATGCCTACCAGTGTCAAACAGCACCCTAACTGGCTGCAACTCTAGTCAAAATGAGAGGAGCCACCAGAGTGCAAGGATTCTATTGGCTAACTCTAAAGGACTATTAGGGAATTAATTCAAACAGAAATTAAGGGAGAAATAACAGTCTGCAGAGGACAGTAAAAACTACGGGTGTTACGATGCACCCATCCAGATCGGTTCAAAGGGCAAAGATCCCACTCAATCAATACAACATGCAAACATTTATATGTATTGGAATGAATCATACCAAAATATTTATTTAAATGTCAATAATCAACACAGCCAACATCATTGTTTACAATTTCAGCCTCACTACGTGCTAGTGTTGTTTTTCCTTCTGTTAAACGTGATGTCACTTAAGTTTTTGCACTCTCGCCCTCCTTTTGGTTGGATGTGTACTTTGTTACAGGATTGAGTTGTAGCTGAATCACATATATTGATCATTTATTATCATATCGGATTGTTTTGGATCCGCAAAATTTGTGATATTGCCAGTCATCTAATGTTAGCTTCAGAATCAAAATAGCATCCTATCATGGTGAAGCCTGATGTTTATCCTCCTCAGAAAAACACCCATAGTATGACATGTATAATACCCAGCTTGAAAAAATAGCTCTTGGCAAGATAACTCAAAGAATTACACAAACTACTCCTCAAGATGTACATGGGAAGAACTCCGCTTTAGTGTTTTCCTTTCCTCAAGCTCCCATAGTTCATTGAAAACTCTTTATCCATGATGTCTGTGAGATGTTGGAAGTATTACATGCTTGAAGGGAGTTGTATTACAGTGTGGAACACACATTTTCCAAGCATAAAATCATTTTAAAAACGTAAATGTATAATGATTTCATTACAATCACAATAAACCTAAATAATGAAAAATGTATATTTAATGAAATTTGTTCTTATAAACTTATTTTCCTGTAACCCCCCATGGAGCTGAATCGAGGCTAGTTCTTAGTCTTGAATAACTGCTGTAGGCACTAATTGCTAATCTGTTTGTGTACAGAACAGTAATAAGTCAAACATTTCACAGTGCTTGTCAACTCAACAGGCCATTGTTTGTTAGTTTTAACTTTTCAGCTTGATTTACAATGATCTGTCTAAAGCAGGACACAGTAACCTCTCGCAAGTATAAGTTTACATTAGCATACATTTACATGACTTTTGAATTTTGATTCACAGTGTTGTGCAACTTATGTAATGGAATTGACCACTGTAAGCATAGCAAAGGTATTTGTGGCCGTAAAAAAATTACATTACAGGCATGTAGCAGATGCTTATATTCCTGAGTGACTTACACAATCCAGGAACCGAACCTATAACCTTTCAGTTAAAAAGCCCAGTTCTTTACCCACTATGCCACACTGCTACCTAGACCTCTGAGGTTTTGCAAAGTCGAGAGATCTGAGTATTTGAAATCTCTTGGAAATAGTCAAACAGGGTAAAAATTCTGTGCAACCTCCTAAACAGAAAAATGGACATAATAACTCATACAGATATATAAGATTTTTTTTTACTGGATACTACATTAGCTAGCAATTGGCTAGCTGCCTTACGACTGTACTGGCTGTTGTGGTACAGACAGAACTAAATACGTGGCCAGTTATTTCATCAATTGCAGTAGTTTAGCAAAGGAAGCACCTGGCAGATTGTTCATTGGTCACTTAGTTGCCTAGGCAACATATGGACCTCCAGCAATGGCTTGACTTTGATTCCACCCCTGAAAGAACAATCAGTAAGCATGTAAGGCACAAAAATAGAGGTTCTTTAAAAGCTCATGAATTAAAAAGGTACAATGCTGTTCACAGCCCTGTCATAACTTTATGAGGTTTAGAGTTTGTAACTGATGAAAAAAAAATCTGTTAAAACATTTGGGGTTTTAATTCCAAACTGGCAGCACACTGATTAAAAAAGGCCTTGTCAAATATTGAATAAGTCGGGCACCATTTGTTTCAAACCCTAGATGTATGCGATATGTGGGAGGGCAGATGATTGATTGTTTTTTTGCAGTTTGGAAAGCAACCATTGAAGCCACACAACCAGTCTGCTTGTGCCAAGAAATTGAGGCTTCATAGGTTTTTTCCAGATATTATTTATGGTAATACACTCTAGATTGACCGTTGTGCCATGAGATCGGCCTTCAAAATCGAGCCCTCATTGTTTAATCCAGCACTGCGAGGAAACCGCAATTTTAAGGACGAATTTCCTTTTGTGTTCAAAAAAGGTTTCGCCGTTTCATGCGCCGACTAATTACCGTCGTTGATGTTCCTGCTCGGAATGGCCGCGGCGTTTAAACTCGTTAAACGGTCACGAGAGAGGGGGGGAAAAGGGAGAAAAAAGTGGCAAACGATACAGCTCATTGTTCCCCTGCCTCGTGGCGACACAAAGGCTCAGTGTCCGCATTAATATTCATAATGCTGCCACGGTCTCTCAGCACGAGGAGGAGGAGGAACGGGTGGCGCTTTTGTTGATTGTGTCACTCCCTTTATTCAGCAAAAAGACCTTAAATTTGTGCAAGCGCACAGCGCACATCTTTTTTTTTATGGGAAAGAAAGAGAGGGAGAGAATTTTAACAAGCTTGAAGGAAAGAAAAAACGGATAGATATTCCAAGACAAAGCTGATGAGCATGAGATAACCTTTATGAATGGCTAGAAGCCACTCTTAATAAATACACAATATGCTCAGGATTCATGCCTAGCAGCCTCTGCAGTTTTTTCTAAAATTATTATTATCATTATTATTATGAATTTTACAAGCATCGCCAGTGATTTATTGAAACAGTACAGTTGTGTTCTAATCATGCATTGTTCTGATGCAATATTATGATTATTAATTGCATAATATTATTACCTTTATTTTACTTGGAGCTCACACAGGGACCAGCAGGTGGGGGGCAGCCGGAGTAGAAGTTTGTGGTGCGTTGTGAGGGTTTACAGCAGTACAGCGGACACACTGCTCTGACCCTTGAGATGATAAAGGCGCCGGTATACTCAAAACGAAACCAAACCTTTTGTTCAAAACGATGCATTTCGAAACCGAGAGATGAACAAAATTTTTTTTTTAAATACGCGGCGTTTTTGAGCTCGTGCTGTTGAAGAACACGCCCCCTGATTGGCTCCTTGGCAAGCTCAGCCGTACAAAAAAAAAAAGAAGGAGAATCTCCCCGCTTGGAGCTGAGCAGAGGTGCGCGCGGCAGAACGTTTGCATGAGAGAACAGGAGTAGTGGTTTATGTGTGGGCAGGGGTATTAATTGTCTGGAGGCTTTTCTGGTTTAGCCTTTTGCCTTCAGGCTGTCTGTCCAGCCCGTGTGCACTGTGAGTTCTGTGTCGGGCATCCGGGTGCTAATCTGCGCTAAAGCAGATGTTTTGAGACCAAACTGACCCTCTAATTAACTCGATTGTGCATACGTGCCTGTATATGTACGTGTGTGTTGACTGTTTGTGCGTGTGTATCTGTGTGTGTGTGTATGTGTGTTTCGGTTCAAGTCTCATTATCCATTTCTCCTGTCTGTCACTACCTGTTCCAAGGTTCTGCCTGTGTTCAGGTGTCATTCGTGAAGACTGATGGGCTATGGCATGCATCAGTGTTCAGGCGTCAACCACGCAGTGTGGTAGTTGCTAAGGTCTCAACCATGGAGAGTGGCCACTATGCAAGGCAACGACCCCGTCAATCCAATAAAGTCTGTCTGTCCACTTGCAGTGTTGGAAAGTGCAGGTTGAGGAACTGGCTGAATAGAGTAGCTCCTGCTGTCCCTTTGGGCAGGGTAATGAACCGGAATCACTTCAGTGGATATCCATCTGCATTAATGGATGGGATAAGTGGTCTGTGAACTGTGTCACTAAGTTTCCCGATGAGGGATAAATAAATAATTATTGAACGCAGCAGATGTTTGAGCAGCTTGACTGGTGATTCCCTCAGGAGTGCAGTGATTCTTCACAGGTGAACTGTGGCTTTGTCAGGTAAACAGGGAGCAGGTTGTTTGTTTCGCTTTTGTTTCTCAGATTTACCATAGTTCTGTTTGGTTAAGCAGGGGTTCGGTATGTTGAACAGTGATTCTGTTTGGTGAGTAGTGGTTCTGCTTGGGTGAACAGTGACACTGTTTGATAAGCAGTGGTTCTGTATGGTGACCAGTTATTCTGTTTGATGAGCAGTGGTTCTGTGTGGTGAACAGTGATTCTGTTTGATGAGCAGTGGTTCTGTATGGTGAACAGTGATTCTGTTTGGTAAGCAGTGGTTCTGTCTGGTGAACAGTGGTTGTGTTTGCTGAGCAGTGGTTCTGAATTGTGAACAGTGATTCTGTTTGATGAGCAGTGGTTCTCCTTGGGTGAACAGTAGTTATGTGGGCAGTAGTCAGTTGGATTTATGTGTTGCTGGATGATGTTTTGGTTTGAGCTCTAGAGTTCTCCTACCCCATACTGTAAATTAGGGGTATAAATACTGTATGTTAATGTGAAACATGTTCAGTGTTAATTCAACTCTAACAGAGTCAAAAAGGATCATGTGCACTCTATAGAAGTTTGATATCAGATGCTGTAGAATCGATTTTACAGTGTGAGGAGAGCTGGTTTGTTCGTGCAGATTGTTTACCAGGAGCCAGTCGTGCATTTTCCAATAGCAGATGCAGGAATAGATTTTCTTCAAGTCCAGGCAAGTCCAGCAGAAGGTGTGTTTCTCTTGTGTTGAAAGGCATATCTCCAACAAAAAGGTTTTTTTTTGTCATTATAATATTTAGCAGTTCATAATTATTGGCCTCAGTGCCTCAAACGGCATCGTAAATTAAAATGTTGGCAACCAGTTTTGCCAATGGAATTTTAGCAAACAGTTTCTTTATAATTTCCTTACAAGCAGATGATTCCAGACATTTCTGTGTGTACATTTTGAAAATGGGCTAAATTATCACTAAAGTTATTTATGGACTTACACATTTTGAATTTATAGTCTGTCATATTATTTTGAAGTAAGCTACTGAATTCACTTGAATATGAGTTTATTAAGTTGATATTACTGAAAAGTTGCAAATAACTGATTTGGTATTAAGATAACAAGTCAGCTAATGTTTGTTACATGAAAGTAACTCTAGCTATCTGGCCAGATGAACTAGCTGAACAGTGTCACATCAGCTAGATAGATGTTAGCTCTACTCTGTACTGAGGTGCTACATCCAAACTGGTATCTGTGTTAGTTTCAGTCTCCAAGTTATGATAATTGATTGACAAGTGTGAGACCCCCCCACCCCAAAGAAAAAAAAAACAAGCTTTGCATCAGCACAAAACAGAAAATGAAAATAGCTTTTTGAAGGCTACACTGAAAGTGACGCAGACGCTGTATCGTGTATCGATGCACACACTCTGATTTCTGATTTCATTTCCCAGGTGGAGTGCATTCTTTCATCGACACACCCTCCATTCTCTTCCATTCATCAGCCCTCAGTAGGGAAACCAACAGCCATTATTACACTGCAGGAAGCACTCAGACTCCATATCCTCCCTGCCCATCTCTCTCTCCTGGCCGCTATCATCTGGCGCTAGTCCTAGCATCTCCTGGAAAGGAAGCACTTTATGATACAATAATCATAAATACTTAATAAAGTTATAAAAACTACATTATACAGCATTATTAAAGTATGCATTGTTGATTGTCTGTCAGAGTAATGAATGTTTGAGAATGCACTTTCAAGGAGTAGCAAAAGGTTTCCAGATTGAGAAAATCAAATCAGTTTATGGGGGAAAATACGATGTGAGAACAGTTCTTCTGTGGTTATGCAGAACCTGGCAATCCTGGCCTCTTTCTCAGTTACATATTTTAAAAAATGTTTTGATGCTTGACTAAATATCCACTTGCAACAGTGTCATTTTGGCTAAAGCTTTCGCACAAATACATGTAAACAAACAAACACGTATGAGCATGGACATATACATGAACACACTCATGCCACTGTGCCTATTATGTAGTAGTATTTTTTTTTATTTTTTTTTATTCAGTCATCACACACAACACAATAAATATAAACAGTCTAGACAGTATAAACAATTCAACAATCTATGTATTAGGTAGTGACTGAAAAGGCACAGGCAGAAGCATAATGCTTATATATGCCTATCCTACATTCTTTTCAATTTAAGCTACCCTCCAAAAATAAACATAATAACAAAATAAAAATCATTCACAATTGTAACCCTCAAAAAGAACTTTATAAATCATTCTTTTGAAAACCAAAAGCGAATTACACATTCTTACATTTATATTAGCATTATTCCATAATTTAACCCCAACAATAGAAATACATCTCCTTTTAATCCCTTTTTTAGCTTTTTGTACAGTAACATCTCTCAAATCATATTTGGACTCCTGTATTGAAAAAAACCTTTGTACACGGTCTGGGAGTGACTTTGTTTTAGCTCTAAACATGATTTGCATTATTTTATAATATACCAAATCATTAAATTTCATAACATGGGATTTTATAAACATTGGATTAGTCTGATCATAGTAACCAGCCTTATTAATAATACGTATGGCTCGTTTTTGTAGTATGACTATTGAATTTATAGTCGTTTTAAAGGTCGACCCCCACAATTCCACACAGTAAGATATATAAGGAAGTATAAGTGAGCAATAAATTATATACAAGGCCTTATAATTTAATATATCCCTAGATTTATACAGGATTGCTATTGACTTTGAAATCTTTCCTTTTATATAGTCAATATGTTGTTTCCATGTTAATTTATGATCAATCACAACCCCTAAGAATTTTGTCTCAAAAACTCTTTCAATTTCAACATCACAGATTTTTAATTCAATATCCCCATCAATTTATCAATGCACATCAAATGTGCACACCTAAAAACAAAAACATGTAAAGCACAAATGCACATGTGTGGGTATGATACTTGTGTACGTGTGGTGCGTGTGTCAGCATGCATTAAGTGTGTTTGTGCTCATTTATTGTGCTTGTGTGTGAGAGTACGTGTGAACTGGTGTCTGGTAATGTGCATCTCCCACAACACAATGCCTCTGTCTCATTCTCACTCCCCCCCCCCCCACTGCCCTCATCCTCCTCCCCATTCCCCCGCCTCTTCCCTCTACACCGCCTTTTTTTCTGGGAGTCAGAAAGCTAGCGACTATGGCAACTGTCGTCAGGCTGCTGTTGCCCTGGGAACCAGGCTTCAGTTAGACCTTGCAGAAGGTGATCAAGGTTAGAAGAGAGAGGGAGAAAGAGAGAGAGGGAGAGATGGAGAGAGAGAGTAATTTCAAGGAATATGCCAGTGGAAATGCGGGATTTGTTTAAATATAGAATCGCTGCAATCACCTGCATTGATGCAAAATACGGATTTTTCGATAAAAGAAATCTCCAGGGGTAATCTGAGACAGAGCATCAGGCTCTGATGACATCACCGCATGACTTCAAACCCTTATGTCAATCACACTCTTGAAATGCTCTTTGACACTTCAGAGAGATATAGCTACACTGTGTGTGCATCAGTGAGTGTGAAGTCTGTAAATTGTTCAGTGTATATGTTTGTGTGTACATGTTTTATTGTGTGTGTGTGTGTGTCTGTATGTGTACGTACACGTTTGTGTTTGTGTGCATGCACATGTGTGTGTGTTTGTGGGTTGTGTGTGCTTGTACGCATGCGTGTGTGTGCGTGCATGTGTGTGTTACTGGGTGTATGTGTGTGTGTGATTGTGTGTATATGTGTGTTTATGCATGTGTGTGCGCATGCGTATGTGCATGCGCACGTGCATGTGTTTCTATGTGTGTGTGTCCGCGTGTGTATGTGTGCATGAGTGTCTGTTTTATACATGCTAACGTGCATGTGTGTGTATACGTGCGTGCGTGCGTGTGTGTGCGTGCGTGTGTGTAGGTGTCTGTGAAGGTGTGTGAATGTGTGTGTACGTGTGTTTGCACACGCGAGCATGTGTGTGTGTGTGTGTGTGCATGTGTGTGGGTGTGTGATAGTGTGTGTGGGTGTGTGAATGTGTGTGATAGTGTATGTGTGGGTGTGTGATAGTGGGTGTGATAGTGTGTGTGGGTGTGTGTGCGTGTGTGTGATAGTGTGTGGGTGTTTGCGTGTGTGTGATAGTGTGTGGGTGTGATAGTGTTTGTGTGTGGGTGTGTGATAGTGTGTGTGGGTGCGTGTGTGTTAGTGTGTGTGGGTGTGATAGTGTGTGTGCGTGTGTGTGATAGTGTGTGTGTGGGTGTGATAGTGTGGGTGTGTGTGTGTGTGATAGTGTGTGATAGTGTGTGTGTGTGTGGGTGTGATAGTGTGTGTGGGTGCGTGTGTGTTAGTGTGTGTGGGTGTGATAGTGTGTGCGTGTGTGTGATAGTGTGTGTGTGGGTGTGATAGTGTGGGTGTGTGTGTGTGTGACAGTGTTTGTGCGAGTGTGATAGTGTGTGTGTGTGTGGGTGTGATAGTGTGTGTGCGTGTGTGTGATAGTGTGTGTGTGATAGTGTGTGGGTGTGATAGTGTGTGGGTGTGATAGTGTGTGTGTGTGTGTGATAGTGTGTGGGTGTGATAGTGTGTGGGTGTGTGTACACATATTCTCAGCGTGCCTGATTTCCTCCTCCTTCCCTCAGCAGATAATCAGCACCATGGAGACTCAGGTGTCTAATGGTCCCACGGCTAACAGCCTCCCCAATGGGCCTGTGATCGGCGGCAGCAGCTCCACTGACGACAGCAAAACCAACCTGATCGTCAACTACCTGCCCCAGACCATGACCCAGGAGGAGTTCAAGAGCCTCTTCAGCAGCATCGGAGACATCGAGTCCTGCAAACTGGTCAGAGACAAGATCACAGGTACACACACATGCACACACACAGGCACATGCACACACATGCACACACATGCACACACACACACACACACACACAGGCACACACACACACGTGCACATGCACACATACACATACACAGGCACACACACAGACACGTGCACACACACACTTAGACACGCACACAGACACACACATACTCATAAGCACATGCACACACATATAAGCACACGCACACATGCACACAAACATACGCACACACACAGACTCATAAGCATGCACACACGCACACACGCATACACACACACATATACTCAGAAGCCCGTGCAAGCACACACACACACACACACACACACTTTTTTTTTTTTTTTGCTAGCATTTCCTCAGTGTAACATTCATTTTCTTGAAAGGAACAGTTATTTTCCCCCCACTATTCCATTAACCATCAAAGAGCTGAAAATTAAGGCTTGCAATTGGTTAGTGGTGAAAACGAAGGCTTGTGACTGGTTGGCGGTGAAAATGAGGGCTTGTGATTGGTTGATGTTGCAGGTCAGAGCTTGGGCTACGGCTTCGTGAACTACGTGGACCCCAATGATGCCGACAAAGCCATCAACACGCTGAACGGGCTCAAACTGCAAACCAAAACGATCAAGGTGAGGACGGAGACTTCTAGAAGCCTGCCAGCTGAGCAGGGCGTGGGGGGGAGGAGGGGGTGGGAGCTGGGGGGGAGCTGTACAAACAAAGAAAGTGTGAAGGAGAGAAAGAAAAAAGAAAGCAGGGGCAGGAGGTCAGAAGGCGGGGTATTGTCATGGTAATGTAATTAAGGGGGACTTACCAGGGGCGGGGGCGGGCGAGGAGGGGGGGCTGTTTTAGGGGAAAGCCCATCTGTCAGAGATCTGGGGGTCAATGGGGAATGCCTTTGTCCCATGTCTGAATGGGAGGGGGGTAGACAGGGGGGCGGTGGGTGGAGTTTGATGGCAGGAACAAAAACCAACAGGAAGATTAAACACTGCCCCCCCCCACCCCCCCTCCCCAGTCACTTATCCATGGTGTCTGGGAGTCACACCTCCATCAGAGGAGAGATGTGTACAATGGCATTTACAGGATTACAGACATATGGGACTGCACTGAGCTACGGGGGACGCCATCTGTACACACACACACACACGCACACTCACACACACACAGATACACACACATACACACACGCAGATACACACACACTCACAGATACACACACACACACACGCACACTCACACACACACAGATACACACACATACACACACGCAGATACACACACTCACAGATACACACACACACACACGCACACTCACACACACACAGATACACACACACGCACACAGATACACACACACACAGATACACACACATACACACACGCAGATACACACACTCACAGATACACACACACATACACACACACTCACACACACAGATACACACACACGCACACAGATACACACACACACACACAGATACACACAAATATTCTAATATAATACTAATATACAAAATACAAATATACTGAATAATTCTATAATTCTAATATAATACACATAAATATTCAAATATAAATATAAACTAATAAAGTGATTTAGTGCGTTCACAGATATATATGCAAGTACACAAACATACACAGATGTTATGATGCCCAAATGCACTGATAACAGGCATGCATTCATACCTAGATATGAGCACAAACACATGTACACAAATACGGATGCAGTGTACTGACAGTGTATGCGCAAAAGCAAATAGACACACATTACATGTTCTCAGACACCCATGAAAACACAAACACATGTATTTTTTTTTACATTTTTCAGATTTTGTATTATGCAAAGACATCGATTAGTAGTTCATACATTTTTAATGTACTGTATTACAGTAAATATATAGTTAATCTAATGAACTTTCTCTCATATTCCAAATACAGATCATCTCTACTTAGTTATTATCAGTTGCATGCTTCATTTATATTTATCATTGGTAAAGGAGAGCGTCCTGTTGTGATACAAATATAAACTAATGGAGTAGGTTGCATCTAACCCTCTCTCTCTCTCTCTCTCTCTCTCCCCCTCCTTCTCCCTCTCTTTCTGTCCCTCTCTCTCTCTCTGTGCTGCTGCAGGTGTCGTACGCCCGGCCGAGCTCGGCCTCCATCCGAGACGCCAACCTGTATGTCAGCGGGCTGCCCAAGACCATGAGTCAGAAGGACATGGAGCAGCTGTTCTCGCAGTACGGCCGAATCATCACCTCCCGCATCCTGGTGGACCAGGTCACAGGTACAGCCTTAACCCTGGATGCTGACCGAGTGCTCTCCGAGCCCCGACCGCGGGCCTCCTGGGCTGGACTGGGAGCAAAATTCGGTCATGGCTGTCCCACACCGAGCAGCCGTAGGGTGACCAGGCGAGAAGGGGATAAAATTCTTCCCAAACGTGGCCCAGCAGCCCAAAATTCAACCGGCCCATCTGGCGTTTGTCAAAATTGCCAGGCGGCCAGTTTGACCGTGGTGACCACTCTGACGCAAACACAGACTGTGACTCTGTTACGCCCACCCACTCCCACCATAAACCTGACTGCCACAGACCTGTATTTGTACTGCAGTCAGGACAGCAGAAACCCTGCCCATATTCTAACACAGACTGAAGAATCACCTGGACCATGGCTCCTATGACCCGCTCTAAATAGCATTCCTCTTTCACTTTCTTTCTTTGGAAGAGTTAGTTAGTTAGTGAGTTAGTTAGTTTAACATTGCATTTATTATTAATGGGCCATTGTGGTGATGCATTTTTGTATCCCTGCGAGTAACACTGCTGTTCTCTACTTGATAAGATGAGAGTGTCTGCTAAGTGATTGTGATGTAATGTAATGTATGTTCTGTCCCTCCTGTCTGTAACTGCACCTGACACTTTTCTGTAACCCTGGCCATGGCAGTAATGATCGTATCTCTGTCCGTAGCCCCCACCACATTCCAGGCCCACATTCTGAGCCTAATCCCTCCAGTACTTCAAAGCCTGACCCTGACTGCCTCACTCAAACCCTAAACCCCACTGTTTAGTCAGATATTATTATGGCTTACCAGCTAACATCACCCACTTAGGTACTAACATTACCCTTTACCAGCTAGCATAACCCACTCAGGTACTAACATTACCCCTTAGTGGCTAACATCACCCACTCGGGTACTAACATTACCCTTTACCAGATAACATCAACCACTCAGGTACTAACATTACTCCTTAGAGGCTAACACAACCCACTCGGGTACTAACATTACCCCCTTAGCAGTTAACATCAACCACTCAGGTACTAACATTACCCCTTAGATGCTAACATAACCTACTCGGGTACTAACATTACCCCTTAGATGCTAACATAACCTACTCGGGTACTAACATTACCCCTTAGATGCTAACATAACCTACTCGGGTACTAACATTACCCCTTAGATGCTAACATGACCCACTCGGGTACTAACATTACCCCTTAGTGACTAACATCACCCACTCAGATACTAACATTACCCCTTAGATGCTAACATCACTCACTCGAGTACTAACATTACACCTTAGATGCTAACATCACCCACTCGGGTACTAACATTACCCTTTACCAGCTAACATCACTCACTCAGGTACTAACATTACCCCTTAGTGGCTAACATAACCTACTCGGGTACTTACATTACCCCTTGGTGGCTAACATCACCCACTCAGATACTAACATTACCCCTTAGTGGCTAACATAACCCACTCGGGTACTAACATTACCCCTTAGATGCTAACATAACCTACTCGGGTACTAACATTACCCCTTAGATGCTAACATAACCTACTCAGGTACTAACATTACACCTTAGATGCTAACATCACCCACTCGGGTACTAACATTACCCTTTACCAGCTAACATCACTCACTCAGGTACTAACATTACCCCTTAGTGGCTAACATAACCTACTCGGGTACTTACATTACCCCTTGGTGGCTAACATCACCCACTCAGATACTAACATTACCCCTTAGATGCTAACATCACTCACTCGGGTACTAACATTACCCCTTAGTGGCTAACATAACCCACTCGGGTACTAACATTACCCCTTAGATGCTAACATAACCCACTCGGGTACTAACATTACCCCTTAGCAACTAACACCACCCAGCAGGGCCAACATATCCTAGTCCAGGATAAACATTGCCTCCGAGTAGCTAACATCACCCTCTCAGGTATTAACATGACCTTTAATGGCTAACATTACCTACCAGGTGCTAACATTACAACTTAGGGGCCAACATAACCTAGTCCGGAACTTACGTTGCCTCTCGGGGGCTAACATCACCCCCTAGGCGGCTCGCGTGTCCTCCTAGGTGCTAACATCCCCCCTAGGGGGTTAATGTTGCCTCCCAGGTGCTACAGTAACATCGCCCCCTGGGGGGCTAACGTTGCCTCCCAAGTGCTACAGTAACATCGCCCCCTGGGGGGCTTACATTGCCTCCCAGGTGCTACAGTAACATCGCCCCCTGGGGGGCTAACGTTGCCTCCCAGGTGCTAACATTGCCCTGCTTTCTGTTCCGGAGCAGGCATATCGCGAGGCGTGGGCTTCATCCGGTTTGACAAGCGCAACGAGGCGGAGGAGGCCATCAAGGGCCTGAACGGGCAGAAGCCGCTGGGCGCCGCCGAGCCCATCACCGTCAAGTTCGCCAACAACCCCAGCCAGAAGACGGGCCAGGCACTGCTCACCCAGCTGTACCAGACTGCGGCCCGCCGCTACACCGGCCCCCTGCACCACCAGACGCAGAGGATAAGGTACTGAGGACTGCCGGGCCTGGGGGCGGGGCTGGGGGCGGGACAGGGTGCAGGGCTGGAGCAAGGGGGCAGGTGGGGCTGTGGGGGCGGGGCTGGGGGCGGGACAGGGTGCAGGGCTGGAGCAAGGGGGCAGGTGGGGCTGTGGGGGCGGGGCTGCGGGAGGGGCTGGGGGCAGGGCAGGGGGGCAGGACGGGGGGGTGGGGCTGGGGGCGGGACAGGGTGTGGGTCTGGAGCAGGGGGGCAGGTGGGGCTGGGGGGGGTGGGGCTGAGGGTGGGGCAAGGGGATGGGCGGGACAGGGGGGCGGGGGGTGTGGGGTGCAGGTGGGGGTCACAAGTTGGGTGGACGGGGTAACCCACGTGCCTTTCTCCGAATCTGTCTGCCTGGAGCAGCATCCCTGACCACCACAAGAAATCAAAAAAAAAAAAAATGAATACTCAATAAAGTTAATACCACTCTACTACCACCATATCTCTCTTTCCTTCTCTATCTCTGTTTCTGTCTTTTTTTCTGACTTTCATTTAAACTTGCAGTGTTCTTCCTCCTGTAATTAATGATTAATGGAAAAGTCACCTACAGTAACACTAATACAGAGAGAATAATAATAAAAAAATAATAATAATAAATAAATAAATAAATAAATTTCAAAAGTGCCAGTCCCTTTCCCTCAGAGGGAAGATGACGCACGTTAAATGAAAGACCTATTTCTCATTTATTTTCTCCTTTCTTTTTTCTTTTTCTCTCCCTTTCTTTCAAGCTTTCAACTAATGTCTCCACTCCCTCCATTCTCCCTCTTCCATTGCAGACTCGACAATTTACTAAACGGCAGCTACGGAATGAAGAGGTAAAGGCTGCGACATTGGGTGTGCGTTTCAAAAGACATCCAGAGCCAAACAAAGCAGCGGGAATTACAACTGCTGGCACCACCAGTACTCCCACAGTAGAAGACATTACACACCAAACCACACCTTTCCTTCCACTCGCTTCTGCCATTTAGCAAGGCACTCTTATCACAGAGAGAGACTTACTCACTGCTATGTTAACACCACAGGACACTTTACTGAAGGAACTCCCTGGGTAAGTACCTTGCTCAAGGGTACGGCAGGTAGCGCCCCAGGTGGTATTCGAACCTGCGTCTTTTGAGTTCCAAACCCAGGTCCCATAGCCATTGCATCACGCTATCGCTCTTTTACAATCCCACACACTCATTGAAAGGACAGAGCCACATGCTCCCATTAGAAGGGTGTAGCGCCGCCTCAGAGTGCACCCAGTGTGTTGCCCACTTTAGAGTCCCTCACTCTGTCAGCACTTCCATTAGAATGACGGAGCGGAACACGAATGACGAAGTGTTCCAAATATTATAACGATCGTCTGTAGTAGTGCCCGCATTTAAATACCGGGTGCTAATAGTGTTTCCGTTTGACTGACCAACGGAAACGCGACCGGTAGCTGCTGTCATTGCACTAACGAACATCAGGCAGAAAGGATAACCTCGTTAAAATCACAGAGCGCCGCAGCAAATCCATCTACAGGGCCACAGGACGCAGACCAGCAGGCCCAGCAGAGCAGTCCCACAGTGCTGGCTTAATTAAGTATTCACTCTGCAGACACCGTTTTTATTGATATTTATTGAAGCAGGGAGTCACTGAAAATAATTTGGAAGAATCAGGTCACAGAGAGCTGTGCCCCGTCTGTGGCTCTAACTCCAGACCTCCTCATTACACCCCAAATTACCTTCCATGAGCAGCGCAACGCAATAGACATCTGCAGGAAAACAAAAAACAGCAACTGACAAGCCCATTACGGCGATCGAATCACCTTCGGCCCAAACGGGAAAGCCACATAAAGACGAAAGCGGTTACTGGCTGCAGCAGTAGATTCTGGCAAGGCTTTGTTTAACATCTCTCTCACTTTGTGTTTCCGCTTAATTGAACTAACTTTTCAGTTTTTTTCTTTCTTTCTTTCTTTCTTTCTTTTTAAATTTAATTTTCTTTTTTTCCACCAGCATCGGTACACCAGATTCCATCTCCCTTGGGTGTGTGTCTGTGCCGCAGTGTCTTTTGCCTCCGGCTTTGGTTTTCGTGTTACCTTTTTTAAAGATTCCTCCATAGGTCTCTCTGTCTTTCCTTTTCGATCGCTACCTGTTTTACCCGCATCTCCATCCCCTCCGGAAAGCAATGGACAGTTAGCGGGATAAATGTGCTTTTTCTTTCTTTCTGTTTTGCGACAAGGCCACCGCAGTGTTTGTTCATTTCGGGTCCCAGAAAAGGAAAGAAAAAAACGAAACAAAACAAAACAGAGTTGTGTGTGATGCAACCAAGCTGAGAATAAATGAGTAAATTAAAAATGGAAATGTAAAATAAATGCGATGGGCGCATTACAAAGCGCAGCAGCAGCCCTGGGGTATGACGAGTGTGTGTGAGAGAGTTTATGCGCTAATTAGCAAATCCAGGTGATCGGAACAAAATACTGGGGAAGACTTTTACTTTCTGAACCTGGACATTCCACCTCTGGGAGAGAGGCCAGACAGGGTTAGGGTGTAGGGGGTATGATTAGGGTAGGGTGTGGGTGTGGTTATCGTTTGGGCATGGGGTTAGGGTGAGGTGTAGGTGTTGTTAGCATATAGGGGTGTGGTTAGGCTGTGGGGGGTGTAGTTATGGTGTGGGGGGTGTCATTAGGCTGTGGTGTGTGCGGTTAGGATGTGGGGGGTGTAGTTATGGTGTGGGGGGTGTCATTAGGCTGTGGTGTGTGTGGTTAGGATGTGGGGGTGTGGTTATGGTGTGATAGGGGTGTGGTTAGGGTGTGAGGGGTGTGGTTAGGGTGGGGAGTGATTGTGATTTTGGTATGGGGGGGTGTGGTCAGGCTATGGCGGTGAGATTATGCCCTGGAGGGTGTGGTTAGGCTGTGGAGGGTGTGGTTTTGGTGTGGGGGTGTTGTTAGGCTGTGGAGGGTGTGGTTATGCTGTGGGGAATGCGTTTAGTCTGTGTGGGTGTGGTTATGTTGTGGGTGTGAGGTTAGGCTGTGGGGGTATATGATTATGGTGTGGTGGGGTGTGGTTAGTGTGTGGGAGATGTGTTTAGGCTGTAGGGGTGTGGTTATGGCGAGGGTGTGTGGTTAGGCTGTGGTGGGGGTGTGGTTAGTGTGTGGTTAGTGTGTAGGGGATGTGTTTAGGCTGTGGGGGTGTGGTTAGTGTGTGGGGGATATGTTTTGGCTGTGGGGGTGTGGTTAGTGTGTGGGGGATGTGTTTTGGCTGTGGGGGGTGTGGTTAGTGTGTGGGGGATGTGTTTTGGCTGTGGGGGTGTGGTTAGTGTGTAGGGGGTATGTTTTGGCTGTGGGGGTGTGGTTAGTGTGTAGGGGGTATGTTTTGGCTGTGGGGGTGTGGTTAGTGTGTAGGGGGTATGTTTTGGCTGTGGGGGTGTGGTTAGTGTGTGGGGGATGTGTTTTGGCTGTGGGGGTGTGGTTAGTGTGTGGGGGATGTGTTTAGGCTGTGGGGGTGTGGTTAGTGTGTAGGGGGTGTGGTTAGGCTGTGGGGGGTGTGGTTAGTGTGTAGGGGGTGTGGTTAGGCTGTGGTGGGGTTGCGGAATGCGCGGATTTGAACTGCAGAGTGACGTCCAGATTAGCTCTCCCTCTCTCCTCCCCAGGTTCTCCCCCATCACCATCGACAGCATGAGCAGCCTGGCGGGGGTGAGCCTGACAGGGCCCACGGGGGCCGGCTGGTGCATCTTCGTCTACAACCTGTCCCCCGAGGCCGACGAGAGCGTCCTGTGGCAGCTGTTCGGCCCCTTCGGCGCCGTCACCAACGTCAAGGTCATCCGCGACTTCACCACCAACAAGTGCAAGGGCTTCGGCTTCGTCACCATGACCAACTACGACGAGGCGGCCATGGCCATCGCCAGCCTCAACGGCTATCGTCTGGGAGACCGCGTGCTGCAGGTCTCCTTCAAAACCAGCAAGCAGCACAAGGCCTGAACAGCAGGGCGGAGAGAGAGGGAGAGAGTGAGAGAGAGAGAGAGAGAGAGAGAGAGAGAGAGAGAGAGAGAGAGAGAGAGAGAGAGAGAGAGAGGGAGAGAGAGAGGGAGAGGAATCGCCACAACTCCTTAATCCTGCAGGGGGAGCCCCATAGCTCCCTACTACACTCACCCCACATGGGTCTGGATAACGTCTCACACATACACTGATGCGTGAACACACACACACACACAGACACACAGAAGCGTGAAAACACTACACAAACACCCTCCTGCACACACACACTGATGCATGATCATACGCACACACACACATGCATTGTGCAGACACAGGTATAATCACATGCTAGACATCACACGCACACACATGCACGAACGCACGCACTCACACACTCGCACACACATACACACAGAATGGACTGTTGGACTGTACCACCAGTGGTGTCAGTAGAGTTCCATGCATGTTTATAGTTTGGTCTGCTAAACTGCCGTGAATGTTGAATAGCAACAAAATACCCACAGCGACTGCACCAGAACACACCAGAGTTGTAACAACGTTTATTGTTAGCTTGCTAGAGTAAAATGTTGTGACATTTTGTTGTCGGCTTGGTAGGAGAGTGAAATGTTGCAACAACATTTTGCTTTATGCTTGGTAGAGGAATGAAATGTTGTGACAACGTTTTAGTATTGGCTTGGTAGAGGAATGAAATGTTGTGACAACGTTTTAGTATTGGCTTGGTAGAGGAGTATTATCACAGACCTGACACTGTAAATCAGTTCAAATCTTCACACTGGAGCCATACCTTCAGCTCAAGGTCCTGTCAAATTTAACATCAGAAATCTTCCCCGACGGAATTAAATACGATTTTAAAATTTGCCCTCTGATGACAGAAAAAAACACATTGTTAAAAGTATTTCATATGATATGATATATGATGTATAGTAAAATATAAAATATAGTATGCTTTTGTAACCATCTGTTCAAATTCTAGCTCTTCCTCGTTCTTTTTTTACTTTTAACTGAAAAGAGAAAAGGGAACATTCATTAGAATAAAAAAATATTTTCCACATTTGTGGTGGGAAGGAGTCCGGGAAAAAAACTATATAAAGGCAAAAAATATATATATACATAAAAATGGTTAACTGTGTTGAAATCACATTTTGATTTTCTAAATATCGCTGAGTTAGCCAAAGAGGACGACGATCTCTTTGAGGTGAGAGGGTTACGTAAGAAATAAATATATTTTTATAAAAAAAAGGGAAAAAAAGAACATGCTGAGACTTTTTACTGATTGTTGAGCTCAAAAATATTTTGACAGACCACATTGTTTCTTTTACGCTGTTTAAAGAAACAAGGGGAAGGGATTGCGGAAGGGGAGGGAGGGGGGCAAGAACCATTTTGTTGTGTGAGAACACTTGATTGTTCGGTACAAAATCAAAAAAAAAAAAACAAAAAAAAAAACTTTTTAGTCAGTACAAAAAAATAAAATAAAAATCAGGCTTATCCCCAAATTATTATTATTTATTTCCTAATATAGGTTCAATTCCATATTTGATTAGCCCCACCCTCACTCCACCATAGCCCCACCCACTTCGCCATGGTCCCACCCACTTCACCGTAGCCCCACCCACTTCTCTGAAAGTGAACTGTGAGATTCCAGTTCTGTGATGCATGAAATATATAGAGAGGCAGAGCTAACACAGCTTCCCAGAGAGGTGGAGGAACGGGGTGCCAAGTTTCCTCCCTCGTCACCAGTTCCTAAAAGCGCATAGATCCCCAGTAAATAACCGATACAAGCAAACGGCTCCTGACAGATGCCCCTTCATTATCTGAGGAACAAAAAATAAAAGGAAATAAAATAAATCCTTACGGAACAGCAAGTGCAATGAGCTTCGTTTTTATATTAACTTAAAACATGAAATATATATTTTTTAAGAAATTAAACATCAAACTGAAATTGCAGAAAAGCAAAAGGATCAAATAAAGAAAAAAAAGACAAAAAAAACGTTAAAAATGTTTGTCGGTTTATTAGCGCTAAAAGCTCTGATCCCCTGGAATCATACACTTCCTGAGCCCCTGATTCGTGTCCTGAGTATGTGACGTTAATGCGAACAAATGATTCGGCATCAAAATCTCTTACCTTTTTTTGATCGTTAAAACAAACAAAAAGAAACAAAATAAACTAGCATCAACACAAGATTGTTCAAGGGATACTTCATTTTCACAATATGTTCTTAAGTTTATGCGTTGTTCTGTTTTTTTCTTTTTTCAATGTTCTTTGGTTTATCCATCCTCTTTTACAGTTACTGTATATCCCGTATTGGGTCTACCCATCATGCATCTGTTCTCTTTGGTTCACCCCGTGTATATCTCAGAGTAGGCGGCTTTGGTTTCTAGGTATGTTTTGCATATCAGAATCACGTGTTGATTTTGCGTCTTTGTGTGGTTAATATAGCCTAACTGTAGGTTAACGTGGGTCTAAGATTTTATTTGATTCATTCCCTTCTTTTGGGTACACATTTAAATGGCTTTTGTTTCATTGTTTAAATAATTAGTTGCCGTTCTTAAGTTTGCAGATTTTAGAATTAGTTGCCTTTATTTCAATACAAAATGTGTACAATTGTGTTTGTAAAAGTCTGTGGTAGCTTTTATTGCGGCAAAAATATATATATATATATATATAAAATGGAAAAATTACTACAAGATAGCGCCAACAAACTTGTAATTATTTGGGTGACTTTAAGCTCGTAGTTTTAACTTATTGTTAACTTAAAAACTATTTATTATCATTATTATTATGATTATTATTATTATCATTATTATTGCCTCGTATAAAAGTATGTTTTGTGTATATTTATGGTTTATTTAATTATATTTGCAAGTTTAAAGGACTTTTTTCATTTTTGCTGATATGTGGTTCTGCCATTTTTTTTCTAAAAGGGTACAAAAAGATTTTAAAAAACAACTCAAAAGTTATGCTTGAGAAATGTTCTCCATAGGCTGAGTGCACTGATTTAAAAAAAAATTCAAAAAGTTGAATTGTGTAGTCTACAAATATTTAGAAACATTCTGTGTGCTAGATGTTACGACTTTACTACCTGTGTTCTGTTTGTCTTGTTGAACCTTATATTCTTTCATTCTTCATGTTGTATAAAAATGAATTTTTTCTTCCATTCACAGTTTTGGTTTGGCAAACACTTTCAGTCTAATTTTACCACCCCCTAGAGTCCACCTGAGCACCTGAGTCTCCCCACAGCCTGTTTGAACGTGTTCTACAGGCAGCTGAGGTTTACTTACAGCACTCCACACACGTTCCAGGTCTGAATGGGCTGATCCTGAGTTTAATACATGACTATACACTAAAGTAGGAATCCTCCCTCAGATATATTCTGCAGAGGCAGGAAACGTGTGAGTTTTTTAACCTGCAAACAAAGCAAAGCAAACAAAACATTTCTCACTACTGCCCCCTGGAGTACAGTAAAGATACGTCACTTGCCTGAAAGTCAGTCGTCGAGGGTGAATATAGAGTGTGGATTAGAGGGGACATTGAATAGGTTTGTTTCTCAGACATGCACACACAACGCAGCCAAGCCATGTTGAACAAAACCTCAGGTACATAAGTATTATTTTCCCCTAAATTTAAATGCAAATTCTAACTGTTTCTGATAAAAACAATGAGTGATGTCATTTTTTCCCCTCAGAAATAAAAATGTGCACAGTCATCGTAGCTGCATTCTCTAAAATGTGAACATGAAATTAATTAATCTGGTACATTTTGGTACAGAATTTGATTTAAGTACGTTACTATAGCATGTGTTAATACAATTAAAGGACAGCCCTGAGGACAGTCCTGGTTTGTTGTAATTAACCCCTAAGTGTGTTTTAAACAGCTGGAGTTCTGTGGGTGGGACAATCAGTGCTCGTAAATATGACGACAGTGAGGAAGAGGCTGACTAGAGGGGTAAACTCTGGGAAGTCCACTCTGATTGGTGGAGGGGCGATGAGAGCTCTACTCTGATTGATGGAAGTGTACTCACCTGAGTAACATCCTTCTCTGGGGTCAACAGCTCTTCTGTTTTTATTTTATTTTGTTATTATTTCTTTAAATTTTCAAAAAAACGTCTGTTTATTGCTTGATTGATATGGGGGAGAAAACTCGTCGTTACTTTACAATGTTAAATTTTCAATATTTTCTTTGGATGGTTGAACAAAAAATAAGTAAACGATCAAATCATAAAGAAAGATGGAGTGTGTGTGTGAGAGAAATGGGAAAATCAAGCAAAACCATCAAACAAAAGCAAAAATAATTTCAACCTAAAACAAAAGATCAAACGAACAACAACGAAAATGTCAAAAAAAGAGAAAAAGAAAAGCGTGTGGTTAGTTTAGAATATTTATTACTGGGATTTCAGCTGAGGATGCTTTAAAACTTTTTCATGGAATTGTTTGATTATTTGTACTTTTCATGCTAGAAAAAAATAAAAGTTAAAAATCTTGCTAGTCTGGTCTGTTTTTATTATATATATTTTTTTTATTTCTGCGACACTGCGACATTTCTGGTTCTATCCCACAGAATCTAAAGGGCATCCAAGACAATGGGCCTCATTCATGAAGCATGCATACAATCACACTTGATCCTGAACTGTGTGTAAGAAAATTTCCACAAACATTTTGGCATTCATAATTTTTTGTCTTATCTGTATTTGTTGTTTCAGAACTTTTTATGAATAGTTCCCCCAATTTCAAGGTATTATAATGTTTAGGATAAATGGCTTCACAAGTGTTTCTGATTGGTCAGGTGTGTTCAGTTGCTTCCTTAGTGCAGGTATAAGAGAGTTTCAGTATCTAGGTTTGATTCTAGTCTTTTTATTGCCTTTGGAGTCTTATTGGTATTTGTCAACATGAGGACCAGAGTTGTGCCACTGAAAGTCAAGGAAGCCATTATGAGGCTGAGAAATAGAAAAACAAAAAACAGTCGCAGAGACATAGGCCAAATCTTAGGCTTACCAAAACTGTGTGGAACGTTGTTAAGAAGAAAAAGACCCTGGTGACCTCAGGAATCACGAAGACGCAGGTAATCCAAAAAATACAAGGAAGAGTCTGTGGTGGCTCAGACCCACCATGCCTGGAGTTCAACACCCTTTCCCCCCCCAAAAAAAACAAAAAAACAAACGCACCCTGGTGGGCCTCACCCTGGTGGACCCCTTGTGATAAAGTCTCTTCATTGAATTTTAAACCCTAAATCAATATTTTTTCATGTAGGAACAACCGGTCACTCATGAATAAATCAAGGAATAACTTATCCTGCTTCACAGTCCAGAAGTCCAGAGAAAATGTATTTCTTCAGCACTAATTTCTACTACAAAATACACATTTATTTATTTATTTATTTATTTATTTATTTATTTTGCTGGAATAGATTTGTGGACCTTAACTTTGATTATGAATTCAGATTTCATAACTGTAGGGTTAAAAAAAGACTCATAAGATACTCCTTGTACCCTGGTGGTGTGCTGTTTTTATTTTTATTTTTAAATATTAAAAAGGGCAATGTAGAACTTTTTCTAATGGTAGGGTCACTCTAGGCAAAGTCATGAAATTTCATGCTGAAAAAAAAGAAATGTTAAGAAAAGGAAAGTCTGGAAAGGATCATTTTTGTGCCTGAGGACAACAGCGGGGTCAACAGTTGACTCTCCCCGCCAGTGTTCTCTGGCTGAACTGGTCGTGAAATTTATGGCGAAAACAAAGTTCTACAGACCCTGTGGCTCTCCAGAGGCAGAATTTATCAAACGTCCTGCAACAGTATAATGAGGGAAGAGTTTGTAGTCACATTCCCCAAGCCATTATCGCCCCGGACTGCACCGAGATACACGTCAGAACACAAAGCTTTCAGGATTCTCGCTCGTCTGAATGCTCCTGAATCGATAGGAGGGTTCGCAGCAGTGAGCACTGATATATATATTCAACGTTCAGGAGAACAAATATTTATAAGTAGCATGTCATGATCAGCTGTACAGCATCCAGAACCATCCCAGATACTCTTCAGAATAGTAACTGAGTGTCTGCTTTTGCTGCACTTCAGTGACCTCATTGATTTTTAAGAGACTGAGTCATAGTGTCCTTTTAATGAACGATCAAGAACTATCAAATTTTCGGGAGGCAGAACAACCCTTCTTTAAGCCTTCTAAAAAAATGACAAGAGAACCGGCCTAACAGAAAAAGAATCACCCTGTCATCGGTAAACAAGGAGCCAGAATACGGTCATCTGCGTTTGCCCAATCCCAATCTGGGCCTGAGGTGGAAATTGAATCCAACTCACCGAGTGTACTACAATGTAACACTAATCAATACTTACAGTTCTTCACAGTTCAGCTATTTGGCAGATCCTTGTAGTCAAAATGACATTTCATTTTTGTGAAGGTGGGATGAGAGTGGAGACTCTAGCAAGGACTGAGGGACTTGCTAGCATCAATCAGGAAGACACCAATCTCACTGTAACTGTAACTTGTAGAAAATAGATTAACGGTGCTCTCTTTCTGTTATAACCCTCTGCTATTTTTCTGTTTTACAACTACCCTCTGCTCTCTCTTTCTGTTATAACCCTCTGCTATTTTTCTGTTCTACAACTACCCCCCTGCTCTCTCTTTCTGTTCCACAATTACCTCCTGCTCTCTTTCTGTTCTACAATTACCCTCCACTCTCTTTCTGTTCTACAATTACCCTCCACTCTCTGTTCCACAATTACCACTCTGCTCACTTTCTGTTCTACAACTACCCCCCACTCTCTCTTTCTGTTCCACAATTACCACTCTGCTCTCTCTTTCTGTTCCACAATTACCCTCCACTCTCTGTTCCACAACTACCCCCTGCTCACTTTCTGTTCTACAACTACCCCCTGCTCTCTCTTTCTGTTCCACAATTACCACTCTGCTCTCTCTTTCTGTTCCACAATTACCACTCTGCTCTCTTTCTGTTCCACAATTACCACTCTGCTCTCTTTCTGTTCCACAATTACCACTCTGCTCTCTTTCTGTTCCACAATTACCACTCTGCTCTTTTTCTGTTCTACAACTACCCCCTGCTCTCTCTTTCTGTTCCACAATTACCACTCTGCTCTCTCTTTCTGTTCCACAATTACCCTCCACTCTCTGTTCCACAATTACCACTCTGCTCTCTTTCTGTTCCACAATTAACACTCTGCTCTCTTTCTGTTCCACAATTACCACTCTGCTCTCTTTCTGTTCCACAATTACCACTCTGCTCTCTTTCTGTTCCACAATTACCACTCTGCTCTTTTTCTGTTCTACAACTACCCCCCTGCTCTCTCTTTCTGTTCCACAATTACCACTCTGCTCTCTCTTTCTCTTCTGTATACTGTTCTGTTCTCTTTATGTTCTTTCCCTGCTCTTCTACTCCTCTGTTCCATTAAACGTAAATAAAATAGACTGACTCTGCTCGAACTCATCGTGTGTGGCACTGTGTGACTTGGAAAAAGCCAAAAAAAAAAAAAAACACTCAATGAGCATACCAACTCCGTGAGTCCTATTTGCTGCATAATTTCATAATGCTTTTAATTTTTATCAATTGTAAAAATCATCATTGATGGTAATAGTTAAACACACTTTACAGAAACACACAGAGATCCACAAAAATATTAATTTATATATTATGTATAGTTATTTATATATTCGTCATATATGTTAGATGCATTTTATTCACAAATCCTCATCCCAGCTCTCCTTACGGAAAGCTAAAATATGACCATAATATGAAAAAGATTACCTTGACACATTTTACATACAGTATTACAGCAATATAATGTACATAAATTGCAATGTTTTCATTTAAATATTCCACAATTTGAATTCTATTACAAGGTTCATTGGAGTCATTTGCTGACCGTTGTTCTATCATGGATACTGAACCTAATATGGCTTAAATAAGAGAAAATGAAAAAACGATCATAGTTTTTTCAACAAAAAAAAAAAAAAAAAGGAAAAAACGAGATCGGAAATGTGCTTCAGCTTCAGCACAGATGGAGTCAGCATTCTGCGTCATAGACGGATGTGTCAGCACACCAATGCTGTGTGGACATGTGGGGTTTTGCAAACGACGACCGAAAGACAAAACTACTTCAAGCGTGACAAAGGCCGGAGAACAAAGAGCTCTTTTCACCTGCGACAATTCAGACGGGCACTCTCAAGTGACAGGACTTCAGTCAGGAACATCGGAGCACAGTAGGTAGGGTCAGGCTTGCGCTGTTAACCCTTGCATTTGAAAGCCGTGTTGGCATGCGAAAGACTCCCCAGCTTCCCCAGAGGCCCGGTCCTATTCCAGCACACAGCCTTAGCTGGGCGGCGCACAGACGCCGGGGTACCAGAACGTCGGACAGACAGACGGACCGTGAAGCGCAGGCCTGGCGGACAAATGGTAACAATTTAGATTGTGATAGAATTTGAACTTACTTCTGCAGACGCCTGAGAATCTTTCAACAAAATACACGACTAAGCCAGAACGTATAATCGAATAAAACTTTTAAACTATTAAAACTGTCCGTTAATCTGCAGGAGTTGTACCGGTGGTTTTAAGGGTAGGTTCTTTACGATATATTTTCAGTCCAATTTTTGGAAGCTGTAAACATCTGAAAAAAAAAGTGTCTCTCCAACGCTCACACGTTTTGGGTTAGTTGTGCTTAGTTGATATTCATCAAAACAACCTGCAGGAGTGTTTTCAGACTTTATCAATATCTAAAAAGTAATTCAATCAAGTAATTCCACAGCTTATTTGACCCTGGCCTGAATACAGTTACACTCCTGACACTAAATATTTCAGGCGACTTACGCCTAAATCCAAATTCTACAAATTTTTCAGACCGACCCAGTTCCTCTGCCCAAACTTCTGGCTTTACATCCATTCAGCACCAGCCATAGCCCTTGAGGGGTCCCTCAAACCCAACATGTTAAATAATATATATATGTTAGGATAATTAGGGGCCCCCCTGGTATTCACGGGGGCCCTATGCATACGCTTCCCAGTGACCAAAAGCCGGAATCTTGATGACTAAAGGGGTGGAAATCTAGACTGGGAGATGTTTGGACAAACAGACTATACCCCAATATTGCTGAGGTCTGACCTCGGAAATAGCCTGGCTACATCCTAGTCAGCAAGAAAACTTTCACTTTTTAATGAAATGTAGCCTGAGCTTTTCACCACAGAAATGTCCATTGGGCTACGTCACAGGCCAGGTCTGCGTCTGTTACATATCATGTGACATTTCACACGATAGATATACTCAGACCTCAGTGTCAAGCAAATTCCAGCCATCTTGAATTCAATAACTTAATAAAGAAATTGTTCTCGCAAGGAACGCTTCACGGTTCTAGTCAGGAGATACGACGTGTCTGAAATGATCCATATTTTGGATTAAGGGCCTCCTCACAAGCAGGGTTAAGGGGGGCACAGGTAAGGGTGCGTTGATGAAGAGAAGCGTTCAAATGTTCACAATCTGAAGGTGTCTGTGTTCATGTGCACTTGAGGCTAAGTTCCACGATTCAACTTCCATTGACACACACTGTTTATTGGTGAACAATGAGAGTGAGAACTTAACGTACAACATCTCCAACACAGCATAGGCTCTACATCCAACTACTGTCTGTCTTCTCCACCTCTTTGGTTAACCTGATGCCTTTCATCTGTGGAGTCTGGTACCTCCATCACCAACACACAAAGAGAAACATTACCATAGTACACACAAACACACACACACACAGGCACACAGTACACATGCGTGCACACACGCACACACACATACATGTCCATGTGCACTTTCAAACTTTTGCATACACATGTGTACTCAAAATCACACAAACTTTTTCACACACACACACACATACAGAGAGGTAAATCCCTGCTGCTTATATTTACAGGAATACACCACATAATCGAAGGAGATAAAAAAAAAAACAAGATGATATCAAAGAAAATAAAGTGCAGTAAAGATGGTCAATATCCTCCATACGCCCCTTTTTAACCAATGAGTTAAGGTGCTAGTCCAGAGTTACACTCTTCCACATTTTCAGAGAGACAGAGATTGAGAGAGAAAGTGAGAGAGAGAGAGAGAGAGAGAGAGAGAGAGAGGTGGAAATGAGAGAGAGGGAGAGATGAAGAGAGAATGAGAGTTTGAGAGAGAGAGGGGGAAATATGTGGTAGAATGGAGGAGGGCAGTACATATTAATTCCTTGCTCAACAATGATGTAAAATGAGACATATTCATTTATACAATTCATCATTTACAGTCCAACATTACAGTATATACAAGCCCAGCAGGATACATATTATACATTTACTCCTTCAGCCCTAATAATGTCATAATCATAATAATAATAATTATAATAGAATGTATTTCATTACATCCAAAAGTATCATACAAAAATAAAAACTGTACATGACCACTTTAGAGGAAACATTTGAGGCATTTGCTTATTTTTTGTTTTCCCTTTCAGTTATTTTCAACACTTATGAAGCATGGCAGCAAGGAATCAATATAGTAATAGTAAATAGTAAATCAACAAGAGATAAATGCTACAGTATTGTGTTAAAATGGCAATCTTTGTGTTTTTAAATATATATTTTAGGAGCACACATAAATGGAGATTCCACAGGGGGCCTCCGGCATGAGATTAAGCGTGTGTGTGAACAGGCTTCAGGTACAGGTGTTTTCCTTTTTAAAAAAGACCCCACGCGAAAGAATTTCCTTCAACTTCAGTAGCTGTAAAATGTTTCAGTATTACTCTCACGGTGTTAAGACTTATAAACACAGATAAACACTCATCTTTCTCACTGAGCACATGCCATGTGCGTGTGTGTGTGTGTGTGTGTCTGCGGGCGTGTGTTTGCATATGTGTGTGCTTCTCTGTGGATGTGTGAGCGTGAGCATGTGTGTCTGTATATGTGTATGTGGGTGTGTGTTTGTGTGTGTGTGTGTGTGTGTGTGTGTGTGTTTGTGTATGTGTGTGCTTCTCTGAGGATGTGTGAGTGTGAGCGTGTGTGTCTGTATATGTGTATGTGGGTGTGTGTTTGTGTGTTCATGTGAGTGTGCATTTGTGTGTACGTGTGTGTGTGTTTAAAAGAGAGAGAGATGGATACAGGTCTGTGTTTGTGTACATGTGCGCACACGGCATGTCTGCGTGAAAGAGTTTCCCAGAAAAAAACCAAATGTGCTCTTCATCTGTGAGACTTGCGATTCTGTTATATGGTAAGACGAGTAACCCACTCAAAGCAACAACTCCTCTTTCGGTTACCCAGACAACATCGCCCCAGGGGTAGCCGTGTTTGACACTAGTGCCCTCTATGGGCCAGGAGGAAGACTTACTGTGGAGTTATTTTTTTTTCCCCACAGAGAGTAAATATGACAGTAATAACAGACAGCACAGGAGGAGCTTGAAACGTCACGATCAAAAAGAATAGACAACAGCAAACCACGCGGACCTCTCCTTTCCCACAAGCCATTGTGCTCCCACGGTTCCAAGGTAAAGCCGTCATTGGTCCTTCAGAAAGGCACGCGGCCATATTGCACTGGTAGCACTGCTGGTAAAATGGAAAAGGGCGGTGTCTGGGGGGGGGGGGGGGGGGGGTTGAAAGGGGGTAGGGGTACTCTTCCTCTCATCTCCTAGCCCTCATTTAACAAAAATAATAATAATAATGTCCTCTGGCTTAGCTTCTTCTTATTCTGAGAAAAATAGAAAATCCTATTTAAAAACAAACAAACAAACAATAAAAAAAAAAAAACGATCGGCACACAACTGCTTGGGAAAACTGGGCGGAGTTCCAGGGTGGAGTTCCGGGTGGCGTTCCGAGTGGAGCTCCACGCGGAGAAAGATGAGTCAGTCCTACACATTGACACTCAATATACAGATGGCTTTTCCCCAGTCCGTCCGAAATATACACACACACACACAGAAATACATGTGCATGAGCAAGTAGAGCAAGTACACCTGTACGCGTGTTTCTGAGTATACAGCATGCGCACAACTGAATGTGCGAACGAGTGTGTTTGCATTTGTGAGCGTGTATGTGCGTTTGAGTACAAATGCGAGTGTACATGTGAACATAAGATTGAGAGTATACACATGTATGCACAAACATGTGTGTGTGTGTGTGTGTGTATGTGTGTGTGCGCGTGTGTGCATGTGTGTGTTGAGTCCAGAGTGCTACATTGTCTTCAATGGCGATAAAATAATGCTCTTCCCCAGGTGCAGTTCCTCAGAAAGACCACTGTGTGGCGCCAACACAATCCAAATCTACAGCTGCTGTGTAAATAGTTTTGTTCATATTTTGTTCCCGTTTTTTAAAAAATAAATGTCTTTTTTTATCAATAAGCGTCATTATTTTTTGTCACACTTGTTTTGTCCTCCATGGCTGGGGTGGAGTGAACTTTCCTGCATCCCCCAGCAGTACCCTGACTACAGATCCCCCCCCCCCACACACACACACACACACACACAAGTACATACACAAACACAATCTACCCCCACCACACACAGTCTAAACATCATACAGCCAACCCTGTGCCATATATATTCTAAATCCACCTATGCTGATAAACACCCACTCCTCACACACACAGGTAAACACACCCCTTTGTACAACTCACGCCCACAGACACTCTAGACCCCACCCCCCCCGACCATGTACACCTATTCTTCCCAGTCAAGGGCAGTGGCAGAAGGTGGATGGAGGGGCGTGGCAGTTGAGAGGGGTGGGGCTTGCAGGTATGAGGGGTGGTGTGGCTGTGTGTGTTTGTGTGTATAAAGGGCGAGGGTGGGGGGAGACTATTGAGTGTGATTCTTCCTCATGTGTCATTCTCCTCCTCTTCCTCATGGCCTTCATCTGAGAGTCCATTCTCTCCCACCTGCTCGCACTCCACCCCTTCCTCCTCTCTACCCTCCACTTCCTCCTGCTCTTTTCCCTCCTCTTCCTCTTTTTCTTCTTCCTTTGCACCTTCTTCTTCTACCTCTTCTTCCTCTTTCATTTCCTCCCCCTCCTCTTCCTCCTCATTTTCTCCTTCCTGCTCTTCCTCCAGCCCTGGCTCTCCCTCCCCCTCCCTCTCCTCCCCCTCCTCCTCTTCCTCCTCCTGGTCATCGCAGGTCTCCCCTAAGTGGTTGTGGTTGGGTTGCCCCTCCCCCTCGTCCTCCAGGGTCAGTTCGAACTGAAACTTGTCCCCGCAGGCGCCCAGCTCCTTGTCCGGGACGTCTGGGGGAGGGGAGGGGCTTTGGGGGATAGTGCTCTGGTACCAGTCCCGGTTCTCCTCCAGGGTGTCCAGGATGTCCTGGGCATCGGGGTGCACCAGGTCCCCCCACGTCTCCCACAGGGGGTGCACGATGTAGTCAATGAAGCCCACCTATAACCAAGGGAACGCACACACGCACACACACGTACATACAGGCACACACACACACACATACACACACATGAACATGTGCACACACACACGTACACACACATGTGCGTACACACACATACACAGATATATAAGATGGGTAGACATATTATTCCCATATAAACATGAAACGTATGTGTGTGTATGTGCGTGAGCGTGTGTGTCACCTGGCTCTTCTCCACAGACGCAGTGTGTTTGTCGCACATGGGGCTGATCTCCATGCCTCTCTCCCTCTCTTTGTCTCCCTGGCGGAAGAACTCCTGCATGATGCGCTCAGTCCACTGCCTGTACACGGCCAGCGGCTTGGTGGGGTTACTCAGGTCTGCGCAGTGCACCATGTTCCGCAGGACCTGCAGCACACAGCACGCTAAAGCTGACCGTCGCTCACACGCAGCACGCTAAAGCTTACCATCGCTCACACGCAGCACGCCAAACCTGACCCTCGCTCACACGCAGCACGCCGAACCTGACTGTACCTCACACGCAGCACGCCAAACCTGACCCTCGCTCACACGCAGCACGCCGAACCTGACTGTACCTCACACGCAGCACGCCAAACCTGACCCTCGCTCACACGCAGCACGCCAAACCTGACCCTCGCTCACACGCAGCACGCCAAACCTGACCCTCGCTCACACGCAGCACGCCAAACCTGACTGTCACTCACACGCAGCACGCCAAACCTGACTGTCGCTCACACGCAGCACGCCAAACCTGACTGTACCTCACACACAGCACGCCAAACCTGACCCTCGCTCACACGCAGCACGCCAAACCTGACCATCACTCACACGCAGCACGCCAAACCTGACCCTCGCTCACACGCAGCACGCCAAACCTGACCCTCGCTCACACGCAGCACACTAAACCTGACCCTCGCTCACACGCAGCACGCCAAACCTGACCCTCGCTCACACGCAGCACGCCAAACCTGACCCTCGCTCACACGCAGCACACCAAACCTGACCCTCGCTCACACGCAGCACGCCAAACCTGACCCTCGCTCACACGCAGCACGCCAAACCTGACCCTCGCTCACACGCAGCACGCCAAACCTGACTGTCACTCACACGCAGCACACCAAACCTGACTGTACCTCACACGCAGCACGCCAAACCTGACCCTCGCTCACACGCAGCACACCAAACCTGACCCTCGCTCACACGCAGCACGCCAAACCTGACCCTCGCTCACACGCAGCACGCCAAACCTGACTGTACCTCACACGCAGCACACCAAACCTGACCGTCACTCACACGCAACACGCCAAACCTGACCCTCGCTCACACGCAGCACGCCAAACCTGACCCTCGCTCACGCGCAGCACGCCAAACCTGACCGTCACTCACACGCAACACGCCAAACCTGACCGTCACTCACACGCAGCACGCCAAACCTGACCCTCGCTCACACGCAGCACGCCAAACCTGACTGTACCTCACACGCAGCACACCAAACCTGACCCTCGCTCACACGCAGCACGCCAAACCTGACTGTACCTCACACGCAGCACGCCAAACCTGACCCTCGCTCACACGCAGCACACCAAACCTGACCCTCGCTCACACGCAGCACACCAAACCTGACCGTCACTCACACGCAGCACGCCAAACCTGACCCTCACTCACACGCAGCACGCTAAACCTGACTGTACCTCACACGCAGCACGCCAAACCTGACCCTCGCTCACACGCAGCACGCTAAACCTGACTGTACCTCACGCGCAGCACGCCAAACCTGACCCTCGCTCACACGCAGCACGCCAAACCTGACCCTCACTCACACGCAGCACACCAAACCTGACTGTACCTCACACACAGCACGCCAAACCTGACCGTCACTCACACGCAGCACGCCAAACCTGACCGTCACTCACACGCAGCACGCCAAACCTGACCCTCGCTCACACGCAGCACGCTAAACCTGACTGTACCTCACACGCAGCACGCCAAACCTGACCCTCGCTCACACGCAGCACACCAAACCTGACTGTACCTCACACGCAGCACGCCAAACCTGACCCTCGCTCACACGCAGCACGCCAAACCTGACCCTCGCTCACACGCAGCACACCAAACCTGACCCTCGCTCACACGCAGCACGCCAAACCTGACCCTCGCTCACACGCAGCACGCCAAACCTGACCCTCGCTCACACGCAGCACGCCAAACCTGACTGTACCTCACACGCAGCACACCAAACCTGACTGTACCTCACACGCAGCACGCCAAACCTGACCCTCGCTCACACGCAGCACGCCAAACCTGACCCTCGCTCACACGCAGCACACCAAACCTGACCCTCGCTCACACGCAGCACGCCAAACCTGACCCTCGCTCACACGCAGCACGCCAAACCTGACCCTCGCTCACACGCAGCACGCCAAACCTGACTGTACCTCACACGCAGCACGCCAAACCTGACTGTCACTCACACGCAGCACGCCAAACCTGACCCTCGCTCACACGCAGCACGCCAAACCTGACCCTCGCTCACACGCAGCACACCAAACCTGACCCTCGCTCACACGCAGCACGCCAAACCTGACCCTCGCTCACGCGCAGCACGCCAAACCTGACCCTCGCTCACACGCAGCACGCCAAACCTGACCCTCGCTCACACGCAGCACGCCAAACCTGACCCTCGCTCACACGCAGCATGCCAAACCTGACTGTCACTCACACGCAGCACGCCGAACCTGACCCTCGCTCACACGCAGCACGCCAAACCTGACTGTACCTCACACGCAACACGCCAAACCTGACTGTACCTCACACGCAGCACGCCAAACCTGACCCTCACTCACACGCAGCACGCCAAACCTGACCCTCGCTCACACGCAGCACGCTAAACCTGACCCTCGCTCACACGCAGCACACCAAACCTGACCCTCGCTCACACGCAGCACACCAAACCTGACCCTCGCTCACACGCAGCACGCCAAACCTGACTGTACCTCACACGCAGCACGCCAAACCTGACCCTCGCTCACACGCAGCACGCTAAACCTGACTGTACCTCACACGCAGCACGCCAAACCTGACCCTCGCTCACACGCAGCACGCCAAACCTGACTGTCGCTCACACGCAGCACACCAAACCTGACCCTCGCTCACACGCAGCACGCCAAACCTGACCCTCGCTCACACGCAGCACGCCAAACCTGACCCTCGCTCACACGCAGCACGCCTGTGACATGGCAAACCTTACCGTCACTCACACGCAGCACATGGTCACCTGTATCTGGTCAGTACAGTGGTCAAAGCTCACCTGTATGTGGTCAGAGCTCACCTGTATGCGGTCATTGTAGCGCTCAGAGCTCACCTGTACGCGGTCAGTGTAGCGCTCAGAGCTCACCTGTATGCGGTCAGTGTAGCAGTCTGAGCTCACCTGTATGCGGTCAGTGTAGCAGTCAGAACTCACCTGTATGCGGTCAGTGTAGCAGTCAGAGCTCACCTGTATGTGGTCAGTGTAGCGCTCAGAGCTCACCTGTATGCGGTCAGTGTAGCAGTCAGAGCTCACCTGTATGCGGTCAGTGTAGCAGTCAGAGCTCACCTGTACGCGGTCAGTGTAGCGCTCAGAGCTCACCTGTATGTGGTCAGTGTAGCGCTCAGAGCTCACCTGTATGTGGTCAGTGTAGCGCTCAGAGCTCACCTGTATGCGGTCAGTGTAGCGCTCAGAGCTCACCTGTATGTGGTCAGTGTAGCGCTCAGAGCTCACCTGTATGCGGTCAGTGTAACAATCAGAGCTCACCTGTATGCGGTCAGTATAGCGGTCAGAGCTCACCTGTATGTGGTCAGTGTAGCGCTCAGAGCTCACCTGTATGCGGTCAGTGTAGCAGTCAGCGCTCACCTGTATGTGGTCAGTGTAGCGCTCAGAGCTCACCTGTATGGGGTCAGTATAGCGCTCAGAGCTCACCTGTACGCGGTCAGTGTAGTGGTCCAGCAGAAGCACTCCTGAACTTGTCACTTTCTTGGTCTCCACCATCGTCTTTAGGTCAGCCAGCAGACTCATGTGTTTGGACATGTCTGTAGCCAACACCTACAGAGAGAGAAGAGAGTGGTGGCAGAAAGAAAAAAAGACAGAAGGAAATTAAGAAAGAAGCAGAGATGAAGGGAGAAAGAGGAGGAGCAGTGTGATTATTCTAATTAGTCCAATTTATTATGAGTTACATTACATTACATTTATTTGGCAGACGCTTTTATCCAAAGCGACGTACAAAAAGTGCATTTCATGGTCATAGACAACTGCTAAACACAGGTTCAGTAAGGTACAATACTTATTTTGTACAGCTATTTCTAGCCAAGAACACTGTTTAGTTCACACAGTGAACACTATTCAGACCTAAGTTCAAAAATGACCATTCCAACTGCCAAAGGATTCTCTATTCCCCAGCTGAGCCTGCCACCCCCCCCCCCCCCTCCCCCCCGGTTCCATTGGAGGGTTACTGTGACGGACAGGCATTCATCATTCCCCAGCTGAGCCCGCTCCCCACCCCCCTCTCCTGCTCCCATTGGAGGGTTACTGTGACAGACAGGCCCTCACCATGTCAATCACCATCCTGCGCAAGCTCTGTCGCTGCCTCTTGCTCAGGTTCTGGAAGATGTCGCAGTTCTCCTCGTGCAGCAGCTTGAAGCCCACGGCCAGGTGATGGTTCTCCAGAACTGACTCATCATTGTACATCAGCGCCAGCTCAGAGTCTGAGAGAGAGAGGATCACACGCAGTGCTATAGACCAGCAGTGATACTCTGTATACTCCTGACAAGTACAGCAGTACACCATAAACCACTTACAATAACAGCAATGCACCATATACCACGTACAATTACAGCAATACTTTATATACACCTTAGAATTACAGCAATACACCATATACCACTTACAATTACAGCAATACTCTATACACCCCTTAGAATTACAGCAACACACCATATACCGCTTGCAATTACAGCAATACTCAATATACCCCTTAGAATTACAGCAATACACCATATACCACTTACAATTACAGCAATACACCATAAACCACTTACAATTACAGCAATACACCATAACCCACTTACAATTAGAGCAATACACCATATGCCACTTAAAAGTACAGCAATACTCCATATACTCCTTCCAATTACAGCAATACTATATATAGCCCCTTACGATCACAGCAATACTCTATATACCCCTTAGAAATACAGCAAAACTCTATATACCCCTTACAATTACAACAATACTCTCTATACCATTACAATTACAGAAATACTCTAAATACCCCTTAGAATTACAGCAGCACACCATATACCACTTACAATTACAACAATAGTCTATATACCCATTACAATTAGAATACACTATACCCCTTACAATTACAGCAACATTCTATGTGCCTCTTACAATCTACAGCAATACTATATCAATCAATCAATCAATCAAACTTTATTTATAAAGGACATTTCCGACAGCGGGTGCAACTCAATATGCCGTACATAAAAAGACAGAAACAAACAAGGTGATTGAAGGATATTAGAGAAAACATTTAAGACCTAAGGACAAAACTAAAATCAAGATAAAAATTAGGGTAAACGGCAGCAGTAGTGAAAGTGGCGCAACAAAAAACACAGCAGACAAACAAGGTCAGATAAATAACAGAGTAAATAGTTTAAAATAAATAAAAACATTTTTAAAAATGCATAAAAACCAGAAGTAGTACAAATAAAGATAAAAGTATAAAAAGTAGATCAGGGAGGGTAAGAACAAGGCTAAAACCAGGTAAAAAGCCATGCTAAGAGAAATAAAAGAAATAACAACAACAACAACAACAACAACAACAATAATAATAATAATAATAATAATAAGAATAAAATAAATAAGTAATAATATACATATATGTATATAAAAAATAAAATATGGATAAAACAGTGCTATAAAACCTAGGTAAAAGCCATGCTAAAATGGTGCATCTTAAGATTTCTTTTAAAAATGTCCACAGATTCAGAGACCTGGAGGTCCTCTATATACCCCTAATAATTACAGAAATACTACATATACCCCTTACAATCTACAGCAATACTCTGTATACCCATCACGATCTGCAGCAATGTTCTATACATACCTTTTACAATCACATCAACACCCTATATACCCTTTACAATCTACAGCAATACCCTACATAAGCCTTACAATCTACAGCAATAATCTATATACCCCTTACAATCTAGAGACATACTCTATCTACCCATTACACTATATAATATTATAAAACCAATTACAATCTACGGGAATGTTACTGTATATATACCCATTACAATCTACAGCAATATAGTATATACCCATAACAATCTATACCACTACTCCATACATGCAAAATGTGAATACACTCCTTAAATGCCCTGAAAATTTAAAATGTACAATGAAATGCAAATAATATTTTTTTTCTATTAATGAAAATGGATTTTTCTTTGCAAAAACACATTGCACAGCAATACTTCATATACTCAGCAACCCTCAATCTATGCAACAGCCCACATTGCCGAACTAAGCTATCGTACAGTGTACTCTTCTTCGCTGTACAGTGCTCTATGTCTATGCAGCATATTGTCATGTATGCTCAATGCTCATGTTTGTGTTTTACAGCACAAAAACCTATGCAGCACTTTGAGCCAGTACAAGGAGAAGCTCTTTAGAACGAGGCTGATTTTATTACGGCTGTGCAGTGGTGACTCACTGGTGTTGATGAGGAACTGGTTGGAGACTCCGGGATGATCCACGTCATGGATCGCTGCAGCAAACAGAGCAGCCAGGATCTCCAGATCTGTGAAAACAGCCTGAGAGACAGAGGGAGGGAGGGAGTGAGGGAGGGGGAGAGAGAGGTGGTGTGCAGCGAGAGAGAGTGACAGAGAGAGAGGGAGGGAGGGAGTGAGGGAGAGGGAGAGAGAGGGGGGGTGCAGAGAGAGAGAGTGACAGAGAGAGAGAGAGAGGGGGTGGAGGTGAGAGAGAGGGAGAGAGAGAAAGGGAGGGGGTGGGGAGAGAGTGAGTGACAGAGAGAGAGAAAGAGAGGGGGGGTGAGAAAGCGAGAGCGACGGGGCAGAGAGAGAGGGAGAGGGGGTGGGGAGAGAGAGGGAGAGAGATGAGGAAGTAAAAAAGAAAGAGAGAGGTGGAAATAAGAAGAATGGAGGGGGGCAGTACACATTAATTCCCTGCAATGTATTTCTGTAAAATTATAATTATGCATATTAATTTATATAATTAATAATTTACACTTGAACATTACTCTATAGAGAGAAAGAAAGAGAGAGAGAGACAGACAGAAAGAGAAAAAGAGAGGAAAAGGTAATCAGAGTTGAACACATCTCTTCAATTTGAAGTCCTCCTTTTTAATGAGGCACTGTCTTTTCTCTTCCCCAGGGCTGAATTTAGAGGAATGCCATGTTACTGTGTTATAAGTGCGGCAGATGCAGAAATGTGGCTGTCGGCAGCAGAAGGCGACAGCACACACAGAAGTGTGACTGGCACACCTGAAACCCACAGCACACACCCCCGTTGCATTCCCAATGAATTACTTTCCTTTCAATTTTAAAATAGATGCATGCATACTTTCCATATGTCCATCTTTTTCACATGTGTAAATTATACATTACTACATTTATGTGCTTTGGTGTAATGTTCTTATGCATGCTGTAGAATATGTCTATTCTAACAACTGTTTTTCCAACTTGGCTGGCTGTGTAGAAGTGGTACCAAAATGAATTTTTTCTGAATGGAACGATAAAGAAAAAATCAACTGGATTTAACTCGCCATGTGCCACTGAAAACTGTGACAAAGCTCCTTTGTTAAAAGCGCTATACAAATAAAAATTGATTGATTGATTGATTGAAAACACCAAGAGATTACTGATTATAACATGTGTGGAGGCCAACCATGCATTATATGTTTACATAATTTAATACAAATTATTAATGTATTATGATGACTCTTTGGTGTCACCTGAATAGTGGGTGGACCCCAGGTAATAAGAACCCCACCTTTCCCTTTGCCAAAGCTCCCTTCCTTTGTTATTTGCCTATGTTGGAGCTGTGGGACACTTTTCACTGGTTGGATTGTTCTCTTTGTTTTACACTTACAACGTCTCACATGTACACATTCATTTACTTCTGAACATCCGCACGCACTACCGACAATGCTGACTGTCCCACTCAACCCTGCTTATATCTTATTTAGTTAATAAATTAATTTATTACTTTAAGCAACATTTAATGTGTGTTCTCCCTCCTTTTGCCATGACTTTTGAGCCGGCCATGACAGTATCAACGACCTGTAGCTGATTCGTTTTAGCGAGTTAGCTGAGCCATTGTATTGATTTAGCATGGTGTCATTGCACTAAGTTAGCATGAAGTAAGTGTACTGAGGTAGCATGTTGATGCTGAACTGAATTAGCATGGAATTGATGTACTGAGTTAGCATGGTGTCAGTGTATTGAATTAGCATGATGTTGGTATACTGAGTTAGTGTGGCATTGGTGTACTGAGTAGGCAAGCTGTTGGGTTACTGAGTTAGCATGGTATTAATGTACCGAGTTAGCATAGTGTCAGTGTATTCAGTAAACATGATATCAGTGTGCTGAGTTAGCATGGTGTTTGAGTACTGGGTTAGCATGGCATCAGAATACTGAATTAGGATGTTGTTGGGGTACTCTGTAAGCATGGTTTTGTTATACTGAGTTAGCATGGTGTTGGTGTACTCTGTAAGCATGGTTTTGGTGTACTGAGTTAGCACAGTGTTGGTGTACTCTGTAAGTATGTTTTTGGTGTACTGAGTTAGCATGTTATATGTGTACTAAGTTTGCATGCTGTTGGCATACTCAGTAAGCACTGTGTGTTTCTAGTGAGTAGTTAAGTGGAGGTGAGCTAGTCCAGTGTTGGCTCAAGAGTGTTAGTATCCAAAAATGTGCAGTAAGACTAGATTTGTTATGCTAAGTGTGCACTTAGACCATTGGAAGTGCACTAAATGTAAAGCAGTTAGAAGTGCTGGCGGTGGTGGCGTGGGCACTCACGTCGAGGGCTGGGGTGGACAGAAGCACGTGCGTGGACTGTGTGACATCAGCAGCATGTAGGCTGTTGTGGTAGGCCACGTTGGAATGGTAGTGGTCCTCCAGGGTCATCACATATGTGATGAAAGTGTCCACTGGAATTCGGAATGTCTTCAACAGATCTCTCTCCTGCAAACACACAATGTTACCTACATGCAGCACACACATGCATGGACACAAACACACATGGGCGTAGACACGCTCACTCACATGACGCACACGTTAACACGCAAACAGTCTCTCTCTGTCTCCTGCTTTATAGGCATGACATATTTCCAAATACACTCTGTCTCTCTCTCACACAAACACACACACACACACACACACATACACACATATACACATACATTACACACACAGGCACGCACATACACACACAAGCACGTATACATACATACTCACACACACAAACAGACACACACAATCACCTGGAAGATGGCAAACATGATGCAGCTAAGGGGTCTGTTGTTGGTGAACTCTGCAACACGGAAGATATTCAAACCCCACTTATTCAAATCATCCAGCTCCTGCAACAGACATTACAAACACTTCAGAATACTTGTGTGTGTGTTTTTGTGTGTGTGTTTGTGTGCATGTGTGTGTGTGTGTGTGTGTATATGTGTGTGCATGTGTATGTGTGCATATGTGTGTGCGAGTGTGTGTGTGTGTGTGTGTGTGTGTGTGTATGCATGTGCATGTGAGTGTGTGTGTGTGTGTGCGTGCGTGTGAGCGTGTGTGTGTGTAACGTGGGGAACATACCTTGCCCAGCGCTTCCTCCTGCTCAGTCTGCACTCCGAAGCGAGGCAGGGTGGAGTTGGAGAGGCTGGAGCTGTGGGTGAGCTTCCTCACGCCGCTGATGTGACACATGGGCTTCTCCCGCTCTCCCGTGGGGGACGGGATCTCCACCTCATTCTGCTTATCTGAGGACCCGCATAGAGACACTGCTGTATTACATGCATGGCACACACACAGCCGGCTATACCACACATACATATATATGCCACGCACACTCATCTATACCACACACTCACCGATACCCCCACACATATATACCAGACACAATAATATATACCACACACTCATCTATACCACACACACTAATATATACCATGCGTATTCATCTATACCACACTTGTTCATTTATAGCACACACACCCATATTTACACACACACATATCCCACACACCCATCTATAACACATGGGCTCATCAATACCACACATGCTCATCAATACCATATCAGCAAATCTATACCGTACATGCTCATATATACCACACATGCTCATCTATACCATTTGTGCAGATTTATACCATACACACTCATATATACCACACATGCTCATCTATACCACATACACTTATCTATACAACACATGCTCATCTATACCACACACACCAATATATACCACAAGCACATTTATATACCACTCACACTCATCTATACCACACACACTCATATACACCATTCCACAGATAAGTGTGTGCGTGTGTGTGTGTAAAAACAAACTGAAGGTGTACGGTTGGAGTGTTATATAAAGGTATAAACTTCAGGTGTACAGTTGAAGCTGTGAATATGTAAATCTGAGGTATGAGGAAGATATGCCGTAAAATCAGTGTGTGGTTGTGGTTTAAAGGTGGAGGTAAAGGTATGAACTAAGGTATTCAGTTGTACTTGTAGGTAAAGGTGTAAAGTCCATATGTGATTATATACAGGCCCAGGTGTGCAGCTCAAAGAGGCAGGTTCAGCAACTTACCTAAGAAGGTACTGGATATGTACTCTGACACCTGGTTTCCAGAGCGACTCATTTCAGACAGGTGAGACAGCTCCCGGTTTAACATTCTCTTGAACTAGGGAGACAGCAACGAGAGAGAACGAGAGAGAGAGAGAGAGAGAGAGAGTGTGGGGGGTCAGGCATAAATTTGCAGAAAGTTTTTAACTAAGTATGGGTTCAGTAGTGTGAAATTTATTATTTTTGTTATATACTTAAGGCATTCAGGTTGTAGTTCAAAAGGTGAATTTGAGGTAAAAGTACAGACAATGAGCTTTTATTTCATGGTATTGGTAAGTGTTCCCACACTTTTGGAGGGTACATTTTAAAATATAAATGTTTAATATACAAATATACATATATGGTTTGCAATGAGCAGGGGGAACCTTTAGGGTGAATTATATAATTTGAATAATCTGCAGAACTGTATCTAGAAAAACTGAAAAAAAAAATCTGAGGGAATGACAAGATATTTACATTCAAATAGCTCATTTGCAATGATTAGAGCAGAAGGTATATTTTAGCATGCAAATAAAAATCTGACAAACCCCCAAAAAATAAAAATAAAACAAGAACACTGCTAATGTGACAACGAAGAGCATTCACAAGTTTCACAACGTTAAGAGCTCAGACAAGTCTTGTGTTTGGAGAAACCAAGCATTTTTTAGAAAGGCTGTGATGTAGGGTTTGGGTGCACCTGAAAGAGGTGCTATCCCTTTAAGAGACAGCCATTTTGTGTCACCGGAAACTACAATACGACTGCAAAAATACAACAAACAAAAAAAAACTACAATTCCCACAAGGACACCAGATTATACCAGGGATACTCAATTAGTAGTTAGCAGCCTGCCTTGTGTTGCTAACGGTTATTTAATGAGGTGGCAGGGATACTCCTTGCCTGCACCATATTTGTCTGTTCTGCTGCCTTGCCCCTGACATCCTGGCTTGTTAAAATCCGCAGTCCCACCCCTCCCTCGGTCTGTCACACTGAGGTAGCAGTAAGATGAGACTGCCTGTTTGCTCGGGGGAGGGGGGAGGGGGGAGGTGGGTGGATGATGGGGTTTTGAATCCAGAATGAACCATATCAAGCATTAATATTGCATGCAATTATGGCAGGGTCCTTTATTCAAACCCAGTTACAACTCACTGTTTTCTATGTGCTCAGCTTGTTATTTATTTTATATATGAGATAGAGAGAGAGAGAGAGAGAGGTGAAGTCAAGTATCAAGGTGCAGAAAATCCAAATTACTCCAACATGTAAAGTAAAGTAAAGTAAAGTAAAAACAAAGTTTTATTTGAAAGCTTTGGTCATGGTACTTCAAAGACACAGCACAAGGGAAACTATTAAATCAGAGTGTGGAGTAACAAAACGCTGGCTAAATAAACAAATATTTATTCTAAAAAATAATAATAATTATGAAAATGAATACATTTTGTGTAATATTTGGGGTAGGGAGTATAAATAAACATATTTGGCAGTTACTTATTTCAACAGCCTATTAATATGCATATTTATCTTCCTGAAAAAAAAATAAAATAAAATTTTTGTTTCATTTTTAAATTATATGTAGTGCCCATGGCCAAATATGAAAATGCATATATTAATATATATATATATATATATATATATATATAAGGATTCACCATTCATCTTGAAAAGCATACAATGCACATCTAAAAGGGGATAAAAGTTCATGCTTTATATTTTTAATACAGCTATAGGCTTGTTTAGCTATCGGTTCGTATACTGCAAGTATTTATGGTTTGTAAATAAAATGTGGCCTTAGCTGGGTGTCTATGTTCTACAAATTTTTCAAGTATTTCCACTAGTTACATGCACTCTGCTAAATATATACAGATCTATATACAGTTGTTTTGACATATGCTAAAAACATTTGCATGCCATATTTGAACAATATTAGGTTATATTTTAAGAAGAGGTGGGCCGTAGACAATAAATTGGCTCATAAAGGACTCAGACATTTTGGGAACCCCTACTCTAGATTACAGGTAGAAATAGAAATCAGCACCTGGATGGAAAGACTGGCCTGTTCTCATTGTTAAACTCTCTCATAACCCTAAATTTAATGAGAGAGAGAGAGAGAGAGAGAGAGAGAGAGAGAGAGAGAGAGAGAGAGAGAGAGAGAGAGAGAGAGAGAGAGAGAGAGAGAGACAGAGAGAGCAAATATAAGGAAATAAGAAAAAACTTACTTCCAGAAATTGGAACTACATTTCCAAACTTCCCAAATCATAATAATATAGAAAAACTCCTCTATATACAGGGGAGAATGTGTAGCAGTAGCTGCAAGATATGTGGCCTCCTGTCACAAAATGAGGGACAACCAGTGAGGCACCATCTCTCTTATTTGTATTGTTGGTAGTTTTTGTTCTTATCACTATCCTTGTCATTCAGGTTAGGTTATTAATTAATTAAATTTATATATTTAATATGACTGTATTAATTAAGTGTCTTAAGTGTCATTGTTATTTATTTGTGAATTGCTTTGGCAATATTGTCAATATACTGTTATATAAAGCATTGTTGAATTGAACTGAGAGAGAGAGAGAAACAGAGACAGAAAGAGAAAGAGAGAGAGAGACAGAGAGAGACATAGGGTGTGCTATGCCTATATCATCTTTGATAATGTTACACACATTATCTTTAGGTACACAAATGCTACTTCATTCCACAGCTACAATGTAATTGCATCTAATGTTTTTATACTTTACATTTATCAAATACAAGACTCCTTCCTTAAAATTTGACTCTTTCCTTAATATAAGACCTTTTCTTAAACATAACTAAGGGGACCTATGCAAGTACTGCTTTAGATCACAGCAAACTCATATTACACTAACTCATCCACTAGAGCAGCATAGCAAACACCTAAAACATGAACCCATTCACCTGAGAGGCAGTACCAATGACTATAAAACTAACCCATTCACCAGAGAGCCACAAACACCTATAACACTAATCCATTCATCTGAGAGGCACTAAAACACATATAACCCTAACCCACTCACCAGAGCACCATTACAAATGCCTACAACACTAACACGTTCACCTCAGACCCACTAAAATGCCTATAAAACTAACTCATTCACCAGAGAATCAATACAAACACCTAAAAAACTCACCCACTCACCTGAGAGCAACTACCAATGACTATAACACGAACCCATTCACCTGAGAGGCACTGCCAGTGACTGGAACACTAATCTATTCACTAGAGAGGCACTGCCAGTGACTGGAACACTAATCTATTCACTAGAGAGGCACTAAAACATGTATAACAGTAACCCATTCACACATGAGGCATTACAAACACAGCTAACACTAACTTATTCACATATAAGGCACTAAAAACACTGATAACACTAACATATTAACATGTAAGGCACGATAAACACTGATAACACTAACCCATTCACCTGAGAACCACTACCAATAACTGGAACACTAACCCATTCACCAGAGAGGCACTAAAACATGTATAACACTAACCTAGTCACCCCAGAGGCACTACAAACACAGAAAACATTAACCCATTCACACATGAGGCATTACAAACACTGATAACACTAACCCATTTACACATGAGGCATTCCAAACACTGATAACACTAACCCACTCACATATGAGGCATTACAAACTGATAACACTAACCCATTCACATGTAAGGACCTACACACACTGATAACATTAATCCATTGAACAGAGAGGTCCTAAAAACATGTCTAACACTAATCCATTCATGTGAGCCACTACCAATGACTACAACACAAACCAATTCATCAGAAAGTCTTTCACATGCATATAAAACTAACGTATTCACATGAGAGGCACTACAAATCGGATCCCCCCCCCCCCCCCAAAAAAAAAAAAAAAATTGCTGCCTTTCGATCCCCAGAATGGCTCAGTGCAGAGAGGAGTGGCCTATTTTGGAAGCATTTATGTTGTCTGCTAAGTTTCTATGATTAAAAGTGTGGCTTTTTCTCTGTAAAGACAAATGCAATGTATAATCCAGATGTCACAGAATTGTTGAATATAACAATTATTACCAAAGCTTTATAACACACTATTTGTTATGGTGTTATTTTTGGGGATGCAGTTATTTTCTCAATGATTTCATACAGGGATGTGCTGCACTTCAAAGGTGACCTTACAAGTGATGCACGGAAACACACACACCCTCTAAAACACAGACACAGAACCATAAAAACAGAAACATACCCACATAAACACATACACTCACCCAAATAGACACACACAAAAACACATATACACACACGCACATCATCACACACACACATACACAACCACACAAAGACACACACACACACACTTTCATTCACAAAGACACACACATCCACATAAACACACACACCCTCAAAGACACACACACACAACTGCACAAACACTTACACACACACACACACCCTCATACACACAGACACAAATACCCACATAGACACAAACACCCACATACACACACAGCAACACACACATGCACATACCGTCATACACACAGACACGCAAACATCCACATAAACAAACACACACACACAGAAAAAACACAGACACACCCACATACACACACACTGTCAAAAACACAAATACACACACACACACACACACACACACCGAAAAACACACAAACATATGTATATGGACAGAAAAAAGCACACAGACATACAGTCTATGCATGCAGTACACAAAAACAATGTGTTTGCACACAATATGCATATGCACACTTTCATATGCATATGCACGGCACACACAGAGATACACATACAACTACAACACCATCACTAGCACATGCACGCACTCTCACACTCGCACATGGACACATACGCAAACAAGCACAGACTTAGTGATCTAGTGACCAATCCATTCAGACAGAGTAATCTCCATGGCAACCCAAAAGGTTTCCCTAGCAACTGAACCTTCCTAATGGGTCCCGAGGCCTGCGGGGAGAAGAGCGGCTGAATAGATGACAATCTGAGAAACCTGCACAGAGCCAGGGGGACGCGACCCCTCTCAAGGTCAAACTCCTCCTGTCTGCACATCTGCCTCAGACTGGCCTCCGTCTGACTGCCTGCATCTACCTGTGCATAAGCACGCATGCATCAACATGCACACACGCATCAACACATAAACACGCACGCACACACGCATCAACACGCACACACGCATCAACACGCACACACACACACACACACAAACACATAAACACGCACACACACACGCATCAACACGCACACACACATAAACACGCACGCACACACGCATCAACACGCACACACACATAAACACGCACGCACACACGCATCAACACATAAACACATAATCACGCACACACGCACAAACACATAAACACGCACGCACACACGCATCAACACGCACACACACAAACACATAAACACGCATGCGCACACACACATAAACACGCACGCACGCACGCATCAACACGCACACACACAAACACATAAACACACACGCATCAACACATAAACACGCACGCACACACGCATAAACACGCACACACGCATAAACACGCACACGCACAAACACAATAAACACGCACGCACACACGCATAAACACATAAACACGCACGCACACACGCATCAACACGCACACACACAAACACATAAACACGCACGCACACACGCATAAACACATAAACACGCAAACGCACACACACATAAACACGCACGCACGCACGCATCAACACGCACACACACAAACACATAAACACGCACGCACACACGCATCAACAGGCACACACACAAACACATAAACACGCATGCGCACAAACACATAAACACGCACGCACACACACATAAACACGCACGCGCACACACACATAAACACGCACGCACACACGCATAAACACGCACGCGCACACACAAACACATAAACACGCACGCACACACACATAAACACGCACACACACAAACACATAAACACGCACGCGCACAAACACATAAACACGCACACACACACGCATCAACACGCACACACACACACACACAAACACATAAACACGCACGCACACACGCATAAACACGCACGCGCACACACAAACACATAAACACGCACGCACACACACATAAACACGCACACACGCATCAACACATAAACACGCACGCACACACACATAACACGCACACACACAAACACATAAGCACGCACGCGCACAAACACATAAACACGCACACGCGCATAAACACATAAACACGCACACACACAAACACATAAACACGCACGCACACGCATAAACACGCACACACACAAACACATAAACACGCACGCACACGCATAAACACGCACACACACAAACACATAAACACGCACGCACACGCATAAACACGCACACACGCACAAACACGGACACGCACAAACACATAATCACGCACACACACACAAATATGCACATACATACACATAAACATGTACACACACGCACACAAACGCACACACACAGACACAAAAACAAAGACATACACACACACACACACACACACACACAAACACATACATACACACATAAACACGCACACACATGCACACACAAACACGCACACACACACACACAGGCACAAACACGCACATACATGCACACATAAACATGTACACACACACACACGCAAACATACACATACATACACATAAACACGTACACACGCACACAAACGCACACACAGACACAAAAGCAAAGACATACACACACACACACAAATATGCACATACATAAACACACACACACACACACACAAATATGCACATACATAAACACACACACACACACACACACACACACATACAAACACACATACAAACACAGACATACACAAACATAAAAATACATAAACACACACATACATACATAAACATGCACATTCATGCACACATAAACACGCACACACACACACACACACACACATAAACACGTACGTACATGCACACATAAACACACACATACACACACACATACTGTACATGCACACACATACACACACACACACACAGAAAAACAGACACATACATGCACACATAAACACACACTTGTATACAAACATGAACGTGCACATACATACTCACATAAACATGCACATACATACACACACACACTGTACATACACACACACACAGAAACATAGACACATACACACACACACACACACACAAACAGAAACATAGACACATACACAGACACATAAACAACGCACACACTCACACACAAATAAACATACACATACACACACATGGATACATACACTCAAAAACACAAACACGCACATACACATATATACACATGCAAAAAAACACACATGAACAGACAAACATATACACACAAGAACATGCATGCACCCACCCACTTTCTCACACACAAATATAAACACACACTCACTCACACTAAGACATACATACACATGCTTTCACATACACAAACACACCTTCTCACAGATGAATATGCACACACACTTTCTTCCAGACACACACTCACGCTTGCACACAAACACATATACACACATACAAACACAGATACACACAATGACATAATGACACAATGTACACAAATACACATTCTCTCATTCTTTACATTGCATTTATTCGGCAGACTCTTTAATCCAAAACGACGTAAAATAAGTGCATACCAAATGTCATTTGTCAACTACAAAAAACAGGTTTGACAAGGTACAGTACTCATGTACAGTTATTCATAGCCATGAACACTTTAAGTCCAGTTCAGACAGTGAACAAGACTCTGTCCTATCCTATGCAAAGTCAAACTAGGAGGCATGATAAGCTACAACACCAAGACAATTATACAAGGCACAATAAGTGCTGGATGGAGGTACACTTCACAGACACATGCATGAGCACACGCGCACACACACACACACACACATGCTCTCACTCACAAACAGACACATGCTCATACACACACGCACATACACATACACATACTATGTGTGCAACTTCATTCTCCCTTTATATAGATTCTTTATATGTTTTTGAAAATATTGGCATGAAGAATTTATTTGATCATTCTGTGTATACAGTTTGAACTTTGTAACCCTGAACATTCCATCCCCCAGCTAGATAATAGAAAGCAATTACATACTGAAGATACACTCAGTACAAAACACTTAGTCACAAATATTTTGCCCCATCATGTACTGTATCAGTGTAGTCTTACTGGACTTGGACTTGGACTTACATCAGTCCAACATGTCCCTCCTCCAATCCTATATGCCCCTACCCAAATCCTAAATGCCCCTCGCCAACGCTACACACCCCTCCTCCAATCCTATATGCCCCTCCCCAAATCCAACATGTCCAAACCACTAAGAATATATGCCCCCACCAAAACACTCCATGCCCCTCCCTCAAGCATATATGATCCTCCCCTAACATGACATGCCCCTCCTCCAATCCTATATGCCCCTCCCCAAACACTACAAGCCCCTCCCCCAAACCTATATGTAACTTACCAAACTCTATGACCCTCCTCCAATCATACATGTCCCTCCTTCAATCTAACTTGCCCCTCCAGTCCTGCATGCCCCTCCCCCTCTCACGCATGCTCCGCCCCCCAGGCCTACCTGGTCCCACCAGCTGATGAGCCACGGTTTGGAGCAGGTCTCACAGAACAGGTCAACCAGGGGCGCCCTGCGCCCCTCTGCTGGAGGTCCCCCCCCTTCCAAAAACATGTCCGGAGGTGCCCCCACCCCTCCATCCATGGAAACGCGCCCTGCCCTGTCCAGCAGTATCCCGGGGGTCCGGCCCCTCCCCCAGAGGGGCGTGTAGCTGGGGGAGCGGCTGGGGGAGGAGCAGGGTGAGGGGGCGGGGCGGGGGGCCTCGGCCACGCCCATGGCGGCGGGCGGGGCGGCGCAGTGGCCCAGGCAGGAGGAGCAGGACTGCGGGGTGGGCGGGGCGCTGCCGGGGCCCCAGCAGCAGGTGGGCGTGGTCAGGGTCCGGGGTGGGGGGCCACGGCCGGGTGTGGCGGAGCACTCCAGAACGCTGCGCCCGCCCAGAGGGGGGAGGGGTGGAGCGGCAGGGGCGTAGGGTTGGGGGTTGGGGTGGGGGGTGTGGACGCGGAGCGGAAAAAAAAAGGAAGGGTGAGTCGTCAGAGGTCAGAGGTCAAGATGACAGCAGATGAGAGGGGAGGGGGGGTTGTGACCCCCCCCTCCTCCTCCTCCTCCTTTTCCTCCTTCCTCTTCGCTTTAGGAATGGCCTCCGCTCCGCCACCCCCGCCAATCGCCTGACTCCGAAAGAGACCGCATCTCACCACGCCCGCCCCCACCTGCCCCGGCCCCCCCCCCTCCCCCTCCCCCACCCCCCCCGGAAACGAAGCGCCCCCACGCGAGGGCGGAGAGAGAGAGAAACGCAGCGCAACGGGACACCGCTGCCGCTGAAGGACACTGAGCGGAGAGACAGAGAGAGAGAGAGAGAGAGAGAGAGAGAGAGGGAACACTGCAGACCTCCGGCTCCAGCCCCCACCAACTCCCCCCTCTCTCTCAGCCTGTATACTGCAGCTCTCCTACCCTGACTCCAGCTCACAGAGACCAACCTCTCACTGTCCACTGTGTGTGCGTGTGTGTGTGTGTGTGTATCTGTGCGTGTGTAAGTGTATGTGTGTGTATCTTTGCGTGTGTGAGCGTGTGTGTGTGTGTGCGTGTGTATCTGTGCGTGTGTGAGAGTATGTGTGTGTGGGAGAGAGAGCAGGCCGTGCGACACTATGCGACGTGATCAGGGCGATCAGGCGGAATGATAGTCCTCCTTTCTGTCCCGAGCGAGAGAGGGATGGTAAAAGAGGGACGAAAAAAATCTCCCCTTTGTCGGCCTGCGCAGTCGACAGCCGCCTCGTCTCCCCCGACAACGGCGCCCCTCGTCTTCGAGCGTGTCCTGATCGTCCGCCGGATCCTGTACGAGCGAGCGAGCGAGCGGGCTGGCGGGCGAGCGAGAGGTGTCGTTCCCGCCCCCCCCTCCTCGTTGTGCTGGGGGGCCCTGGCCGTCTGTCCCGGCAGCCGATCGGTCTGTCTGTCCCCCGTTCGCCTTTCTGGCTTTCTGTTTCTACCTCTCCCCCCGCGTTTCCGTGGCGTCCTCCTTCTGTTAGCCTGGGCTTCTGCAAACAGTCTGCAGGCGAATCAGGTGGTCTGTGTGTGCGCGCGCGCGTGTGCGCGCGTGTGTGCGCGTGTGTCTGAGCCGGAGCACGCCGCTAGCCTATGTGCGCCATGTGTGAGCGCACGTCACAGGCTACAAAAACACGCCTCGCCAGTTGCTGTTCCCCGACAAGGGTTTTGCAGGGGAAGAATAGGATTACATCCATCCGAGGACCGTGATATTTAACAGCCAAATTTGACAGGATTACTCCCCCGATAAGAAAGAAAAAGAAAAAAAACAACAGAAATGGGAGCCTGTCTCTTTAAGGCAGTGAGCTGAGGGAGAGCTGCCGCACTGCCATTGGTGGATACCTGCGCAGAATGCCTTGTGGTCAGAGCAGCTGGCCAATGGCTGCGAGGGAAGGGCAGAGCCTGCTTCTGTACTGTAGCAACCAAGGTTACAGCAACGACATCAGCATCAGGACCAAATTCTCCTTCCTGCTTGTTTCTCTCTCTCTCTCTCTCTCTCTCTCTCTCTCCTTATCCTCCCCCACTCCACTTCTCTTTCCTCCCATCCTCTCTCTGTCATTTGAATATTACATTGTAACCTGTAGTTCTCTGCTGTCTCTCAGTATTTATATCCATCTTACGTGCATATTTGTGGTCATGTAAGTACAGCAAACACATTAATATTTGTACTGGGCTCTGTTACACAATGTTTTGCATTAATGTCTTTCTGTTTATGTCATAAAATATAATACTGACCTTTGAGTGGTGATCCATCACAAATAAACTCCCTGCGCATATGTTTTAAAAAAACACACACACTCACACACACACATACATGCACAGTCAAAGACACACGCATACTTGTGTATACACATACACACACAAATGCACACACAGTTCCATGAATGAATTTAAGCATGAACATATGCACACACAAGCGTATATTCACAGACAACACACACAAACGCACACACAGATTTGACAAGAATGCCTTGGTTCTGCTTATGGGATTATAGTCTTCTTATTTATATGTTTGTGACGTTATGGATTATTAATTTATATTTATTTTTAATTTGGCACAGGTTCTGCTTATAGGTCTATAATATGCTTGTATAATATGTATACAGGACCTTCATCACATGATAGTTATTGTTTTTTTATTTATAATTTAGATATAATATATAATATTTTCAGTTATGGTTTGTTCCCACGTATAGGGCAATTGTAGGGATTACAGAGGTATAGGCAGGTTACAGTTATGGTATTTTTAAAGAATGGAGGTTTGTTAAGGTTACAGCATTGTGGTTGAGGTGTTTTTAAATATTGGGGTTGCGTTTTGCTTGTGTTAGGGTTAAACAGTTAGTGGTCTGGTTATACTCAGAGGGTTGTGGTTGAGGTTACGGTTAAACAGATGTGGTCGGGTTACGGTTTCAGGGTTGAGTTTGGATTATGGCTAAAAATAAAGCACTAAAATATCTTGAAGCTGGAAATAGGCCCGGTCTGATTATGATTATAGGTCTGTGGCTAGGATATAGCACAAGGACCGCACTCACGTTGTGTTTGTAATGCAATGGTCGAGGTATTTTAAATTACAGTAATAAGGTTGTGGTCAGGGTTTATTACTGAAGTGTAATGAAACCTGAGTGTTGCGTTATGAGATATTATGAAGGTTGCGGTCAGGATGTGTTACAGCAGGACTGCCCACCCCTGTTCCTGGAGATCTAGCATCCTGCAGGCTTTTCATTTCAACCCTAATTTGGCATGCTTGACTCTACTAATTAGCAGCTCAATGAGATCTCAAGTTGTTGAATGAGGTGTGCTTCGTTAGGGTTGGAGTGAAAACCTACTGGACAGTAGATCTCTAGGAACAGGGTTGGGCAGCGATTATGTTGGTAAGTCATGGCCTTGTTTCCACATCTTTTGAGCACGTTGTGGTGATGGCTTTTCAATGGTTGTGGTCCGGTTATGGTTACTGGGCTGTGATTATGTCGGTTGTGAGTGTTTGTGGTCAGGTTATGGTAAATGGGCTGTGATTATGTCGGTTGTGAGCGTTTGTGGTCAGGTTATGGTAAATGGGCTGTGATTATGTCAGGTATGAGTGTTTGTGGTCAAGTTACGTTTATATGGTTGTGATTATGTTGGTTATTAGCGTTTGTGGTCGGCTTACATTTATAGGGCTGTGATTGTGCTTGTTATGTGCGGCTGTGGCCAGGTTACATATATACGGTTGTGATTATGTCAGTTAAGAGCGTTTGTGGTCACGTTACGTTTACAGGGTTATGATTGTGTTGGTTAGATTATGTTTACAGGGTTGTGATTACGTTGGTTATGAGCGTTTGTGGTCACGTTACGTTGACAGGGTTATGATTGTGTTGGTTAGATTATGTTTATAGGGTTGTGATTATGTTGGTTATGAGCGTTTGTGGTCAGGTTGCGGTTACAGGGACCACCGGGGTAGAGCAGTACCTTGGTAGAGGCCATGTCGCTGACTGAGCGGTGAGTCTGAATAGTCTCCAGCTGGTCCAAACACCAATCCAGCTCCTCCAGGGTCTCCCGCGCTAACTGCTGATAGGTCTCCTCTGTGACAGATGGGTACATGACGTTAAAGCCACACCCCCTGCCAATTTGTCTCCTCTTTTATAAAGGGGATAGGTTGTTAATGCCACACCCCCTGCCTCTGATTTGTCTCCTCTTTGATACAGGGGATAGGTTGTTAAAGCCACACCCCCTGCCTCTGATTTGTCTCCTCTTTGATACAGGGGATAGGTTGTTAAAGCCACACCCCCTGCCTCTGATTTGTCTCCTCTTTGATACAGGGGATAGGTTGTTAATGCCACACCCCCTGCCTCTGATTTGTCTCCTCTTTGATACAGGGGATAGGTTGTTAAAGCCACACCCCCTGCCTCTGATTTGTCTCCTCTTTGATATAGGGGACAGGTTGTTAATGCCACACCCCCTGCCTCTGATTTGTCTCCTCTTCGATACAGGGGATAGGTTGTTAAAGCCACACCCCCTGCCTCTGATTTGTCTCCTCTTTGATATAGGGAACAGGTTGTTAAAGACACACCTCCAGCATCTGATTTGTCTCCTCTGTGATAGAGGGGTCAGGTTGTTAAAGACACACCCCCTGCCTTCGATTGGTCTCTTCTGTGACAGATGGGTGCAGGATGTTAAAGGCACACCACCTGCCCTTCGATACTATAATCCTCCCCAGAAGTCCAATTGCTACCCTGGTCTAATGCTGGGCACAGTCTGTTAGCTTACACTGTTGTCGTTTTTAAGTTGTCTATGTCAGTGCTTTCCAGACCTAACCTCAGGCACCCCCAGCCAGATCCTAGTATTCCATGTGTTCCATTTCAAACACACCTGATACAACCAATCAAGGTCTTTAATAGTTGAATCAGGTGTGCTTGAGATGGAACACATCAAATACCTGGATATGGCTGGAGGTACCTGAGGACAGATTTGGGAAAAACTTGTCTGTGCGTAAGTGCGTGTGTGTAAGTCAGACCTGGGTTAAGTTATTATTTTGTGTGTGCGTGTGTGTGCGTGTGTTTGTGTGTACTGTACGTGTGTATCCTGTCATAGAAGTAGACCTTAACCTACCTGACAACGTTGCCTTGGGAACTGTCGGTTGACTACCCATAGGTGACCTCCTGTGGACAGATTGAAAATAACATGAAAGAGTAATTAACAATGCCCTCTAGTGGCTGATATCGGTAAACTATTTTAGATGGAGGTGTCTTTTTGGGATAGATACCAAAAAAAAAGGACAAAACTGAATAACTGGGGCAAGAAGACTCAGGCTATGGGCAATGACAACAGAAAATCAATACATTCAGCTGGTCTAGTGCCTCCTATGGCAGAGTGAACTGGATCAGCTGACAGCTGGAACCACGGAGACCTGTCAATCACTGTCACTGTCACACACACACACACATGCACACACACCCACATACACACATGTACACACATACACACACATGCACACACACACACACGCACGCACACACACGCACACTCAAACATGCACACACACCTATACACGCACACACACATACACAGACACACACACACACACACGCACACACACACGCACACACATTATACAGGAAAAGGGGTCTTTGATTGGGTGTTACTGACCTGTTAGTGGGGGTGGTGACATTTGCCAAGATGGTGAAGTTACTTCTGACAGACCGAAGACTGGCCAACACCTGGAGACAAGGGTGTTCAAAAATGTCAGTGTAACTTCTACTTTATTCCATTAAACAGAATAAGAATGAAAGCATAAGAAGTAGAACATCCAGGCCTGTAATTTACCTCCAGACAAGGGAAACTAGAGAGCATCAATCCTTGCATACAGCCTGGGCCTGAACGCTCTGAGGGTCTCTGTCTGCACTACATTACCCAGCAGGCCGTTCCACACACTGGCACCTCTCTGTGAAATGAGCAATTAACTTTGGAGCATATGTGAATTAAAGGACTTTAAAAACAAACTCACCTGAGCAAAAGGGGTGACAATAAAATCCTCTGCATGCCTATAAAGAAAGAGAGATCGAGTGAGTGAGAGAGAGAGTGAGAGAGAGAGAGAGAGAGAGAGAGAGAGAGAGAGTAAGCAGATATGTTGACTGTATCCCTGTATTGTGTCGTGTGTCGTGATAATATGTGGATTGTCTGCTGTGGACGTGAGGGTCCGCTGAACACACGGACGTTAGCGTGCGGTGCAGGCGAGGGCGCACGCGAGGGCGCGCGCGGGGCACACTCACGCCTCGCTGGTGATGGAGGAGTTGCGGGACATGGTTTTGGGGGACATGTCGTAGTCAGAGTCAGAGCGGTACAGGAAGGACTCCCGCCGCTGACTTTGGGGGAAGGAGGGGTGCAGGACCAGCCCTGGACTCGCCTGCAAATCCAGAGCACCCGGAGAGGAGCCATTCTCCACATCAAAACTGAGAGGGGGGGAGAGCAAGGAATGAGGAGATGAGGAATGAGGAGAGATGGAGATATAAATAGAGCAGAGAAAGACGGAGAAAGGGAGAGGTGAGGAAGACAGAGATGGAGATGGTGGAAGACAGAGAGAGAGGGACAACAAGGAAGGGAGAGATAGAGATAGTGGTGCAAGAGAGAGAGGGACGGTGAGGATTTGAGAGAGATAGAGATGGGGAGCGAGAGAGGGACAGAAAAGAAAAGAGAGGGAGGAAGGAAAGGACAAAGATGGGAGGAAAAAAGGATGGAGAGATGGGAGAGAGGGATGGAGACAGGCAGAGGAAGAGAGAGAGAGGGGGAACAAAGGAAGAAAAGAGAGTGGGAGGGAGGAAGCAGAGGTAGGGAGTGAGGAAGTGAGAAGGGTAGAGGGACAAAGAGAGAGAGATAAAAAGAGAAAAACACACACAATTGAACAAAGAAAAATATCATCAAAGTACAAGTCAGTGTCAACAAGCACATCCTAGCAGCAGATTCAAGGTGTAAAGGATAAGACAGCTACTGTACCTGAAGAGGGCTCTCTCACACACTGCTGAGATAGGTCCCTACAAGGGGGGAAATCTGTGGTCTCTCACACACACACTGCTCAGACAGGTCTCTACAAGGGGGGAAATCTGTGGTCTCACACACACACTGCTGAGACAGGTCCCTACAAGGGGGGATATCTGTGGTCTCACACACACACTGCTGAGACAGGTCCCTACAAGGGGGGACATCTGTGGCCTTACACACACACACTGCTCAGACAGGTCCCTACAAGGGGGGAAATCTGTGGTCTCACACACACACTGCTCAGACAGGTCCCTACAAGGGGGGATATCTGTGGTCTCACACACACACTGCTCAGACAGGTCCCTACAAGGGGCGGAATCTGTGGTCTCACACACACACACTGCTGAGACAGGTCCCTACAAGGGGGGATATCTGTGGTCTCACACACACACACTGCTGAGACAGGTCCCTACAAGGGGGGATATCTGTGGTCTCACACACACACACTGCTGAGACAGGTCCCTACAAGGGGGAAAATCTGTGGTCTCACACACACACTGCTGAGACAGGTCCCTACAAGGGGGGAAATCTGTGGTCTCACACACACACTGCTGAGACAGGTCCCTACAAGGGGCGGAATCTGTGGTCTCACACACACACTGCTGAGACAGGTCCCTACAAAGGGGGAAATCTGTGGTCTCACACACACACTGCTGAGACAGGTCCCTACAAGGGGGATATCTGTGGTCTCACACACACACACTGCTGAGACAGGTCCCTACAAGGGGGGACATCTGTGGTCTCACACACACACTGCTCAGACAGGTCCCTACAAGGGGGGAAATCTGTGGTCTCACACACACACTGCTGAGACAGGTCCCTACAAGGGGCGGAATCTGTGGTCTCACACACACACTGCTGAGACAGGTCCCTACAAAGGGGGAAATCTGTGGTCTCACACACACACTGCTGAGACAGGTCCCTACAAGGGGGGATATCTGTGGTCTCACACACACACTGCTGAGACAGGTCCCTACAAGGGGGGAAATCTGTGGTCTCACACACACACACTGCTGAGACAGGTCCCTACAAGGGGGGAAATCTGTGGTCTCACACACACACTGCTGAGACAGGTCCCTACAAGGGGGGATATCTGTGGTCTCACACACACACTGCTGAGACAGGTCCCTACAAGGGGGGAAATCTGTGGTCTCACACACACACTGCTGAGACAGGTCCCTACAAGGGGCGGAATCTGTGGTCTCACACACACACTGCTGAGACAGGTCCCTACAAGGGGGGAAATCTGTGGTCTCACACACACACTGCTCAGACAGGTCCCTACAAGCGGGGACATCTGTGGTCTCACACACACTGTACACAAGAGGAGACTGATAACAAACAGATCTGTTCTTTGAAACCAGGTCTGCAAAAACAGGAACAGTCAGAGGAAACTTTCTTCTGCAAAGTCTTTGCCAACCCTGCCTTAAATTTGCAAATAGGATCGTCCTGGGACAGGAAAACCACTGCGTTTGACAAGACAATACTCCTCCAAATGACAAAGCTCCCACACCAGAGATAAATCTTAAGTCTCTATTTTTGTTTCCTATATTAGACCACTCTATCTCTTAAGTTCTCCTCTGTTGATTCTTTTTATTAATTTAGTTCTGACAATATGAAGTGCCTTATTCTCCAAATACAGCTTCCTGGGGGTCAGCTTCCTTTTAAAACATTGCATCCATCCATCCATTATCTAACCCGCTTATTACTGGTCAGGGTCAGGTGGGGGGGCTGGAGGCTATCCCAGCATGCATTTGGCGAGAGGCAGATATACACCATGCACAGGACGTCGGTCCATCACATGGCACACACACACCATTCACTCACACACTCAATCAATTTATACAGTTCAAATAGCCTAATCTGCATGTCTTTGGACTGTGATAGGGAACCAGACGAAACCCACAGGCACACAGATTCGAACTAAGAACCTTCTTGTTGTGAGACAACAGCGCTACCATTGCCGGTTTTCGGCACATTGTTTATAAATTGAACATGAACAAGATGTGTGATGTGCATATAAACAAAGCAAATGTCTTTTTACAACATGCATAGCAAATACTTATTACCCAGCCACAGGTGTGAAGCAAGCTGACACTGCACACACACAGGTTTGGAGAGACTCAGAAAACTGTGATGCGTCAGAATATTTTTTTCTCAGTGATTGAAGGGCCAACAGTGCATCTACACCAGGCAACATTTGGCCCCTGGGTGCCATTTGGCAGTGAAAGACAGGTTTTGTAACCTAAAGGTCACAGGTTTGATTCTCAGGTTAGACACTGCCTTTGTACCCTTGAACATGGTACAGTGCCTTCAGAAAGTATTCAGACCCCTTCACTTTTTCCACATTTTATTACGTTACAGCCTTATTATAAAATTGATTAAATTCATTTTTGTTCTCATTAAACTACACACAGTACCCCATAATGACAAAATGAAAACAGGTTTTTAGAAATTTTTGCAAATTTATTAAAACTAAAAAACTGAAATATTACATTTGCATAAGTATTCAGACTCTTTACTCAGTATTTTGTTGAGGCACCTTTGGCATTGATTATAGCCTTGAGTCTCTTTGGATATGACGCTACAAGCTTGGCACACCTATTTGGGGTATTTCTCCCATTCTTCTCTGCAGATCCTCTCAAGCTCTGTCAGGTTGGATAGCATTGCTGCACAGCTATTTTCAGGTCTCTCCAGAGATATTAGATTGGGTTCAAGTCCTGGCTCTGGCTGGGCCACTCAAGGACATTCACAGACTTGTCCCAAAGTGACTCCTGCGTTGTCTTGGCTGTGTGCTTAGGGTCATTGTCCTGTTGGAAGGTGAACCTTCAGCCCAGTCTGAGGTCCTGAGCGCTCTGCCGCAGGTTTTCATCAAGGACCTCTCTGTACTTTTCTCCGTTCTTCTTTCCCTCGATCCTGACTAGTCTCCCAGTTCCTGCTGCTGAAAAACATCTCCACAGCATAATACTGCCACCACCATGCTTCACCGTAGGGATGGTATTAGCCAGGTGATGAGTGGTGCCTGTCATTGTGGCCAAAGAGCTCAATCTTGGTTTCATCAGACCAGAGAATCTTGTTTCTCATGGTCTGAGAGTTCTTCAGTTGCCTTTTGGCAAACTCCAATGAGCTGTCATCTGCCTTTTACGGAGGAGAGGCTTCTGTCTGGCCACTCCATCATAAAGGCCAGATTGGTGGACTGCTGCAGAGATGGTTGTCCTTCTGGAAGGTTCTCCCATCTCCACAGAGGAACTCTGGAGCTCTGTCAGAGTGGTTATCGGGTTCTTGGTCACCTCCCTGACCAAGGCCCTTCTCCCCCGATTGCTCATTTTGGCCAGGCGGCCGGCTCTAGAAAGAGTCCTGGTGGTTCCACACTTCTTCCATTTAAGAATGATGGACTCCACTGTGTCTTCGGGACCTTCAATGCTGCAGAATTTTTTTTATACCCTTCCCCAGATCTGTACCTCGACACAATCCTGTCTCGGAGGTCTACGGACAATTCCTTTGACTTTATGGCTTGGTCTTTGCTCTGACATGCACTGTCAACTGTGGGACCTTATATAGACAGGTGTGAGCCTTTCAAAATCATGTCAAATCAATTGAATTTACCACAGGTGGACTCCAATCCAGTTGTAGAATCATCTCAAGAATGGATGCACCTGAGCTCAATTTTGACTGTCGTAGCAAAGGGTATGAATACTTATGTAAATGTGATATTTCAGTTTTTCATTTTTAATAAATTTGCTAAAATTTCTAAAAACCTGTTTTTGCTTTGTCATTATAGGGTATTGTGTGTAGATTGATGAGAATAAAAATGAATTTAATACATTTTATAATAAGGCTGTAACGTAACAAAATGTGGGAAAAGTGAAGGGGTCTGAATACTTTCTGAAGTCACTGTACTTCACCTGCATTGCTTCAGTATATAACACTCCATGTATAAATGGATGCAAAAGTTGTGTAAGTGGCTCTGGATAAGAGCGTCTGCTAAATGCCAGTGATGTCATTTTTTATATACCACTACAGATATTCATTCACTTCTCCTCATTTGACAGACACTCCTGCCCAAAGCTGGTGTGCTCAGCAAGGTTAGCCACAGTCAGCTAATGTTTGTGCATGCGGAAGATGAAGATGAGAAAGATGTAAATGAGTACAGGTAAGTTCACAGACATTTGTTGTGTTTGATTATTTTAGGCTCATACTAAAAATGTGACTTGTGGATCTTTTCTGTGTGTAGTTGCTGAATTCCATAGATCTGCGGCCCTACGTCCATTTATTTTTTAGCTAAAGGAACAAAATTAGCTTTTTAAATCTTGATTTAAAAACAAAAATATTGCCATGAAACATCTCTGATTACATTTTTTTTTTTTCAAAAGTTCAACACATTTGCAATATATTGCCCATTTCTTTTCCGAAATGTAGTGTGTGTGCTACAGAGAAAACATAAGTCTTTTGTAACTGCAGTTGAAAAAGTGCAACCGCAATGAAAACACTGGGGGAGAATGTCAGTGAATCCTGGCTATCGATAGGAGAGAGGTCAGTGCAGGATCCCGGGAACATGCTGTCTTAAAAGCTGTGCTTCACTCTGAGCCAAGAAACAGCCCGGCCCACCGATTGCTGTAGTTAACCTATTCCGCCACTAGAGGGCATGAACGCCGAACAAGCGAAGCAAGGACACGAACACAAAAGCCAGGTTGAGGCAAATCCCATTTTAAAATGAGTCACTTCAGGAACAGAGTCGAAATGAATTTCAATATTGAGAGAAGTTTTTTTGTTAATTCATGGAATAAATTTTAATTCATTGTCTGAATGGAAACAGAATTGACCACAGATAAGCCCAAGACACTGTTTCTCAAATTATCCGAACCCACAACCCATTTAAGGAGCAAGTCTGTTATCTGGGACCCACTCCTTTTTAAAACATAGCCTTGGATGATGTTTTACCATCCACCATGGTCAGAGCATGCACAATATATTCTGACATTTTGAATGCTGTCTTTTTCTGAATTTGTCTGTGGTAAAACAAATGCTGTCTAACATGCGACAAACCCAAACCCAGCATCAATGTACTCAATGAGTATGTGCGTGTGTGTGTGTATGTGTGTGTGTGTGTGTGTGCGTGCATGTGCATGTGTGTGTGTGTGTGTGTGTGTGTGTGCAGACCTCTAGACACACCTGTATTTCCTGTTCACAGCCTTTAAGTAAAAGGGAGTTCATGAACTTAATGTGAACCAGGACTGCTAAGAAACCAGTATAATGGAAAACTTCATTGTCGGTTGAATTTACATAAAAAGGGATGGATCATTTCCTCTGCCCCTCTGGCCAGCACATTAAAATGCAAAAACACACACAAACAAACATACAGCACAAACAGACTGAGTATACACAATATAGCATGCACGCAGCATTGGTTCCACAGGCCCCTGATGTAGATTGATTCAGCTCAGGGGACAAACATGCAACGCAATCATCCAGTAGCAAATATTCTGCAGACCAGCGGAACAGAACTGCCAGTTCTAGTGTCAACCCCATACACTCTATCAGACTGTCTATAAAGCCGATGAGACTGATTTTCCCACAATTTGATTGGTCCTTCAGCATTTTAGGCAGTGCTGTTCTATGGGGGGGGGGGGGGGGTGCTTGAATCATCGGCTCTAAATGGAGCAGTGGTTGCAGGAGGTCATGACTCATTCAGTGCAGTAACTGATCTACCACGGGTTCGTCAGCAACACGCCCCCAGACGTTAGGCACAGCTTTAGATTCCATAGGGCACTATTCCTCAGACCATGGTCCAGCAGAGCCACAAGGGGGGGGGGGGGGGGGTGTAACTTTATCAACTACTTTGATCAATCCATTAAGCAATTGTGTCTTTCTTGGTAACACAATTTCATATCATTAATCGATTGCCGAGTAACAGCTAAAAAAAACCTGAGGTTCTCCAGGACCAGGGCTGGGGACCCCAGCAGACCCTGTGGTTTTCCAGGACCAGGGCTGGGGACCCCAGCAGACCCTGTGGTTCTCCAGGACCAGGGCTGGGGACCCCAGCAGACCCTGTGGTTCTCCAGGACCAGGACTGGGGACCCCAGCAGACCCTGTGGTTCTCCAGGACCAGGGCTGGGGACCCCAGCAGACCCTGTGGTTCTCCAGGACCAGGGCTGGGGACCCCAGCAGACCCTGTGGTTCTCCAGGACCAGGGCTGGGGACCCCAGCAGACCCTGTGGTTCTCCAGGACCAGGACTGGGGACCCCAGCAGACTCTGTGGTTCTCCAGGGCCAGGGCTGGGGACCCCAGCAGACCCTGTGGTTCTCCAGGACCAGAGCTGCATGGGGACCCAGGCAGACCCTGTGGTTCTCCAGGACCAGGATTGCTTGGGGACCCAGGCAGACTGCTGTCAACGTTTCACCAAGCCCCCTCTCTCTTGTTTGAGATGCAGACTGCTGATGTGCTATATTGGGTGAGTGGAGAGGTCTTGGGTGGGTGAGGACTGGGCTGGAAGCTCATTCTGCAGCAAGGTTTGTTTTTAGATGCTGATTAGTCACCCAGTTTGAGATGTGGCAGGGGAAATGCAGTGATGCATGATGATGTTTGTTTGTAAGAGAATAAGGCTTTTCAAGTTTAACTGAAATTCAAGAGAGAAGAAGGAGAGTCAGGATAGACAGTGAAGAGAGAGGGAGAGAGAGAGAAAAAGAGAGAGAGAAAGAGAGGGAAATGAGAGATGAGAGCAGTATAAGGAAGGCAATGACAGAACATTAATATGGAAGAGTTGTTTTATGTTTGTGTGGAAAACAAAAGAAAATCTCAGCACAATTACAAAATTAAGTACAACACAAGGAAAGGTATTCCTCAGGCACATTTCTGCATCTGTTATTGAGCTGTATTCTTTCAATAAAATTAATAAACTTTTGATTGAAAAAAAATGAGCAATTCAAATTCTGCTTTTCTATGATGTTGGCAATGTCCTTTATATTAAATGTTCTGCCATTAATACTTGTCAGAGAGCATATCATTGTTTAAAAAAAACACTGTCACTGAGAATCCTTTTCAGAGAACCTTGTCACATCCTCTAAAGAACACTCCTCCATAGAGCATGGACTGGTGAAAGCAATATGGCAGCATCCTCGCCCAGCCAATCAGCAGCCACTTCATATCAGTGCAATGACACAGGAAGGAAGGCACCTTTGAGGGCCCCTCTGCAGGATTTGATTTGGGGGCACCCTCCAACCCAACATTATAAATAGTATTTATATTTTAGGATAATTAGGGGGCCCCCTGGTGGTCACAATGACCTAAGCAGCCGCTTTCCAGTGAGAAAGAGGCAGAGTCTAGATGTCTAGAGGAGTGGAAATCTAGGTTTGAGACGTTTTTACACAAGCCTACACAAAGTTAACACCAACATAAACTTTTCTGCTATAACAACCTCCACTCTTCTGGAAAAGCTTTATACTAAATGTTGGAGTGTTGCTGCAGGGATTTGCTTCCATTCAGTCAGGAGAGCATTAGTGAGGACGGGCACTGATTGGGTGATCCCAAAGGTGCTGGATGGGGTTGAGGTCAGGGCTCTGTGCAGGTCAATCAAGCTCTTCCGCACTATTCTTGACAAAAAACATTTCTATATGGACCTCACTGTGTGCCCGGAGACATTGTCATGCTTAAACAGGAAAGGGCCTTCCCCAAACTGTTAAGGAAGTACAGAATTGTCTAGAAAGAAATTGAATGCTGTAGCATTAAGATTTGCCTTCACTGGAACTGAGGAGCCTAGCCTAAACAATGAAAAACAGCCCCAGACCAAGGATTGTCCACATACTTTGGGTCATATAGTTTAGCACAAGGCTAACCCGGATATAGCCTGGCTATGACCTAGTCAGCTAGACAACTCTCCTTTTTTAACAAAATGTTGCCAGGTATCCACCTGGGGGAGGGAGGGTGCTACTTCAGAGTATTCAGGCACAGTCAGTATGTACTAAGGAAGAGTCCTTGTACCAGCATAGCTGGTATACTTTGGTGTGTACTGAAAGTGTGGTGGCAGTTCTCAGACAAAATATTGGGAAATCTTGTGAATGTATGTGGGGGGGGGGGGGGGGGGGGGGGGGGGGCAGGTGTTTCAACGAATCATGTCCCAATCATGTCCCTGGAACGATGCAGTCAGGCTTCTTGCCTCATCCCCAACCAAAAATGACAAAATAAATACAATTCTGAAATTGCTTAATCAAACTTTTACACAAGCCTGAATGAGGAGGATTTAAAAAAAAACATTTACAAATGCTGAAACAGAAATATGTTTTCATCAATACCTTAGAAACTCACCTTAATGTCAAACGTAATGTCACACCAGAGAAAAGGGGAGGAAACCTAGAACTAATTCACACTTCTCTAACTCATCTCTACTTCACATTTCTCTAACTCGCTCCTGTGCTTCACACTTCCCTAACTCATTTCTCTAACTCTCACCTGTGCTTCACACTTCCCTAACTCTCTCCTGTACTTCACACTTCCCTAGCTCACCCGTATTCCAGAATTGATGTGCAATTTTACAATGAAATACAATTCATTACTTGTCGTGGAAAACAAATTATCCAGACTGAATTTCTGTTGGTACTTCAAGAAGCCATTCATTGTTTATCATGTGGTGTGTAGAGAATACACATGAAAAGAGTCTCTGGGAGTCTCTGACCAACGAAAGTTTTCTAACTCCCTTTTACAGTTCAAAGCAAAGTTACACTTATCTTTTCTGCAAGCTAGACATTTGCACAGCTGTTGTACGAAGCATAAGACAGAAACTTTTCTGTTTTCCAACCTCGGACTCAAAACTTATCAAATCAGCAAGCTGTCTCCGCTATTTCAAGGTAAATGTGTTGTTCTACTCCGTGTTCCCTGCCTGACCTCCAAATACGATGGCATTAAGGACAACATGATCACAGACTTGTTCATGAGGGGCCAAGGTTTAATGTGTGAAAAACTAGTTTGCTTTGTTCTTTTTGTATGGGTCCTGTTCCGGTACACTGGGTTGAAATAGGGTTTGAAAAAAGCTGCAAGCTGCAAAACCAATTTTGGTTGGAGCTATAGAGAGCTGTACATAATTGGCCTGTTTGCACATACCCAAAGAGCCTTTTTGACACAGCAAAACTTAATGACTGGTGCAGATCAGGGAGTCTGTGAGAACATGGCAGATCTGCCTGTGTTTGATTTAGAGAAGAGTTGTTCTTCTGTCACAAAGTTGCAGTGCTTAGCACTGAGTCAGTATTTTCTCCCAGACAAAGCTCAGCGTCACTGCATTAGTGCTGAGTAATTATTTCACTGTGACATGTTTCTGAGTACAGAATCCAGCCCAGGGGCGTGAGGCACATTGACAGTGACACAGTCTCGCTGTAATGCAGAGACGCAGTGGCACAGCAAAGCAGTGATGCAGTGAGCTACGGACACAGTGATGCAGTGAGGCACAGACACAGTGATACAGTGAGGCACAAACACACTGATGCAGTGAGGTACAGACACAGTGATATAGTGAGGTACAAACACACTGATGCAGTGAGGTACAGACACAGTTATGCAGTGAGCTACAGACACAGTGATGCAGTGAGGTACAAACACACTGATGCAGTGAGCTACAGACACAGTGATGCAGTGATGTACAGACACAGTGATGCAGTGAGGTACAGATGCAGCAGTGCAGTGAGGTACAGACACAGTGATGCAGTGATGTACAGACACACTGATGAAGTGAGGTACAGATACACTGACGCAGTGAGGTACAGACACAGTGATGCAGTGAGGTACAGACACACTGACGCAGGAAGGTACATACACACTGACGCAGTGAGGTACAGACACACTGACGCTGTGAGGTATAGACACAGTGATGCAGTGAAGTACAGATGCACTGATGCAGTAATGCAGTGAGGTACAGACACACCGATGCAGTGATGCAGAGATGTACAGACACACTGATGCAATGAGCTACAGACACACTGATGCTCTCTATGGTCCAGAAAGAATCCTGTATAGAGCACTGGGTGAGGGTGGTGCATAATTGGTCAGGGGTGAATGTTTTAATTGGGCAGGAAATCCTCCTGCCCCCTGGCTCAGCAGCACCCCCTTTAGGGCATGGGGCGCTTGCAGCAGTGGGCCTCCAGCAGCGGGCTTAGCGGGTGAGCTGTACGACTGACTGCACCCGTTTCAGAGGCTGCGCGCTTGTGCTAGTGCGCGTCCTCGCAAACTGACAGGAGACGTTTACTGCAAAGGGACAGGCCTGCAATTACCCCACTGGGCTATATACACGACTGGGGGGGGGGGGAGAGCTGTGCTCATATTCTATTTCTGTCTCTGTGCAAGTAGCCAGCCTGTTCTTCCTCTTCTTCAACATGTTGAAAGCATGCTCCAGTGAATGTGTGTGTGTGTGTGAGGGCATGTGTGAGGATGCAAGTATGGCAGTGTGTGTGTGTGTGCCTGTGTGTGTGTGTGAGGGTGTATTTGTGTGTGAGTGTGTGTGTGTGAAGATGTGGCTATGGCAGTATGTGTGTGTGTGTGTGTGTGTTTGTGTACATGAGCGTGTGTGTTGTATGTGTGTGTGTGTGTGTGTGTGGAGATGTGGCTATGGTAGTATGTCTGTGTTTGTGTGCATGAGGGTGTGTGTTGTATGCGTGTGTGTGTGTGTGTGCATACAGTATGTGTGCATGTGTGTATATACAGTGTGCGTGTGTGTGTGTGTATGTGTGTGCAAACAGTGTGAGCATTGTATCTGAACTTAGAGTTATTGGTTTTAGTGCAGGTTTAGTTGCAGTTTTGTTCAAACATCCATTTTTTCCCGTTTTACTGAAAGTGATATTTTAGAGCAGATTTTGACAAATTTGAATGTTGAGCTCTTGTGTTCCGGTCTTAAGTATCCCGGAGGACTTCTTCGGGTTTTCTTCCTCACGTAATTTCACTGCCGCCATTGAATAGCCGGGAATTAATAAAATGTGCTTTGCCTTTGTTTAATTGCCCGTGACCAAGAGTGCTTAAAAGTCATTTTGTAGTAGGATTCTGTACAAAGGGATGAATGGGTGCCTTTAAATTGCACAAAAGGCTTCCTATATCTTGCTTTGTGTCATGGAAAAATTGATCTACTCAGGCAGCAGAGGCAGTAAACCTCTGGGTGTTTAAGTCCAGGGTGGACACTGGGGAACTCTCTAGTCTGTAGGTAAATGATGAGCCTGGATGGGCTGGATGGTCTGTTCTCATCATTATGTGTTCTTATGCTCTTAGGAGAGAGCGTTCGTGAAGGTGTGATTGAAAGGCCCAGCCTCCTCAGTGGTCACCGCCAGTCTCCCGGCTAATTCGTCCGCTGCAGGCATCGCCTCCTTCGTCTAGCCCAGTAGCGTATTGATCGCGGGCTGTCTCGTTGAGTCATAAGTCAAACAGGCGAACAGTTCCGGCTCTGCGAGAGTGGCTGGTTATTATTTCGTATTTCAGAGGCAGTTGGAGGGGGCTGCCACTGGGAGACGCTGCATACTTTAATACGTCACGTTTCCCTAGAGCTCGGGTTATGACTTATTTTCAATTGTGCCTACCACTAGTGCCTTCAGTTTTTTTTTTTTTTGTATAGTAAATTTTATGAATTTGAAACCCCCCCCCTCATGCTTTTGGCGGAGAGTCTGGTTCGTTGTGCTCAATCTTTTACACTCCGAGCCCTGGCGACATCTTCCCTCGGCTGTAAACTGTGTTTCTTAAAAGAAAACTATGCGTGGTTTGAGTTCTATTTTTTTCTCCCCCTTTGAGACTTTAGCATGTTTGGTTTGGCTGACGGCATTTGTGTTCCGCGTCAGTAATCCGTTATCAGTCCAGGGAGATACCAGCGAACAGAAGCCTTTAAGCCCTGGCAATGCCCAGGTCAATCAAACATAAGCACATCTTTTTTTTTTTTTTTGTGAGTGAAAAAATATGAAGATAACCTGTGTTGCTTTCACTGCAATTACCTTTCAAAGGGAACGCTTAAAAAAAAAAAAAAAAAAAAAAAGATATTATTAGTCATGATTTCCATTTGAGGAACGAAGCATTGCTAAGGTACAATAAACCACAATTAACCCCTTAAGACGCGAAATCGCAAATACAGTTTGTGATTAGAATGTTCTTAACTGAACATTCTAATGCTGATGTCACAATCTCTATTGGTCATTGAAAGCAGTGGTGTTCTAGAATACTGACTTAGAATTTTGAAAAAAATTTAATAAAATAATTCCAAAAGACTTACTCATCGAAGGTTTAAATGATTCAGATGTATTATTTTCATGGGGTAAGCCCACCTAATACCTCAGAAACAGGCATGCTACTTTCCTCATGGGAGATAAGTAAAAAAATAAAAGATAAAAAATAAAACACTGAACTGACCAACAACTTCACAAAGCGATTTTTTTTCTTTCTTTTTTAAGGGCAGAGACACAGCAGCCTGTCAGAATGAGTAATGCAAAGTGCTACAGTGGGGAGATGGGGGATATTGACTGTGGGATGGATGTATTGAGGTCAGGGCAGATTATGTTGAAAATGTTACTTATGGCAGAGTTATGATGCTTCTGAGAGACAAGCTGACCGAGTAAAGTTCAGCCAAACACACACACGCACACACACACATAAGGGTGGACACACACACACACACGCATGCAGAGCCTCTAAGCTTGTGTCCAGGTGATTTTTTTTTCCAGAGGCTTGGCAGCTTCACCCTCGGAGCCTGTGATCAGACGCCAGACTGGCTTCCTCAGCCCTGTCCTCCCTGCTGACCTGCCCCCCCCCCCCTCACTCTTTAACTCCAATGCTCATAGGCCACATCTGCCCTGCCTCCCACTCCCAACGCCCTGCCCCCTTTCCCAGCCACACTTCTGCCCCATAGAGCACTATGGAGACAAACATTTGAGTTAAGCATCTTAGCTTGGCAGTTCTTCACAACAATCTCTCTCTCTCTCTCTCTCTCTCTCTCTCTCCATCTCTCTCTCTCTCACACGCGCACACACAGACAAATGTATACATTCTTATAAAAATGTTTTTTTTTAAACTACACAAAACATGTCAGCAGACTATTAAATGAACTAAATGCAATTTTTTCCACTGTCTCTCACACATGTAGTATTTACTCTCCAAATACACATACAGTGTAAACACACATGTATCCCCTGCAAAAAAATTCTGTTTTAACAAGTCTTGTAATGAGACTTACTGTATAATATAAGAGTAAAGACGTTTAATGGTATTGTTCAGTTTTAGATGTATGTTTTGTTTAATAATGTATGCTTTGACAACACAAATGCAAGTTTTGTCATGTCAATAAAGCAAATTGAATTGATCTGACTTTAAATCCTTTTACTCTCAAGTAGAACATATTAGCTTGTTTTAAGCTAATATTTCTTTACCCCATTGGCAAATCTCAAAGTGTCTCATCTCACTGGGTATATTTTTGTCTTAATTAGCAAAAAGGTAACAGAAATATGATTTTAAGCATAAATATATGACTAAAATACTAGTTGAGATTATTTGGCTTTTGGAATGTATTTGCAATAAATGTATAATATGAAGTACAATGCCTGTAACAAACAAAGGCAACTGTAAATACAGTATTTTCCTCTGTCTTTCCAAGAGCATGAGACAAGGGCCCTGTTTAACGATGCAGGATTGCAAAGTTAGCTGGATAACTGCACTGAGTAAAAACCAGAACCCTCCTAAAACTGGAATGTGGACTGAAGTAAAAACAGCTGTTCTTGGGTTTTACTCAACGCAGTTATCCAGGCAACTCATTAATCCTGTTTTGTGAAATACCCCTCCCCACAGCTCCCCAAAGCTGTGTGTTTCTGAAGACATGGCGCATGCAGATCTGCTCTTTATCTCCCCTGAAGTTGGGTCTGTACAGCAGGTCCACATTCGAGAATGAAGACATTCTTCAGGTGCGCATGAATTCCAATGGCTGACTGTCAGGCCTCCCCGGAAGGTAATTCGCCTTGAAGTAAACCAGACTTACTGAGCAAAGGTGAAAAAGGCAAATATAATTATCGCTCTCTCTCTCTCTCTTCTCTCTCGCTCGCTCTCTCTCTCTCTCTGTCTCTCTGTGCCTCTGTCTCTCTCCCTCCCTCTCTCTCTCTCTGTCTGTCTGTCTCTCTCTCACTCTCTCTGTGATTCATTCCCTTCCCTTTACTCCCACGAGTGAGAGATATAGATAAGGAGAGAGCATGAGAGGGAAGGGGAAGGAAAGAGATGAGTGGAAGGAGAAAGATGGAAAGAGGGGGGGGGGAGAGAGTGAGGAAAGGGAGAGAGCCATCTCCTGCAGGGAGGGTAGGACACAGACTCCCCATAGAGGTCAGGATTATAGTGTGCGTGTGTGTGTGTGTGTGTGCCTATGTGTGTGCGTGCGTGTGTATGCCTGTGTGTGTGCGTGTGTGTGTGTGTGTGTGTGCCTATGTGTGTGCCTGCGTGTGTATGCCTGTATGTGTGTGCGTGTGAGTTTGTCTGTATGTGTGTGTGTGTGTGTGTGTGCGTGCATGCATGTATGTTTTTGAGTGTATGTTGTATAGGCACATACATGCTTAACATAAAGTCCACTCGGAACCAAATGAAAACCTTTTGTTTGTGACGGGTGTATTTATGGGTGAACTGCACTGGCCAATCACGGCGGCTTGTGCGCAATCACACGCTGGCACGCGCTCAGGACGCTGCCTCAACGATGCTCCAGAAAGGAGCCAGCGGCGTCGAGGGCGCTGGAAACGAGAGGAAAACGGAAGGAGGAATCCGGAGCCGGCGTGAAGCCGATGGCACGCCTCTGAACGCCGCGCATAAGAGCAGACACGGCTAATCACTCCCGCTTCTCCCGAAAGCTCGCTGCGTATTTTAAAATGAGCGTCTATTACCACTCAGACGCGTTGAGGCTCTCACGAGATAACAATCTCATTATCTCAGGATTTCCGTATTACTGAAAAACGTGTGACTCCAGATTGCAAGATAAGACTATCTTCCGGGGCTTCGCGCAGTTCTGAAGAATTTACTTTCGGCCTTCCTTCAGAACAATCCAAGGAACTCCTGCAGTCTCGAGATTAATCGTTACAGTCAACATCCGGACTCCTTGAGAACTACCTTGTGTTTGTGAAAGAAAAACCTCTGCAAATATTGTCTTTTCATGATGCTTCTTAAGCCAATAACATTTGAAAGTAAGCTTGTGGAATAAAGCCCTGTTGTGCTAGAAGGGCAGACAGGTTAAAGCAATTTACTTGTGAAATAAATATCTATGGTGGGTAAAAATAAGCATACGAGTTAGAACAGTAGCCTGCGATCTAATGCCTTGTTAGACCCCCCCTTAATGGGCTCACCTAGGGAGGCATTTCACTGCGACAGTCACAAAGCCAGGGTGGCTTAATTACACAGAGCAGACTTTAGCATCCGCAAGTTACCTGCGCTCGCATTACAGACTTGTGGGTTCGGAAGAAGGGGGAAAAAACATGCTGACGGAGGACAAAAGAAAGAAAAAAAAGATGTTTGCTTCTGAAAGAGAGGAAGGAAATGAGAGGAGCAGAGATGGTGAGGCAAAGAGAAAGAGAGGCAGGGAGAAGGAGAGAGAGAGAAAGAGAGAGATCATTTATTAAACAGATTGCCATACACTTCGGAAAAATATCGTTTATATACGAGTATTTTTCCTGTCAGTGAAGCAACTTTAATTTGACAAAAAAAGAGAGAGGAAAATGAAAAGGGGGAGAGAGAGAGAGAATAAGAAAAACAGAGAGGGGGAATAGCAGGGAGGAAAGCAAGAGAAAGAGGGGGAGAAATACAGACAGCTGAAGAGAGAGAGGGAGAAAGAGAGAGAGATAGAGAGATGTAATGAACTGTGTAAAATCCAGCTTGGTGAAGTTGGTGATTAACCACCCGCCCCCCCTCTTCTCCCCCACCTCCCTCCCTCCCTCCCTCCCTCCCCTCATCCCTGGAGCGTGAATAGCGCAGAGATGCAAGTGGCTTCCGTCCTCCTCTTCCTCTGTTCTGCCCACGGTCGCTTATTTCCCCTGAGCCTCCGCATCTCCCACCCAGCCATTTACCGGCTCCGTCAGTGGGCCCGCGGCTGCCTGGCCCGTCACCAGCGCTGCTGCTATATTTACACTGCTCGGCACTGCTCGCTCAGGCACCGCTCGCTCAGCACCGCTCGCTCAGGCACCGCTCGCTCAGGCACCGCTCGCTCAGCACCGCTCGCTCAGCACCGCTCGCTCAGGCACCGCTCGCTCAGGCACCGCTCGCTCAGCACCGCTCGCTCAGGCACCGCTCGCTCAGGCACCGCTCGCTCAGCACCGCTCGCTCAGCACCGCTCGCTCAGGCACCGCTCGCTCAGGCACCGCTCGCTCAGGCACTGCTCGCTCAGGCACCGCTCTCTCGACACCGCTCGCTCAGGCACCGCTCGCTCAGCACCGCTCGCTCAGCACCGCTCAGCACCGCCCGCTCAGGCACCGCTCGCTCAGCACCGCTCGCTCAGCACCGCTCGCTCAGCACCGCTCGCTCAGGCACCGCTCGCTGAGCACCGCTCGCTCAGGCACCGCTCGCTCACCACCGCTCGCTCAGGCACCGCTCGCTCAGGCACCGCTCACTCGGCACCGCTCGCTCAGGCACCGCTCGCTCAGGAACCGCTCGCTCAGGCACCGCTCGCTCAGGCACCGCTCGCTCAGCACCGCTCGCTCAGCACCGCTCGCTCAGGCACCGCTCGCTCAGGCACCGCTCGCTCAGCACCGCTCGCTCAGGCACCGCTCGCTCAGGCACCGCTCGCTCAGGCACCGCTCGCTCAGGCACCGCTCGCTCAGCACCGCTCGCTCAGCACCGCTCGCTCAGGCACCGCTCGCTCAGGCACCGCTCGCTCAGGCACCGCTCGCTCAGCACCGCTCGCTCAGCACCGCTCGCTCAGCACCGCTCGCTCAGTACCGCTCACTCGGCACCGCTCGCTCGGCACCGCTCGCTCAGCACCGCTCGCTCAGGCACCGCTCACTCAGCCACCGCTCGCTCAGGCACCGCTCGCTCACCACCGCTCGGCACGGCGGGGAGGAGTCCCGCCATGCAGCGCTGGGCCAGCGTATTCACGCTACACGTCCCCGCGGATATATATATATCTATAACCTTACATATAAAATTATATACACTATATGACCAAAAGGATCGGGATACCCCTTGGTCTGGGGCTCTTATCATGGGTTGGGCTAGGCCCCTTAGTTCCAGTGAAGGCAAATCTTAATGCTACAGCATTCAATCACATTGTAGACGATTCTGTTCTTTCTAGTTTGGCGAAGGCCTAATCGCCCAATCAGTACCCAACATCCCTCATGCTATTCTGGCTGAATGGAAACAAATCCCTGTAGCAATGCTCCAACATCTAGTATAAAGCCTTCCCAGAAGATTGGAGGTTGCTATAACAGCGAAGAGTATGTTGGTATTAACTTTGAGTATGTTTGTGTAAAAACGACTCAACCTAAATTTCCACGCCTGTAGACATCTAGATTCCACCAGACCAATTCCATATTAATGGCCATCATTTTGGATGAGAAGTTGGTTGTCAGGTGTCCACATACTGTTATCCACATATACATATATATATATATATATATATATAACCCTTTTTATCTTGTGATGGGGGTTCACTAAATGTCTTTGAGCCTGGTTGGGGGTCCCTGGATGAGAAAAGGTTGAAAACCCCGCCGTCCATTAAAGTACTGCCGCGTTGTCACCACGTGTGTATTCTGAACCTGCGTGTGCCGGCAGCGGTCTGTGCCTCTGCACACTCTCTTCTTTACATGCTCCTTTCTCTGGCGTCTGACACACGCTCAGACAGACACCAACATACCGTATGAAGCATATGCCCCCACCACCCCCTGCCCCCAGACAGCAGAAGTGCCTTTTGGCAACAGTGATTTATTATTATTTTTTAACGGGTGCCCTTTGTGACTGCAACCCCCCCCCCTCCCCCACCCACCCCTCGACCTGTATGGAGACTTGCTATTTTGATTTAATGGCAAGTGTTCTCCCTTGGGGGTACAAATGCTCTTCATGTCCTGTCATTATGGTTCTATACAACCGTAATTTTATAGCAGTGTAAAGTAGGCATGACCATCACTGTGAGCGAGGGAAGTAGGGAACAATAGGTGTGTTGTCGGGTCGGGGGGGTGGGGGATTCATCATGGACCGAGGGGCATGTTTGGGAGGAATCGGGGTGGGGGGGGCGGGTTAGAATGGTGGACTGGGTTTTGGGGGTGGGGGTTGGCTGATAGGGCCCCCCCAATCCTCCCTTAATATCCCCCTACAAGGGAAAGTCAGACAATTTCAGCGCAATAGGTTTCGCTCTCATTCAGTACAATGATGAACAAGCTGGGCGATCAGAGCAGGTGGTTATTTGGACTGTCTCAGTGCCTAGTCTGATTGTAGTGTAGAGCACGTCTGAGTGCTGTGCTTAGCGTTGGTTATTCAGGTCATTTTAGTCTGTGCGCTGTTTAATGTTGGTTATTCAGCCTATTTTAGCCTGTGCGCTGTGCTTAGCGTTGGTTATTCAGCTCATTTTAGCCTGTGCGCTGTGCTTAGCATTGGTTATTCAGCTCATTTTAGCCTGTGCGCTGTGCTTAGCATTGGTTATTCAGCCCATTTTAGCCTGTGCGCTGTGCTTAGCATTGGTTATTCAGCTCATTTTAACCTGTGCGCTGTGCTTAGCATTGGTTATTCAGCCCATTTTAACCTGTGCGCTGTGCTTAGCATTGGTTATTCAGCTCATTTTAGCCTGTGCGCTGTGCTTAGCATTGGTTATTCAGCTCATTTTAGCCTGTGCGCTGTGCTTAGCATTGGTTATTCAGCTTATTTTAGCCTGTACACTGTGCTTAGCATTGGTTATTCAGCTCATTTTAGCCTGTGCGCTGTGCTTAGCGTTGGTTATTCAGCCCGTTTTAGCCTGTGCGCTGTGCTTAGCGTTGGTTATTCAGCCCATTTTAGCCTGTGCGCTGTGCTTAGCATTGGTTATTCAGCCCATTTTAGCCTGTGCGCTGTGCTTAGCATTGGTTATTCAGCTCATTTTAGCCTGTGCGCTGTGCTTAGCATTGGTTATTCAGCTCATTTTAGCCTGTGCGCTGTGCTTAGCATTGGTTATTCAGCCCATTTTAGCCTGTGCGCTGTGCTTACCATTGGTTATTCAGCTCATTTTAGCCTGTGCGCTGTGCTTAGCATTGGTTATTCAGCTCATTTTAGCCTGTGCGCTGTGCTTAGCATTGGTTATTCAGCCCATTTTAACCTGTGCGCTGTGCTTAGCATTGGTTATTCAGCCCATTTTAGCCTGTGCGCTGTGCTTAGCATTGGTTATTCAGCCCATTTTAGCCTGTGCGCTGTGCTTAGCATTGGTTATTCAGCCCATTTTAACCTGTGCGCTGTGCTTAGCATTGGTTATTCAGCCCATTTTAGCCTGTGCGCTGTGCTTAGCATTAGTTATTCAGCCCATTTTAGCCTGTGCGCTGTGCTTAGCATTGGTTATTCAGCCCATTTTAGCCTGTACACTGTGCTTAGCATTGGTTATTCAGCCCATTTTAGCCTGTGCGCTGTGCTTAGCATTGGTTATTCAGCTCATTTTAGCCTGTGCGCTGTGCTTAGCATTGGTTATTCAGCCCATTTTAGCCTGTGCGCTGTGCTTAGCATTGGTTATTCAGCCCATTTTAGCCTGTGCGCTGTGCTTAGCATTGGTTATTCAGCTCATTTTAGCCTGTGCGCTGTGCTTAGCATTGGTTATTCAGCTCATTTTAGCCTCTGCGCTGTGCTTAGCATTGGTTATTCAGCCCATTTTAGCCTGTACGCTGTGCTAAGCTTGAGTCATTAAGCTCATTTTAGCCTGTGCGCTGTGCGTATCTTACAGATAACATTCCAATTCATTCCCAGCTCAGCCTGCTATAATCTTGTTCCTTCACTGGAAGCTGCATGGCATAGCTGTCATAATTAACCTTATTAATCCATTTAAAATGCTTATAAAAAGACTTCTATCAAATCCCATCCCCTTAATTCCTCTTTTAGTGATACTTATGAGATTCAGTGTCATCAGTGGTTTTTTTCTGTTTTTGTTTTTCAAAAATCACACCTTTAAGACTTGGAACGAGTCTTGTCGTTTTTTTATTTTTATTTTTTTCCATAAAATCAGCACCCATTTTAGATTTGGGAAACAAGGTGAGGTTTTTACGTAGCAAAGCAGGGTGTGCTGTCACTGTTACTCATGTTATTACTAAATTATCTTCTCTTGAAGCGAAGGTTAAAAATTTCTGAAAGACTGAAGCTATGGACTTTTTTTTTTTTTGCTTTTGAGTTTGTTGAGAGAGAGAGCTGTTCTATTCTGCATTTATGCGAGTGAAAAATCTTGACTCAGAAAAACAAAAAGGCCAAGACATCTATTGAAAATGGGGCAGCAATTTAAAACATGGGCAAACCCACTGTTTAACCCATTAGGTACTTCAACAGGTGCTCAGAACACAAAGAACCAAAAAGGAGTAATTAGTGGTTCTCTTTGTAAAGAACCAATAAAGGGTGGTAATAAGTGTTCCCTTTTTTCTGTTCCCTGATTATAATACAGTATTATGGCACTTACAGTAGAGTGTAATTATGGTAGTGAGGTATTGTGATTGATGATCGGGGGAACATCGAGACTGTCAGGCTAATTACAGCTGATTCATCACAGACTTCCTCTTCCATGTAGGACCAATGCTGTCACTGCTAAGCTTCCTCTGTTTTTTCTACCGCTGCTCTTTTTCTCCTGTTTTTTTATTTATTTTACCTTCTTTATTTTTATCTTTTCCTGCTCTTCGCCTCCATTGCTGCACTCTCTGTCTCCCCTTTTCCCATCCCCCTCTCTCTCACTCCTTTCTTCATTTTGTCCTCCCACACCCTCCCTCTCTCTTCTCTCTCTCTCTCCTCTCTCTCTCTCTCTCTCTCTCACCCTCTTTCCCTCCCTCTCATAAAATGCAGCATGTGTTTGTCCAGTATCACAGTCATACAGTGAAAAACAAAAGCAAACATTTAAATGTATGTGCTTGCTGTTGGAGTTCAGTGAACATTTCTATTATATAATTATTTTTTCATTTATCTATCAATGCTGACGAACACTTGCCATCTGTTGCAGTGACACTGGAGGAATGCTACAGGAATTCAGGGTTACTTTCATATTTTAAAATAGAAAGGTTAGGGAGCGCATGTAGACTGCTACAGAAACAGACACAGTCAACACCGTGTTACAGGAACACACATAGCTAGTGAACATTTGTATAGTGCTACAGGAACAGACAGGGCTAGTGAACACTTGTATAGTGCTACAGGACAGACGGGGTTAGTGAACACTTGTGTAGTGCTACAGGAACAGACAGGGCTAGTGAACACTTGTATAGGTCTACAGGAACAGACAGGGCTAGTGAACACTTGTGGAGTCTTACAGGAACAGACAGGGCTAGTGAACACTTGTGGAGTCTTACAGGAACAGACAGGACTAGTGAACACTTGTGGAGTCTTACAGGAACAGACATGGCTAGTGAACACTTGTGGAGTCTTACAGGAACAGACATGGCTAGTGAACACTTGTGGAGTCTTACAGGAACAGACATGGTTAGTGAACATTTGTATAGTGCTACAGGAACAGACAGGGCTAGTGAACACTTGTATAGTGCTACATAAACAGACAGGGTTACTGAACACTTGTAGAGCCTTACAGGAACAGACAGGGCTAGTGAACACTTGTGGAGTCTTACAGGAACAGACAGGGCTAGTGAACACCTGTGGAGTCTTACAGGAACAGACAGGGCTAGTGAACACTTGTGGAGTCTTACAGGAACAGACAGGGCTAGTGAACACTTGTGGAGTCTTACAGGAACAGACAGGGCTAGTGAACACTTGTGGAGTCTTACAGGAACAGACAGGGCTAGTGAACACTTGTGGAGTCTTACAGGAACAGACATGGCTAGTGAACACTTGTGGAGTCTTACAGGAACAGACAGGGTCAGTGAACACTTGTACAGTGCTACAAGGGTGTTACAGAAACACGCTGGGCTGTTGTTACACATGTGAGTCAGTGTGACCGCGGTGCGAAGTCTTTAGACAGAACAGGCTGTTTCACCCACCCGCGATCTGCCAAAGAAGCACTCACTACCACACTGTAGTCAGAATCATATCATAAGCTCACAGCTTTTTCTGTGCACAAATAACCTACAACCCCCACATACTGATGACCATACCCCAACTCGGCCAACATTCTCCCTGCACACACCTACCAACACAATACCTGTACATTCCTACTAACACTCTACCTGTACACCCTTACAAGACGCTACCTGTACACCTCTACTAAAACTACCTGCACATCCCTACCAACACTCTTCCTGTACACCCCTATTAACACTTTACCTGTACACCCCTACCAACATTATACCTGTACACCCCTACCAACACACTACCTGTACACCCTACCAAAACACTACCTGTACATCCCTACCAACACTCTACCTGTACACAACTACTAACACTCCACGTGTACACAACTACTAACACTCCACATGTACACATCTAATAACACTCTACCTGTACACCCCTACTAACACTCTACCCATACACTCCTTCCAGCACTCTACCTGTACACCCCTACTCATAGTCTACTCTTATCTGACCATATCAACATAACAATCCCATAAATACATAATTTCAGCAAAGTATATACTTCATGCCGACCCCCAGACTGCTAAAAATAGCAACGGAAAAGTTGTTGTGGATGCTTGCTTATGTAATTGATGGAGTCCTTTGCTTTCCCTGTGTGTAAACTGAGCTGCCTAAGGAAGACTCATGGAAGAATGTTATCACAATAACATTCAGAGACTATGGCTCCAGACCTATCGGCTAGCCCCCCCAGGGAGGTATCCTCTGCTCCCCCCCACCCCCACCCCCCTCATTCCAGGCAATGCTATCTTATCTGCCCCATAATGCCTCAACGCACAGTCCACTTTCCTGTTTAATACGCTGATACAATATGGCCTTGTTTCCAGTCATCTGTGGTTATTTTCCATTTTTGCTACACAGGTTGAAAAAAAAAAAAAGGATTCTGTATACCGGTTTATAAATCACCACTCTGAGTACTTTTAAAAGGGTGGGACGTGTCCTGTTAGGGGCTGACTGCTCACTTGCCCTGAGTTTCAATTGTTCTTTTTTTGCTTTTTTTCTTCTCCTCCTCACCGCAGTGTCCTTAATGTACTTATCCCTCTAGTATTTCTGGCTTTTTCCAACTGAACGTCTGTCTGAATTGTCCAAACTGTCAGTTAAGTCACTGTTCAGTACACCTGCAGTGTCTTGTTGCTACAGCCAAAGGAAGACCCCCCCCCCCCCCCACTCCCCCAATTCCCCACTTCCCCTGACCTCTTCGTTTGACCTTCGTTTTCATTTTGCTGATATACTGGGAAATGAATACAGGGACACTTCTGTGCGTCCTTGATTGTCTGCTCTTCAGAAAAGAGCCTGCTGTCAAACCTCTCCAGCCTTGAGGAACACTTTGCAGTCGCATATCTTGTTTTTTCGTCACTATCTTTTGAATTTTGCTGAATAGGAAGTGAATGTGCTTTAACACAGTCCCGCATGCTTTTTTTGACCTCTTTTTTGTACAGATGCAGTGCTCCCTCGCGAACGCTACTTTTTGTTGACTTGCTTTTCCCCCTTCGTTTCGGGGACGCACCTGTGCTTGACAGTAATTCTTTTAAATTTACGCCACTTTTCATTCTCAGCCTGACTGAATAAAATCTGCTCCTTGCCAACACTGCAAAAAAAAAAAAAAAAAACTCTGCCGCATCTCTCTAAATTTATCCAGTTTGACAGAATAAGCTCACTTTGATAGAATTCGTTTCAACTGAACCAGCTATGGAAAGGAACAAACAGTTACAGGCCATGCTGCAGAATAGCTTATTATGCAAATCTACCATTAGCCAAAATGTGCAACTGGATCAGTTATTTGCCATGTAAATGAAACACATTCCTCTGCACTTACAGTAATTAAAGGCCGAGAGCCTGTTTTTAAAACGGTCTTTCACTTAGTGCACAAAGATGCTGTTCATTAAGCGTGCCACTCTAAGCTGGAAGCCAGCATCGTAAATGCAGTTGACCTTCAAGTCACCTTCAAGTCCTCTCTTTACCCAGAAACAGTATTTCCCTGTTTTCTCTCCTGTAAAAGATGTTTTGAGACTGCCGTTGAAAACAAGGTTAGTTTTTTGTGGTCAGAGGTTAGGAATACAATAGTACTAAATGTATTATTTTTTTTTCAAGTCAGACTTGTTCATGCATGTGTTTAGTATGGCTGTGTTTGCCAGTTAGGGGTGGGGGGGGCTATACCTTCAATCAATGAGGATTTGTATAGAAGGGTATTGATTTCAGGTCTCTCTTGCAAAAGAGATTTTGAGCTCAGTGGGGTTTTCCTGGTTAAATAACAGTTAAATGAATTCCCTGCCCAAACAGTGGTATGCAAGCAAAGTAATTTTTAGATCCCTCTCCAATGCGAATGGTTAATTTTATAATTCTGCATTGGCATTACTGTCAATTTCAAAAATGTATATGGACAGATCAGGCAAAAAAAAGTCAGATCTCCACAGAAAAAATCAGACCGGTGAATTAAGGTGTTCTGTTAGATCACAGCCATAGAAAGAGTCACAACACACCCCACATTTGTGTTAAACCAATGGCCAATTGCTACTCCTTATTACTTTAGCAAACTTCCCTTTAGGGATCCGCATCCATGTGGATGTGTGTGTGAGAGGGAGATAGACAAGGAATGGGGAACTGCGTGTGAGTGTGTATGTGTGTGAGACAGAGAGAGAGAGAGAGAGAGAGACTGTGTGGTGTGTGTGTGTGTGTGCATGTGTGGTGTGTGTGAGAGAGAGATAGAGAAAGAATGGGGAACTGCGTGTGAGTGTGTATGTGTGTGAGACAGAGAGAGAGAGAGAGAGAGAGAGAGAGAGACTGTGTGGTGTGTGTGTGTGCATGTGTGGTGTGTGTGAGAGAGAATGAGGAACTGTGTGTGTGTACGTGTAAGAAAGAGAGAGAGACTGTGTGTGTGTGTGTGTGTGTGTGTGTGTGTGTGTGTATGCATCTGTGTGTGCGTGTGTGTGAATGTCATTTTTTTTATCAAAACTGAATTATTACTTTCAATTATTTAAACCCAGTTGAAGGAATGACCATTTTTATCAGCATGTCATAAGCTTTACAGCACAAGCGCAGCAGCTCTTCAATTGCCGGCACATTCTGGGAGATAATATTGTGCCCTAATGGAATGAATACAGCCTCTTTCCCTTTTTACAGTGAAATATATTCATTTTTTAACACCCACAAACAAGTAACCATGGCAACGGGGCTCCGGGCTCCAGAGTTGTACTTTTGCCGGAATGAGCGTTGGTCATCCTCACCTCTCCCCCGGTGCACTCTGGGATATGAGCTGAAGGTGGGAGGACACGGTCACGCTCACAGACGGACGGATGGACAGACATATGGACAGACGTACGGACGGACAGAAGGGAGATATACTGCCTGTCAGTCAGTAAGCAAGCTCTCCATGCGGTGATGGGTAAATTTGCTTATGAAATTAACAAATGTTACGATGATGTCATGTTGGAAATTCCAAGAAAAAAAGATTTATGTCTTACTGTGATTTCACAGTTTTATTTCTGAATTCAAAAAGATTTCATACTTTGAATAATAAAATCTAATCTATACACAAAACAATCTAACCACATCCACACGATCCTGATATCACATCCACACATCACATCCACACCATCCTGATATCACATCCACACATCACATCTTCACCATCCTGATATCACATCCACACATCACATCCACACCATCCTGCACATCCACACCATCCTGATATCACATCCACACACCACACCTTCACCATCCTTATATCATATCCACACACCACACCTTCACCATCCTGATATCACATCCACACATCACATTCACACCATCCTGCACATCCACACCATCCTGATATCATATCCACACACCACACCCTCACCATCCTGATATCACATCCACACACCACACCTTCACCATCCTGATATCACATCCACACATCACATTCACACCATCCTGCACATCCACACCATCCTGATATCACACCCACACACCACACCCTCACCATCCTGATATCACATCCGCCCCTTGTTATACCCCTGGGGACCAGCAGTCTGGCTGAGTTCTGAGCGTTGCAATGAAGAGCTCACTAAGTCCATAGCCTGCTTGTTCTGTTTGTACACTGAAAACACCAGAACCATCCATCTGCTCCATACAAATTCTGATCCAGATCCTGGTTCTGTTAACTTTATACAGATGATGACCCAGACCCTGGTGCTGTTCACTTTACTCCACAAAGATACCAGTTCAGTTGCTGATAGGTCATCCCACCCCCCGCAAGTAAGCTTTTTATTATTCTGTTTTGACATGTGTGTTTGGTCACGTCATGTTGCAAGGGCTGATATTGTATCTCTCGTAAAAACAATTAAATGTCCGCATGCAGTGTGTGCTGACCTCTACCCAAACGAAATTGGAGACTCTGCTGCATAAGAATATGTTACTTCTGTGAAATTTGAGAACAATTCTGTCCTTTACAAATGAAAAGCACTGCACACACTGCACTCTAATGTATTAGAGAAGGGAAGAGATGCACTGTCGGAACTAATGCACTCCCCCAGCACTAAGAGGCTATAGTGATCAATGACTCATCCTGGTACTCCAGACAGCCATGCATAAGAGAAATGTATTATTATTATTATTATTATTATTATTGATAATAATGTTGTTGTTGTTGTTATTGTTATTGTTGTTAATATTATTGCTATTTATGTATTATTATTCTTTTTAATTTCATTTATTTCTTTTCTTTTCTGCATTCACCTTGAGAAGTGAGACAGGTAGCAACCAGACTGAGAGTCACTCAGTCACTGTAGGTGGGCTGTTTAGATGCTACAGCAGTCTCCTAAAGCTCAGTGCCCCTATCAGAGCACACGGGGCATTCGTTTTCTTCTTGGCCCAGGGGAGAGAGGAAAAAAAGATTCCCTGTGCTCGCCCTCCGTCACAGCTTCCCGCCGCAAACAGGGCTTCCCCCTGAGGCTCCGCATCACTGGACTGTAGCACAGTTCCCACGCGAGACGGAGGTTGCAGGTTCAACCTCCATCTGGCGTGGGAACAGTGCAACGCGTGGAGCTGGCATGTCCACCCCCGTGTTCCGTGCGGGGTTTCCTCCGGGCGGCACTCCTACACCTCAAAGACATGCGCCCGGGCCTCACTTGCGAAAAGAGGTGTCAATCTCGACGTGACTGCCCCGGTTCAATACAGTTCAAATAAAAACTAAGTGGGCAGAATCCCGTTTAGCCCCCGGACATGAGGCTTCCACAAGGCTAAGAAAACACGAGGCTTCCTTCCCTTTTGATGTGTCCGCCCCGGAGGGCAAAAATCACAGATCCTGAATAAACAAATAAAGAATACGTGGAATAAATTTCAGCGTGCTGTGACAAACAGAGCACCGACCAGTGTCATGAGATAAACCCGAAGCCTCGAGAGAAAACAGCTCCACAGCAGGTCCAGAAATTTCTCACCAGTAGCTCAATAAACTCAGAGCTGCCGGGAGACAAACTGCCCGTGTCACTCTCTGCTATTGTGTGTTTTAAAATAATTACCCTCGTCGACAAACAGAGAACTGAAAAAAGATTCAAATTTTCCGCAAACGGCCATGTAAATGCATCTAATGGCGGCTGAGGTGAAGCCGGCTCTGAGCAGTAGTGCAAACTGACTCCGTGACACTCTTACACCCTGAGTCAGTCACTAACTCCGAGACACTACAGACTGACTGACTCACACACACATACTATTACACACACACACACACACACACACACACACACACACATACGCACCCACACACTACAGCCTGACTCAGTGAAACTCTTACACACCGAGTCAGTCACTAACTCAGAGACACTACAGACTGACGACTCACACACACACACACACACACATACACACAAACACTATTACACATACATATGCACACACACACACACATACCCATTCACACATACACACATACGCACACACACACACACATAAGCCGCGTTTCCACCGCAGGAACTATACCCCGGAACTAGGAACCTTTTGAGGAACTCAGTGCGTTTCCACCGCAGGAACTAGGGTCTAAATTTAGTTCTGGGGGCTTTGTTTTACCCCCCAAAACGTTCCTGCTCGAGGGGTAGTACTTTCCGAAAGTACAGGAACCTTTTGGGTGGAGCTTGCAGCGCTGAACATTTCTGATTGGTCGAGTACTCGTAGCATTTGTGTTGTATTTATTTTCCGCCATTACCCGCCATGTTTGAAAATATGCAGCGGCAAACCAATTTATTTTCATAATAACTTCAAATAAAACTTGTATGTTATGCGGCGCAGTAGCCTACTTTTGGTTATAACCTGTCAACGTCTTGGAATTATAACGTGTGCTCTTCTGTTCTTTTCTTGCTTTAGTATTCGTTTTATAAAATGCTAAGCATTCGTGCTGGGACAGCATATTACGTAGGCTACCAAAACATTCAAACGGATTAATTCGGTTGCTGAATATTTTCTTCCGGATTTTCTTTGTTAGCCCGTTGTAATTGACTCAAAACGTTTGATACAGTTATGTGAGGTATGTGGTAGTTCTGCCTAATTAACATTGGTGATACAGTACAAGCAAACTGGAAATCACCTTCCGCACTTTTTATCCGGGTAAAATAACAGGTTAATTCTAGTAATCTTCGCTTTAGCTTTTTCAGACTGCCGTAATTTTACTCAATTTTACTGCCATTTTTCAATTCCACGAAAAGACCAGGAAGACTATGGACTCATTTATGGTGCATGGTTCGCATCTGGAGGGCACACTTCGCTGCTCGGCTAGCAGTAACTTCGAAGGAAAGCAAACGGTGGCTGTACCACTACTAATTTACATTTTCACGCAAGTCCGAGTTTTCGTTCTATTCTTGTCATTTTGCGATTAGCCTATATGGAATTGACAACGAGAAAGTAGGCTAATAAAACAGCAAATTGTTTACAACGTGTGCATGTTTTCTGCTGTTAATGAATGTGTTTGAAAGGATATATGAAAATCAATAAATACAAAAGTAACCATATATAGTCATTGTTGGTAACCCGTTGTATATAAGTGGAATAAACCCCTCCGGGCTGTCCCGGTTATTAGAAAATAATGTAGGCTACTTCGGTGGTAGTATGGGGTTACAGAAAAAATCATATGACAGATGGACCGACGACAACGTCAGTGGGCTAATTTGCCTAATCTTCGCGGTACTTTAGGCCCCGGTGGAAACGCAGACAACCATTGGCTGAAGGAACCTTTTAGTTCCTGGTAAAGTAGTTCCTGGGACTGAAAGTTCCGGGTAATTTTGGTGGAAACGCGGCTATACATACACACACTACAGACTGACTCACACACACGCACACATACACACACGCACGCACTCACACACATACACACACACTTTAGCCTGACTCACACACACACACACACACACACTATTACACACACAAACGCACACCCACACACTACAGCATAACTCTCTCTCACACACACACTATTACGCATACACAACACTACAGCCACTAGCTCGCTGTCATACATACATACACCCACACATACATACATTTCCAAAAATGTATCACTTATGGATGCAGCTAAGCTTCGGCAGTAGAAAGCCATAATTATCTTGGTGTTGTACTTTATATGTCAGTCACACACTCACAAACAGTATAGGCAGACTCACACCCTCAGATACTGCTGCTCTGAGCTGCTGCCAAGACAAGACATCATGGAGACAATTATGGAGCTGCTCTGGATCAGCAGGATCAGCCACCAGTGTGATCAGCCTGAAGATCAGTTAGATCCTTTGAGGTGCTAACAGTAGAATCAGACTGTTGGAACCCCTTACAGAAACCATGCAGATGATCTCAGATGCTAACTGGAGCAAACGACATGGAGACCATGCTAGTGCTCTGATTAGGCAAGCTTATGGTTTGTGGATGGGTGACGAGCCCCAATCTGCCTCGCTGTGTCCTTCTCTTGGAAGGACCTGAAATGCTGGTCCCTTCTCCGGGGTAAGCACACAGCCCTATCCACCAGTTCAATACCATAGAAACAGTACACCCCAGCGTTGGTAGCCTCTACAGCACCGGTGTCCAGTCTTATCCGAAAAGCGCCGGTGTGGGTGCAGGTCTTTGAATTAGCCCCAGCACCACGGCACCTGATTCAAGGAATTAACTAATCATGGTTTTCACGCAACACCTTAATGAGTCCAATCAGCTTCTTAGTGTTGGCGAATAACATGGGACACCCCTGATCTACAATGCGTCCCCAGCTCCGTTTAAACCGGGATTCTGAACTACTGCGCATACACTGGTCGTGTTTGTCTCCCATCCAAATCGCATCATTGTTAGCAGAAACACTGGTGTGTTCTAGCGTCTGTTTCCATGTTTTTGAGTGGGCGTGCTGCTAAGTACACAGTAGGTCTCCAGACTATCGTTTCTCATGACACTTCCGGAGAGCCGCTAGCCTCTTAAAAGTAGAGCAGCGAACTGCTTGTTGTTCTTCATGGTATCGTATTAAAGTGGTGATATGGGGAGTCCCCTGCGCCCAGCTCTTAAAACCTATTTATTTCGGCAAATCTTTCGCGCTCTTGTCAGCTCTTTTAGCTGAGTAAACACGGTCATCAAAAATATCCATGGAAATTATCATGGACTGAAATGCGTAACTGCACGTCTGAATTCTTACCGTTTATTTCCCGCGTTGTTGCCGCCGGACGTGCCAGTTGTTCCGTGAAAGGAAGCGGGCCAGGTCATCCGAGACGTCTTAAGCCCCGGGCGGTCGGTCGTGTCCACCGCGTTGGAGCGCTCTATCTGTGGATGGTGATGCCGGTCCGTGTCCGAGTACCCGCGGTGTTTAATTTTGATGGGGGTCCGTGGCTGTCTCCAGAGGTGCTGCGGGGGTCTCAGGGTCGCGTGCCCTTCCCGCGGAACGGGCAGCGAGAGAGACAAGCTCTTCTTCGAGCAAGACGGGGGCTCCATCAGAGCGTGGTTATTAATACGCTCAAAAGTAAATAGGCTATTATAGCTAAGTATAGGCACGGGAGCCAAGTTCGATTATTTGGCTATATAATATTTCAATGACAAAATAAATATGTCTATTTCCATGGTTCATTCTAAACCCGGCAATGGCATATGATTTTTAAGCGTACCAATCGCTGTCAGCTAAATGTTGTTTTATCAATAGACTGGTAAAAATATTTAAGAACACAAATCATTCACAGTGCTAATTCCGTTTGAGATCCAATTGCTTGTCGATCAGACTCAGAATTGAAACTTTTATTTTTATTTATTTATTTTTGTTAAAAACTGATGGTTTTTTCTCTCTCTCTTTGCGCTGACAGTCAGCCTCGCAAACGGCTAACGTATCCGCGCAGCGGATGAAGGGAGACAGTCGCCCGCGCTGATTCCCCCGAAGTTAGTCGCATCATCGCCCATGGCGCGATGGATTACTTATTTACCACTAAATTTATTGCTCTTATCTGTCGCTTATTGCAGAATTCCAGACCGCCGGCGCTGCCGCGCGGGAGTTTATTGCTGCTCCGGGCTGCACCTGTCCGTCAAAGCGCTCTCGGTATCAATCTGTACCCAGTCCGAGCCGTACAAGTCTCCATTGGCCAAAAAGGGCTCGCGTAACTGGTACTGTAGCAGTTAAGGTGCCGCGCGTCCGCTTGTCCCATCAATGAAAGTGCATCATTTTACCTGGGCGAAGTCAAAAACTCACATACAGCTTACAATTACAAGACATCCTTTACGCACAGTCGAACACCCTGCCTCAAAAATAATTTCGACGTGTCTCTGTGTCGTGGTCATCGCTGTATTCCAAACGTTGTGCGATCCCGCGTTGTAAACCACTGTTCAAACCCCCCACTGCTATAAGCCACTCTTCTTAAAACGCCGACAATCTATTAAAAACCAAGTGCTCTTATCTCCCTTTCGCCGTTTCTCTTTCCCATTTGTTCTCTCATTGTCTTCCTTTTTATCCAGGTTGCTGGCAGTAATTTTATGGCATTCATATTACACCATTAAGCCATTAAGCCTCCCCAGCTATCATTCCCGACGCCAGTCTCAGTCGCTCTCTCTCTCTCTCTCTCTCTCTCTCTCTCTCTCTCTCTCTCTCTCTCTCTCTCTCTCTCTCTCTCTCTCTCTCTCTCTCTCTCTCTCTCTCTCTCTCTCCTCCCCCCATCCCATTTCGCTTTCCCGGCTATCCCCAGGTTCAATTTCGCGCAGGTGCCGACAAGTCCATAATTCAGATTTATTTATTGGCAACGCCTACTGTCTGTTTTGACAAGTATGTATCAAATTAAACTTAAGCCTCGGCAACGCATTAGACCATTTGTAATGGTGGATTAAACGTTTCCATTTGTTCTGAGCCAGCGGTCAGGCATCTTAGATCGCCATGCAAGTTTTCACTTTGCTTTTTAATGTTTAAAGCCACGACTGAATCTCTCGGGATAATCTGATGTCCCATAAAAGCGCATCTTCAAATGGCCTGAGTGAAGTTGGATACGAGATCAGCAAACCGTTGCTGGAACTGTACTCCCGTTTTTTCCTGCCTGATTTCGGAAGCAGGTAGCCTATTCCATAGCATGTTACACGGGTTCCTTCCACGCTTTTCTGAAGCATAATGTACATCTACCCTTCCATCTAGAAAGATTGGGCACATCATAACTTTAAAATCTGAGTCAGACCACGTCCATTCAGCAACACATAGTTTGAGTCACTGCCCCTCAAACCACCGCGCGCGCGCCGCCTCGCGCACAAGCATTCCACAATCGGTCTTATATAATGCGGATTTAGGACACCGATTGTCATGTCTATTTCTGTCTGCATTTCTTATTTTGTAAATCAAAACGAGTGCGCGAACAGTAACGATGGAATTGTTCAAACTAAATAGTGCATAGTAGGCTTTTGGAAGTCGGGAATGCGCGTGGGGACCGGGTTCTCCGTTCGCTCGGGCTTGAGTGTGCTGTCTATCATCCGGGCTCTTGATCTTGGCTTTAACCACGCGTAAAAATAGGTTGTTTTCAATAGAGGGATAACAATTATGCCTCTAGAGGACTCCTCAACAATAAGCGACTCGGTTACGTTGAAGTTACGCTGTCTGATTTTGTCATTTAGGGACCATCACATGCCAAAAGCGCGTGAACGTCTTGCCACGAACATTGTCGTGCTCTTGTGGGCTTTTGTTCACCGACAGAGCAATTTTGAAGTTTATTGTGCTGCGCCTTATTGAGCTGGACCAGCGCCGAGCTCAGTCACAACGACAAAAGTTAACGTTGCACGGAGGGCGCAAAAAATACAAAAACACTAGAAGGTATGAGCACCTAGCTTCAGATTCTTTTTCTTTTTCAGAAAGCTACACCACAATCCACAACTACATTACAAAAATAACCCTGCTCCGCTGTGACATTCAGACCAACTTTGAGATGGGACGATTAAAACTCGCAACTCCTTTGTGAGTGACAGCTACTCCTCCCAGTGAGTGACAGGTACTATTTCCTGCTCGGGTGGGGAGGGTTTGCTGAAGAGTCTGACTCATTCGGATGAGACTGTGTAGGCGGGGGTGAATTTGCGGCTTTTTGTTCAACCGTTCATCCATCTTTGCTTAGTTGAGCGGTTCTGTGAATTTTTTTTTTTTTTAAATCAAACTGAATTAATGTGATTTTCTTTAACAATTGGCATTGTGCATTTACAGTCACAATGTGATCTTAAATTTAAATGCCAAAGACTGCGTAAAATTCTTCTCCAGGAACAGCAAAGGCATGTTGGCATCGCTTTGTGAATACAGTAATCTCACAGAAAATACAGGCTGGAGGATCATCTGTCCTAACAGCATGTATCTGCCTTTGAGCGCGTGCCCGTGGCGGGGTGAGATGCCTGTGTGGGTGAATGTGTGTGTAATGCGGAAGTCCGTGTTGTTCGTGTGTGCTTGTTGACGTTTATATGAACATGCGTTCACGTGTTTTGTTAACGAATGACGACTCCTGACTTCCCTCTTCTCTCGTCGGTTCTCTTTTGTTTTATAAAACATTTTTAAAAAACGTATTTCTCGTTTCTGTTAGAGCCTATTTTGCTGGTGCACGGGTCAAACCTGAATTGAAGCTCATGGCGGTCTTCACGGGGAAAATAATCCCGAATTGGACATAGACGAACCACTGCACGAGCATAGATGGAAAGTAATTTCCTGTGTGCTTGAATAGAAAGATTTGAGAAATGCTATTAATGTAATACTGCATGTGTCAGTAACACCACTGTTTCTCCTTCAAAACAGCCCAAAATTATTTTACTGTTATCCTTATTTATCCAGTTACCTATCGAAATAATTGGTAATTCGTTGTTACCGTGAAGAGCAATTTATTTGCAAGACAGGACAAGCAATTTCCCTCTTTAGCACTTTTGACAACCAAAAATGAGATTAATATTTGTGTTTTTCTATCTGTGCATTAACACATTTGGCTCATTTATTGGATGATTATTTTGGTACAGTTTGCAGTCTGTTCTCTCTGTAATCAGCTAATTTTCAGTGGTTTCAAAAATCATGAACAAAAATAGTAAAAAAAAGAAAAAAAAAAAAGAAGGGACTCCTTTTCAAGAAATAATGGTAATTCTGAAGGGTCTTCAATGGTCTTAATTGAAAAGTGGCTACCACTGATGAGTTCCCTGCCATCACCAGGGCGTAGTTTAACATACTAGCATAGTCAAAGATATCTGTGCCTCCTCAGCCAACGCATATTAACTGCAGGTGTGTTTTAAAAGCTAACGGCTAAGCTAGTCGATGAACCGAAGGCGGAGGAAAGAGTTTGCAATTAAGTCAGTCAAGCTTGTGCCAAACGGGGCACAAACAATTCCCTGTAGCATGGGACTAATCAGACCATTTCTCCAAAAGGGCATCATTTTTTGATACGAGTGCTTCAAACCATTAAGTTTATTATTGCGTCTTTACAATATTTTTAAAAAAAGCAAAGACTTGTCCCCTTCAGATTTTGGCTTTCAGACCTCCAGCATCTTCATGAGTTCTTTCAGAAGCACTGCATTCTGAGCACTGTATATAGACGAATTGTTGTTTAATATATTATTGAAGCCTCACAGCTACAGAGCGGGTAAGAGAACAAGGTGTTAACAGTGCAGAAGCATCTCCAACTTTTGCATGTCGCCATTTGCCAGTGCATGATCGCATTTGCCTGACATTCTACCGCAGAACAAGAAGTAATTTTCCACCCGAGAGTGCCATTTTTAGACGCAGAGGGATGCTATGTTTATCCGGGCTACGCTTATGCTTATCTAGGCAGCCTGCTGCAGTTTGGGAGAGAGGCTCCAGTTTGGCATCGCAACACAACGGTTGATTCAGTGTCAACAAAATCACCCGAACCAATCAACATATTTTACTGATTTGGATTTGTTACTTTCCTTTTTTTCCACCCCTTGTGCAATTTCTTCCATCTGTTCCTGTTACAGCTCCCAAAGGCCACGGACGGTACTAGTCTCACCAACTGGCATGCCCGGCTTATTGGGTGGGAATCAGTCTGGGGGTTGTTTTGTCATCCTCAGCACGCCCGTTCATAAAGCCAGTGCCTGTTGTGCTGGGAGGCCGCCTTCGGACACACAGACAGCACCATTGCTTACAGACATGCACAGCTGAGGCTGATTCCAAAATCTTTCCAATTGCGATGCACAGTGGACATACACACACACACACATGCACAGCTGAGGCTGATTTGCAAACTTTTACCCAGCTGTGATGCACATTGCCTTCAGCAAAAAACTGTTTATGAAGGAGGCGCTGCCTGCAGTGTCTTTGGAAGGAGACACGCATGGCCAGAACTTGTTTTACATTAATTTGTCTCTCTCCGGGCCCTCCTTTTTAAAGAACTTTGGGATGTTTATTGGGGGGGATCTAACATGTCCCTAGCAGATAATTATTGAGTGCGTATTTTTCTTTGGTGGTGGAGGCTTCAAACAGGAAGCAGAGATAAACAGCCAACAAAAAAAAAAAAAAATCAAGATTGTCTAACATCGCCTTAATTTTCAAACTAATGCTGATCAAGGCTGTCCACTTGAGATTAAAATAAACCAAATCATTTCTCGATACAATCAAGCAGTCATTAATTTAATTTTATTTATTTAAAAAATGTATTATTGTTGTTATGAAATCTGCATATACAATGCGCCAATCTACTTTGAGGCTGGCGTTGTTTAATCTGTCTTGCACAGGAAAAACAGTGTTAATTAGAATTTTAAACAGGAATTAAATTAGATCTCTGATTGTGCATTTGTCATTAGTATAACTTACATGTTTGTTATTAGCATGCAGGACACTTTGATGGCGCTTGCCCCCCCCCCCCACCTCCGTCGATCTAACTGAAGATTACCTGAAAGAATCTTATCTGCGCCAGTCAACTCAGGACTGAGGCGCTTCTGGGGGCCAAATGAACAAAAAATAACTAAATAAATAAATAAGGCAACTCCTTGCGTACTAACGAAAGACATTTATTAGGCCTAAACCACACAAAGCGAATAAGGAGCCACAGGAGGGGGAAAGAAAAACAAAAACTACACTGCTGTATGTGTGCTGATGGCGCGATGCGTTTCAAAGCCTTCAAGCATTCGCTTCCCCGGGCAGCGTTACCTGCAGCTGGTTATGGGGGGGCCTGGGGGGCTGCCATTGCACAGAGTGTCAGGATTCAGCTGCAGAGGAAGCATGGCGTGGGCGTGTGCGCATCACAACATGCGATCTTAACGGCAGCAGCGGGAATGGAAAAGCAATCAAACCTCGAAGCAAAAAGAGGCCGGCGAAGATCAAAGCCGAAGGGAAAAGAGAGGGCGTAGCGTGGAAGACGTTACGTCTGCGGAAGCTGTTCCTTAATAAAGCGCACACAAAAAGAGACTACGGTGTTCGGGCCAACACGGCGATTTTAGAGGACTTACCCCACAAACACAGAACGGCAACAAAAAAATAAAAAATAGAGCGCGAGCGATTGCCATGCGAATCCGATGAGGACAGCTGGTGACGCGGAGGACCTCCAAGCTCTCCGTTTAATGGGCGGTATTATGCAAATCCAGTAGGCAAGTTCCGTCGTATAGATGCCTCTATCCGGCCCTGGTTTTCTTGCCTCCCAGTTAATTAACAATTAGCGCTACTGATTGGTCAGATTGTCTTCACACCTGACCCCCAGGTAAAGGGAGGGTGGAAAGCCAGCAGTTCCCGGACCTTGAGGACCGTGATTTGATGATCCCTGCCCTATGGGATCAACACCAACAAGTGAAACAGGCAACCACGGAACAGAAACAGGCAATGCAGTCGCTGAATCCTGGTTCATATCTGATCTGCAACACCAAGGATGAAAGTTTGATCTGAGTTTTGAGATCCGGAACGGGCTACGTTGAATGCCTTCATTTGCATAGACCGAAGAAGGAGTACAATTCTGTACAAATACAGAACTGGCGACGGAACCACACCACTCACCGGACTGCTTCCGTCACACACCGCGCAGCCTGTCCATAGAAAATGAATAGGATGCATCGAGTGCCAGATGCGACGTGAACCCGCCTTTAGCACGTGTTAGCGTCTGTGCGTCAGGCAAATTCAAAACCGATTGTGAGCGTTTGCATGCCGTTTGTGTGCGTTAGCATCGGTCCAGTTCAGCAAAATAAAACCAATGAGAGACCGGTCGATGGTATTTCACGTTTAAGGGGGTTGATATAGTTGAGAGAAATGGCTACTTGAACCTGAACCAGGGGAAATTGTGACTTGTAAACAAGTAAAAGCTAAATTTTGCTCAGACTCTCCAGTAGCAGATTTTCAGACAGTTTCGAAAGCGCCAAAGTACCTCATTGGGCTGGGCGCTGGAGTCAGAGGCCCAGTGCTCTTTCAGAAATAAGCGCAGGCGAAGCGACAGGCTGGTTCTGAGTTATAGGCAGCCATGGAGCTGAGCTGGCCTGAACGAACTGCCCTCATTGTCATAGCCCGTACATCACGCATGCGTCGTCTTCATTAAATCACCGCATCATAAAAGTGCCAAACCAGCAGTCATTCTGGATGACAATAAATCTGTAATTGCTGCCATTAGCCTTCATAGGATCATTAAGAACCAGAAGAAATCCTGCCTGGGAACAACTTGAGGTTTTATTTATCAGATTTTATTATTTTTTGTCTCTTTTTTTTTTTAACGGTCGCCTGTAAAAGTGACTGATATCAGGTGGCTGTAATCCCCCGCAAACCAGCCAGAGTCAGGTATTTTCACAGGAGGAACCTGCTGTTTTTTTCCCCTTCGAAGCGAGACATTCTGAGGTAATGCCCCTCTGCAACTCAACATCTTTGGCAAAGTGGGAAAAAAGCCCACATGACAGGCCCTGGGAATTATTCGGGTTATGCTACTCGTTTCTGTACCGAAAGCAGACCACAACTGATGCTACAAAGGGTTGAAAGTAAAAACCTTTATAACCCCCAGACCATACCGCCACCCCCACCCACCCCCAGCCCCACCCTGCCACAAAATTTAATAAAGCGTTGCACTCTGTCCCAATGGCACCAGGAACCTTTTCTGAAGACAAATGGCTAAGCTATAAACTGTAGTTCAGTTAAGACCGATGAATGCATGTCCTTTTAGCAACATGAGTCATACACACATGAAAAGGCACTGGCTAAGCCTGTGATTCGGCTCACTGAAATGTGATGTCATGTCAAGTGAAGTGATGTAGGTGTTTTTAGCTGAAAATAAATGTTTCGTTTACAGCATCGCATGTACAAAAATAATAATAATTACATGTCTTAAAACTCTCAAGAGTGAATACTTATGGTGATTACAGCTCATTCAAATAGCACTTAAGTGTGAAAATGGCACGTTTCCTTGTAGAAAAAATGCAACAGAAAAAAAAACAACTTCCCGTGGTCTGAATGCTTGGTTGCCAGAGTGTAAAAACATGATCCCCCTGTTTTTAATGAGCCAAAAACAAGGGCAGTCATAGGACATGATTTAAATTTTTCTTGTAATTAAAATAGAAAATGATAGAAACTTCCCTGGCAGAGACACACGGAGAGACAGCTGGAGGCTGAGTCCTAAATGGGGCTCTTGGCTGAAGCTACGGGGATTACAGGGCAGACGGGGGGAAGGTGGTGTGGTGGGGGGTCGTGCTGGGTGGGGAATGTTTAGGGAGAGCAAGGGAGCAACGGTTTCCATTCTTTCCACCGAGTCAGAGTTTGTGGAGACCCCGGTGCGTGAGTGCTTTGCCGGGGCGAATTCGATACGGCAAACAGTCTGCGGAAAGCAATCTACAGAAGCCTGAGCCGAGCATGCATTTGGGAAACGCTCCCCAACCCCCCCCCCCCCCCCCCCCAGTACAGGAGACAGTGCATTCCTCCTCAAAGAGTCTCTGCCTGAAATAACAGAAGCACATCACACCGAGCCCCATAAATAATATATGAACCACCCAGCCGCTAATAGTAAGGAGCTACCATTTCTTCTGCAACGTGATGCAAAAGTAGGCTAAGTGTAGGCTACGTTTTTAAAATTGTTTTTTTAAGCAAATACAGAAATAGCCAATTTGCTTCGACAGCCATGACATTGGAAGTCCTCGCTCATGACATAAACATCCGAGGGAGGCTGCGTTTGTGAAACCACTCTGTCTAAACGAGTTTCCCATTGGCTGCTGCAGCCGCCGCCGCCGTTATAACTGGCATGGCTGGGGCAGTCACGCCCACCTGACAGAGCCTAAAGATATTTGTTTTTCCACCTTTCTGGTTGATTTTCGGCGCTCCCCCCGCTGGGGAGTCGTGCCGGTGCCCGCTGTGGCCCTCGGAACGCCGCAGAACCTGATCAGCTGAGGCAGTTGATTGCACAAGTCACAGTTCCGCTCGTCTGATTCCACGGGTCTGAATCGGCGATTCCGATTTTAAAGTGAAAACAAAAAACCGGTGGAACCCATGCAGCTCTCTCTGGAACAGAGTGGCAGAACCCTGGATTATTTGGTCTCCACGTTAGAAAAGCTATTTACCTACAGTGCCATGAAATATTCTTTGCCCCCAACCCCCCTCACACACACACATACACACATCATGTTTTTATTTGCCTCCTGATAAAATGTCATATTAGACACACATTTTTCAAATTATTATTTAATTTCTTTCATGAAAAAAGTTATCAAACACCCACATCACCCATATTGCTTAGTTACTCAATCAACCAATTAACCTAATTTAATTGATGATTAGATTCAGCTGATTGAACACAGCTGGGTTTGATTGTTGAATCTAAACTTCACTCATATTGCACCTTACCATCAGAGTAAAGTACAAACCACCAAGCTTCTACAAGCTTCTTCTATGCCACGAGCAAAGAAAATTTTGTTTTTAAAAAGTTGTTTAAGTATATCAGTCTGGAAAGGGCTACAAAGCCATTTCTAAGGCTCTGGGACTCCACCTAACCATAATGAGAGGCATTATCTCCAAATAAAGAACACCTGGAATATTGGTGAATCTTCCCTGGAGTGGCCGGCCAGTCAGAATTTCTCCAAGTTGCTACGACAACTCATCCAGGAAGTCACAAGATCCCAGAAGAACATCCAAAGAACTTCAGACCTCTCTAGCCTCAGCTAAGGTCAATATCCATGTCTCCACAATAAAAAAGAGATTGGGCAAAAATGGGATTCATGGGAGAATAGCAAGGTGGGAGCTACTGCTAATCATCAATGCTCATCTCACATTTGCAAACAAAAGCACCTGGATGATCCCCTTTTGGGATAATGTTCTTTGAACAGATTTGTCAAAAGTGGAACTTTTTCAATGACATGGCTCTCACTTTGTCTGGTGTATAGCAAATACAGCATTTCACAGCAAGAACATCATACCAGCAGTCAAGCATGGTGGTGGTAGTGTGATGGTGTGGAGATGCTTTGTTGCCTCGGGACCTGGAAGACATGCCATTATTATAGGAGCCCATAAATTCTGCGCTATACCAGAAAATTCTTAGGAGAATGTCAATGTGATTTAAAGCAGTTCTGCAAAGATAAGTGGGCTAAAATTCCTCCACACAAGACTGAGGAAGTGAAAGATTGATATCAATTTATAAGATGTGTTTGGTTATTGCTGCTAAAGGTGGTGAAACGAGTTATTAAGTATAACAAGCAATTACTTTTTCACATGGTTTTGGATAACATTTTCATTAAATAAATTAAATAATAATGAAATACTCAGGTTCCCTGCATCTAATATTACATTTTGTCTGAAGATCTGAAATCAGTCAGTGTAACAAATATGCAATAATAGAGGAAATCAGAAAGGGGGAAAATACTTTTTCATTTTCTAAAATCTGTCCATATGCCAAATCATTGATATTACAAATTATGCTAAGTTATGACTAAATTGTCACCGATACGTTTCACAGAATCCAAACATGCCAGAGAAATGCTATCTATGGAAACACATATGCTGTATTTGCTGAAGGGATAAGAATAAAATGCAAAATAACTCATATTTGCGGCTTCATCATCTGGTTGTGTAAAGCTGTATTTAAATTCTGTGTGTTTACTTCAGTTCACAGTATCTGGTCTTTGTAATAGTGTGCACTCATTTGTTTTATTTTTGTGGGGACCCCTGAAAATAGGTAAACTGTACCGGTACAGGGAGAACGAGCCCCTTGTTAGCACACAGACACAAGGAGAGCTCAGTACTGAGAACCAGCCCCATGTTAGCACACAGACACAAGGAGAGCGCAGTACTGAGAACCAGCCCCATGTTATCACACATACACAAGGAGAGCTCAGTACTGAGAACCAGCCCCATGTTAGCACACAGACACAAGGAGAGCTCAGTACTGAGAACCAGCCCCATGTTAGCACACAGACACAAGGAGAGCTCAGTATTAAGAACCAGCCCCATGTTAGCACACAGACACAAGGAGAGCTCAGTACTGAGAACCAGCCCCATGTTAGCACACAGACACAAGGAGAGCTCAGTACTGAGAACCAGCCCCATGTTAGCACACAGACACAAGGAGAGCTCAGTACTGAGAACCAGCCCCATGTTAGCACACAGACACAAGGAGAGCTCAGTACTGAGAGCCAGCCCCATGTTAGCACACAGACACAAGGAGAGCTCAGTACTGAGAACCAGCCCCATGTTAGCACACAGACACAAGGAGAGCTCAGTACTGAGAACCAGCCCCATGCTAGCACACAGACACAAGGAGAGCTCAGTATTAAGAACCAGCCCCATGTTAGCACACAGACACAAGGAGCGCTCAGTACTGAGAACCAGCCCCATGCTAGCACACAGACACAAGGAGAGCTCAGTACTGAGAGCCAGCCCCATGCTAGCACACAGACACAAGGAGAGCTCAGTACTGAGAGCCAGCCCCATGCTAGCACACAGACACAAGGAGAGCTCAGTATTAAGAACCAGCCCCATGTTAGCACACAGACACAAGGAGCGCTCAGTACTGAGAACCAGCCCCATGCTAGCACACAGACACAAGGAGCGCTCAGTACTGAGAACCAGCCCCATGCTAGCAGCCACACATTCCAGCTAGCTGTGAGATTAAGTGTTTGTCTGCGAAAAGCAAACAAGCGAAGGTTTGGCATCCGCCGCCTCAGCAGCTGACAGGACATATTTTCATATGTGTGCCAGAGCCTTGTTTAATTCTTCACTTGGCCATTGTTTAATATGTTAAAAACACAGTTTTTCTCCTAAGAATAAACTCTCCTGTATATGTGGGTTTGAACACTGCCTTTTAAATTTATTTTTTCACAGCGTTTTTTTTTTTGGACAGCACACTGTGGGTCTTTGTCTCCTTTTATATTTTTAGTTTTTATTCATAATTATGGTGTGCTTTGAGTCACTGCGGTCAGATATCAACCTATCAGTGCAAAGGGCACGAGACCAGCTTGGTTCCTTCAGTTCCAGAGATATTTTTAGTGATAATATTCATGCCCTGAAGGGAATAAACCCCTAAAAGAATATATCAAACTCCACTTTGAGGAATATTGGACTGTAAAGGTCAGCTCTGCCTCAAAACTGTCACGTTTGAAGCGAATTGGTCCTTCATAATATCAATTCGATAGTATCGCAACACACAGGATCGATACCATGGCTGGTTATTCATGGTGAGAGTCCTGGTTGCCATATTGAGTCCTTTTGATTGAGGCAGGTTAACATTTGCAATATGTTCAGACTGAGGCTGAGTTCAATGTGCACATGTCGCTTTGTTTCAAAGGGTGACAAGTTTCAACTTTAAATCATGCATACAAAAGAGTAATAAGAGATATTTCCCTGGGTGACTGCGAATGGATGTCCTTTGAATAAATGCAAATCACGGCAGGATTTGTGAGTGAAAAGGCTTTGTGTGCTGAAGGGAAATGTTTAGTAATCTACGGCAGGGCTTTTGAACTTATTTATCCCGAAAGACCCTTTTCAGGTGCGTTGCATTATAAAGCAGAGCACGCGGGTGTGCATGTGTCTGCCTTTTTGTGTGTGTGTGCGTGTGTGATGCCTGTGTTGTGTGTCTCAACTTGTATGTATCTGTGCATATCAAATTTGTGCTGACTCATATGGGTTTATATAGGTTTCACTGCGTGACCAGAAACAGCACACACACACTCATGTGGGTTTATATGGAATGTATAGGGAGGTATAAACTTGTGAGAATGTACTCCATGGTGGCTCAGTTCACATGTACCATTCATACAGTATAGCAGACTATACCATCACACACATATACCATTTATGCTGTATTGCAGTCTACAACATCACACACATTTACCATTTATACTGTGTGACCGACTACACCATCCGACACATATACCATATATACTGTATGACAGACCACACCGTTCGACACATATACCTTTCATACTGTATGGCAGACTACACCGTCCGACACATATACCATTTACACTGTATGGCAGACTACACCATCCGGCACATATACCATTTATACTGTATGGCAGACTACACCATCCAACACATATACCATTTATACTGTATGGCAGACTACAACATCACAGTTATATACCATGCATTCTGTATGACAGACTACACCACCCAACACATATACCATTTATACTGTATGGCAGACTACAACATCACACACATTCACCATGTATACTGTATGACAGACTACACCCTCACATACATATACCATTTATACTGTATGGCAGACTACAACATCACACACATTCACCATGTATACTGTATGACAGACTACACCCTCACATACATATACCATTTATACTGTATGACGGAATACACCATCCGACACATATACCATTTATATTGTATGGCAGACTACACCATCACACAGATATACTAGTCATACTGTATGGCAGACTACACCATCACACACATATACCATGTATACTGTATGGCAGACTACACCATCACATTTCTATAACATTGATACTGTATGACAGACTACACCATCACACACATATACCATTCATACTTCTTGGCGGACTATGCCATCTCACCCCTATACCTTGCATTCTATATGACAAACTACACCATCACACCCTTATATCTGAACCAGACCCCGTAGCCTGTGCAACATGGATGCTACCTTTCCTCACAGTTACAGTATCCCCTCTATCTGCAGTCATGAGGGAACAGATTTAAACATCCCTGCTGGGGATGTGCAGGCTTTTAGTAGGCACTCGTACCCAGAGATACCCGCATAGCTAAAGCACACATGTTCTGTCTTTAAACACAATTATTTTATACAGCTGGATGTGTGCTGCAGTAATTCGGGCTAAGCGCCTTGTTCAAAGACAAAGCAGCCTTGGGAATTGAACCTGCAGCCTTTGAGATACAGGCCCAGGATCCATAACCGTGGAGACGCCGCTGCGATCTGACCCTCAGCCGGTTTTTCTGTCGGGTTATCTGCGTACCCCTGGCGCGACGTGTTTCCCTTCGCCCGCTTATCAATGCCGGCGCATCTACAGAGTGCTCGGTGGAGGTCGCCCCGGCTGAGCTCCCCTGTCAGGACAACGCACCCCGTAATCTCATACCGGCACGATCGCATTCCGATTCCTCTGCAGCACAGCCCCCCTGTAAAAAAACAGCCTCGGTCTGGGGCATCCAATCACATGCATAGCTGCCAATGCACTGCTGGCTTGGTATGTGGTTGTCAGGGCTTGAGTCTGAATATTTCCAGGTTTTTATCACTTTGTGCACACCAAAATATCTGGCAACCCTTTCCTCCCACGTCCTAAAGGCTCCTCTGACCTTGTAAAAGTGATGGAATTTCATCCTTGCGTGGAGCTTTTGCCAACACGGAAACCCTATCCTCCACCTTAAAACCCAGAGCACATGACTTTATGCTGTCATACTTTTGAGTTTTATGGGTATGGCAACCCTACCTTCCACTTAAAACACATAATGGCTTTTTAAGGCAGTGCTTCGTACGTTCATTCAAAGTGCATGTTGGTGAGGAGTTTCCTCAATACTGAAAACCGAATCAACCACTTAGAAGCCCTAATGGCCTCTCTAGGGACTCTCCTAATGGCCTGTTGTCAACAATGGCACTTTCGAAACCAATCAGAGCGAGTATGTGTCTCCACAAAATAACAGCTGCACGCGGCTTTGTAAAAGCAGCGGTCCGCGCGATAAATCGAGCGCTGGAGACAACGCACGAGTGCGCTCGGTTTCTCAGATGTTCGGCTCTCTCTGGTGGACAAGTGGAAGAGCCGCAGATTACCGAGATCAACAGTCAAACCAACCGCGCACAAAATGGCTCGGGAACCGTGTTTGTTAAGGAGCGGCAAGCTAAGTCCCCGGCGCAGTCACATTTCAACCCAAACGACTTCTGTAAATACCCAACGGTATGATTAGGTTTTGTGCCAAAACTAAAGAATGTAAGTTGGGCAAATCTAATTTCAGGGTCACTTTAGGGAACAGAGTGGCAATATCTTTTATTTCTGATCAAGAAATGTGATCATTCTTTCAAAATCGGATGCATCTGTAAGCAAAGTATAAGAGAGAAATAGTCTATAATTTATTCAGGATACCTTGATATTGAAGGCAATTTCACCCCATTTTGTTAAATGCATATGTATTTATTGGGAGCACTTAAAATTGCTGTTTTTGCCTGTTTTGTACTACTCTCAAACAAAGCCTTATAAACACGCAGCAGAGATATATAGGTAGTGGATGGCAGTATATGATAGCACATGCATAACATTATGACTATATTCATCAAAACCTATTGAATGTGTGAGTATACGTGGAACACAGGTAACTGATTCAATAGCCTTATAATCTACTCACTCTATTCCTGGGAGATAAATTATTATACACAGTTCATCCCCAGCATTTTTATTCCACCACTGGAAAAAAATTGTGCAGATATCTAAAAGCTATAATAAAAGGTTTTTTAATGAGAGGCTAATTTTCACCTTGAACATTCACTTTTGTCAAGCTCTTCAGTGACCTCGACTGTTAAAACATTTTCCCTTGAGTAGCTGCCATAATCACGCGCTCACAGCATGTTGCTGCCCCTGTAAATGCTGTGTTAAAGGTACTCTCTGGGCACCCTGTTGTGTAGACTGATAAGAGGACAGCTCCTGAATGGATAAACATCAATGGGGAGGCTGTGTGAAAGCTTGGAGACCTGTCTAATTTGTCCTCCTACCTGACTGACTTGTTAAAGCTTGGTTCACACTTGGCGACTGTTCCAGTCGTTGCCAGCGAAGGCAGTTCAGCCTTAACAGCGGGTCTTGATGATCGGTCTTGCCTTGCCGCCGTGACGGTGTGCACCACTGAACAGTTCATTGGTGTGCACGCTAGTCGCCCGAGGCTTTCTCTCACGAGGGCTCACTAGCCCGATTCTTAACATCTTGTCTCAGACCTCGCAAAACCTTGAGGAAAAACGATGGCGGCTCAAAAAGGATTGTGGTTGTTGCTCTTGTCATTAAAGTGAGTTTACTTCCTGCCCTTTCTGTTTGTCTTCCTCTCTAGCTTAAATTCCAATGGCTGTCACCTGGGTTGGTCTCGGATTTCAGTTTTTGACCAATTCACGCTACGATTTTGTTGCCTGTCCTGGCTGGTCTGGAGTCAACAGGGGGGCAGATTTGGAGTCCTAAGCCATTTCTCACTGAAGGATAATTAGAGCCGACCATCGGTCTGATTGGCTCCAGTCGGACTTAAAATCAGGGGAATTACCGCCATCTGTGGACCAAGCTTAAGGAAACCAATCGCTGCTCAGATAACAAAATGTAAGCTGACCCATCAATCATATTGAGCGAACTTCAGACTGGAGGCTTGGCGTGTCGAAACTTCAGTATGTGGAACAACTACAGCTTTAAAATCTGCGGAAGCTTTTTGGATCACAATCACATTTACATCGACGACAGCATCATCAAGATGCAAGTATTGGATATACCAGAACTTAATGCAGCGTAAGTACATTGCACACGGACATTTAAGACTTTTTTCTGAATGATTGATTGGGTGATCGGAAGCACTGTCCTGAAAGCTGAAATGGTATCTGATTTTTTTTCTCATGCAAAGATATGCAAGAGAAGATGAGCGTTGAAAGCATGAAAAAATAATGTTATGATGTGGTCTAGGCTGTAATGAGGTGTGGGAGACGGAGAAGCTTCTTCGGGTTTATTGCCCTGAGCTCATGGAAGAGCTGGTCAGGATAAAGAGGGGTTGCCAGCTGCATGAGTCTTCTGAAGGCTCTGAGAGTGAACCTGCGGCTTGTCTGTCGGATATGATTTAATAACACTTGGATTTGTGTAGACTCCTGCATTCTGCAGGTAGTACAGACTGCTGTGCTACTAGGGGGTCGGGGATGAAGCATAGTTTTTGTAAGCTTGAAACTGAATGATTTTTTTGTGCTCAGGAAAACTGGCCTTCCAATTAACAACTGCAAATCAACTGTACTTGATTTTTACAGTTTAACCCCATTTTGTTAAAAGCCTATGTTTTTATAGGAATAGCTATTTTTGCCTATGCAATTAGAATGTTCTTAACTGAAGATTCTAATGGTGATGCAACAATCATTATCGGTAATTGAAAGCAAAGGTGTTCTAGAAAACTGATGTAGAATTTTGAGAAGAAAAATATTCCAAAAAACTTGAACACTAGAGGTGTCATATTGACACTGACCTGCTTGACAGAGGACAGTCATCCACTCGCGTAGTAAGTGTGATTTTTTCAAATCCCAAAGATCACTGAGAGCATAATTGCTGATGTACATGTTCATGCTGATGTTTTGTATCAAACTTTTATAAGCTGCATCGTGTAAACTCCCCAGCCAGTTCAACATCTCTAGCTGCAGCCCCTGTTCAGCCCCTTAGGCCCGTGGGTCCTTTACATCTCCTTGGGTACCACCAGCTGGTGTTTGATTTGTTCCACCTCAAGCACACCTGATACAGGCAATCAAGCCTTTCAATTACTTGTATCAGGCGTGCTCGACACGGTACGCATCAAATACCAGGATCCAGGCCAGGGGTACCTGAGTTGAGCTTTGGGAACCACTGCTTTATTCTGTTTGCTATGATCAATTCCCCTTTATTATCACCATTTTAGCTTCATCTTTAAGTATTACAGAGGTGGGCCACCAAGGCCTGTATCTGTTTCTGGCTTTAATGCCAACTTCTAGTCTTAATTATTTAATTAGCCCCAACATTTTAGCTGCATGTCCTGATAAGCGCATGAATGAAGGCATTTCTCGTGTCCCTATATGAAACGCTTTATTGTTATCTAATCTGCAAGTGAATCAGTGTTGGTGTGCACACCTCGGTTAGCCAGGGTAATGGGTGGAAACAAAAACCCGCATACACAGTTGCCCCTGGTGTGGGCCCGACAGTGGAGGATGCTCTCCCCTCTCCTGACAATCCCCCCCCCCAGGAGTTTTCTTCCCACTGGGGGGTTCTCACTTGTTGGATTTTTTTGTGGGTTCAGGCTTGGATTTGCACCATAAAACGCACATAACACACAAATAAAGTTTAATAAAACTGACTTAAGTTGAAAATACATCAAACTGAATTCAAATGAGCAATCACGCAACTTGCCGAAATCACATTAAATTTTTCTGATTTTTTTCCCCTCTTATAAAACAACCAGATAGAAAAAAAACTACAGAATTCCACTGGGTTTAAATTAACTGATAAGTAATTTTCCATTGTTGTCCCATAGATACCATTAAAGTACTTTATGGAGTTAGAATGCAGTAAGTACTGCTTTAGCCAGCGTTTATAAACAGTATTATGGAGTGTGACTAACTCCATTTTCCTAGATGTGCGAGCATAATTCCACACCTGCGCATAACTGTAGCCAGTTATAGTGTGGCCACTAACTGAAATGCAGGAGTGCTAAATTATCCCCTGCTAAGCACAACCCTGGAGCCACTGTGCTATTGTTAAACAGAAGTATTTAATTCTTTTTAACATCGTTTTGAAACTCTGACAAAGTAACCTTTTTTTTTGCACATACAAGCCAGATTGCCTAGATAAATTTATATTGTGTCTCAAAACGATCATTTGGACTTAATTTGCATATTCACACAGACTGGGGCAGGTAGTGTTAGCATATTAGCCCGAGGACAATGGTGCTTTTGGGATCACTTTGTATATACTTCAGCCACACTGTAAATGTGTGTGTTTGTGTGTGCGTGGGTACACTGGTGTGTGTATAATACCTATGTCTGTGTGTGTGTGTATATGCAGGTGTGTGCGTCTGTATAAGTCAACCAACTATTCTGCTTTCTTTTTCAGCCAATCACAGAGGACCTCATATTGCATTGGTGGACATGTCACATATATTATTAAACCAGAATTTTTTTTTTTAAGCATTTGAATTGCACCCCAGGGAGTAAAGAAGAAAAAATAGTCAGAGATTTTGACATAATTGCATGCTGGGCAATATGCTAATTTAAATGCACCTGACAAAGTACTTAAATGAATATTCATGACTCATGAATATGCATATAATATGTTTCACAGTGTATCCCACTCTGACAGGGCAAAATTTCATAGGTGTTTCAAATCCCCCAGAAATGTCTCTGAGTACACTGTGGGTCGTTCCACTTTTATCTCGTCTTCTAAAAAGGGGGGTGTGGGGGGCCATTACAATACCACCAAATTGAGGGCTTCAAAACATGTCCATACAGCATTTTGGGAATAAACCAGAAAAAAGGGTTTTGGGGGGGTTGGGTTGAGGGTATTACATGAAGCAGGATTAATGAGTTAGCTGGATAACCATGCTGACTACAATGCAGGAACAGCTCTTTTTACTTCAGTCAGATAGTTCCGGGTTTTACTTCGTAATCCTGCTTCCTGAGGCAGGGCAATTCAATTCTACATAAATAAGCAGGCTAAAAAAACATCACACTCATTACACAATCATTTTGCGTGATGTTTCATTATGATATCTATTATCCGTGACAGTAACCATCCCTGGTCTTCCTGAGTCACGACATGATGCAAGCACGCTGCAGCTGAATAAAATATCACACATGACTAACATCGTGAGAGAAACGACTAGTGCTTCGCGTGCTTGTTTAACCCTGGGGCGGTACAAGACTTATTCAAACAGCGACAGACGTCTGGAGAGCGGCAGAACTGTCGGAGGACAGTGGAGCGAAAATAGTGGTGGTTAGAAGCGGCTCAGGAGGACAGGGCGCTATATCGCGCTCAGCGCTCGCGTGGATTGGTAAAATGGTGGAGATATTTGCAAGGCCGCCTGCTTCAGAGGCCTTCCAGGTATCCGGTATCACAAAGCCTCTTAATTTGTGCAAGCAGACGATGCACTTGGCTGTTTTTGCGTGGTCCTTTCGTCTGTTACTGTACTCCATTCCGATCGTAGCACTGCTGATGGTTAGGCCTCCATATCAAATCTACTGTACAGTGTACATGACGCATTAAATATCTGTGTTGTTCATACACATACTGCACATTCCCACACATACGCACACCCACACACACACACACACACACACACATACACACACACACACACAGAAACACACACACACACTCACATACACACACAAAAACAGAGCTACGCACTCACATCCACACAGACAGAGAAACACACACATGCACACACACGCACACACTCACATACACACACAGACACGGAAACACACACACATACGCGGTCTCGTCTTTATACAGTAGGTGGGTAATAGACAAGATCATTTTCATATAAAACCGCGATTGCAATCTACCTCTCAAACCCCCGCGCCTTATTTTCAGCATATGCTCTCCATAAAGTCTGCACAGCCCTGCGTCGGGACACATTAAATCCCATAACAATTTGGCTGGTATGCGACCTCCACATCAGTGCTGCACGAATACAATATTGCATTTCAGAAATATCCTAAATAACTTCAATGGGCCGGCCCCATGACAGCTCGACTGTGACATGCACACACACACGCACGCAGACACACACACATACACACACTCACACACACATCCCATGCCTATGGCATCTGAAATTGAAGTAGATACGATTTCAGTAGTGACTGAAAATCTGTGTGACCCATTAAATGACATACAGTACACCATCAGACTCTTAAGGAAATATGTGAAGCTGATGCTGGAGCTAATGTGACCAAACTTACTGCTTCTGAATCCCTGTAGGCAGGGGTACAGAGGCAACACCAAGGGATTCTGGGACCCCAAAAAAAAACTCACAACGGGCCCAGAACTGGCTCACGACATCCCTCCATCCATTATCCACACCCACTTATCCTGGGCAGGGTCGCAGGGGGTGAAGGAGCCTATCCCAGCGTGCATTGGGCGAGAGGCAGGAATACACCCTGGACAGGCCGCCAATCTATCACAGGGCGCCCCACCACCCCCGAAAATCTTATACTCTAATGTTTTTTAAGGGCCCTGTCAGGAATCATCCTAACCACAACCCTTCCCCTCCTTTTTTTTTGATACCCCAACCTGTAGGTAACCAAGGCCTTCCAGCCTGTAGGTGGCTGCCGTTGTGGACTGACTGTCCGGCCCTCTGACAAATCTCAGCGGCTGTGGTTAGCCAGGCTCACTGTGCATTATTCAGTAGCCCTGATTCGGGGAACTGACCCACGCAGCCCAGAAGCTGACCCACAAACCCCCAACCTCCCATGGGATTACAGTACAGCGGAGCCCTAACGAGAACACAAGGCCTTCTGGGCATTTCTCACTCTCATTCCCGATGCAGGTTGACGCAGCGTCTGAAACGCAGTCACCGAGCCGTGTCAGCTCGGGCGGGAAAGCTCACGGCTTCTCCGCTACCGATACGTGTCCATTACCTTACAGGCATTTAGCAGGCGCTCTTATCCGGAGCGACTTACACACCTTTTTACATGACATTTACATTACTACCACTTATACAGCTGGATGTATGCTGAAGCAATGCAGGTACTGTACCTTGTTCAAGGGTACAACGGCAGTATCCTACCCGGGCATTGAACCTTTAGGTTACAAGACCAGCTCCTTACTCATTATACTACATTGCCGCCCCAGGTAAGCCTACTGATGTATTGTGCAAGCTCTTGTCAGCTTGCTTACAGGAGGAATCCCCGTCAAACCTTAAACTGGTGCTGCTCAGTTTTGAAATAGCTACAGGCACCTGACACCTTAACTTTAAAATGTAGATCTATGTGTCATTTTCAGCCTGGGAGAGGAGACAGATATTTTGTGTAACGGATTTATTTATTTTTTTTGTAATAAACTGCAACCCTCCCACGAGGTTAATAACATGCACTTTGGCCTTGCGCGGTGCTTTACCAAACTTTCACCAAATTTCACCGCATGACTTCTCCCATTGTTACGGTACAGAGACATCCGTTTTCCAGATAAATCGTTTCACTTAGAAAAGAACAAGCACATCCCCCATAAAACTCAAAAATATGTTGGGTCATAAAATGAAAAGAGGGGGTTTTATGGCGGACATAATTTCCATTGGCTCACGTTTTGTCACTCAGTGCATCCTTCCTCAATTCTGTTTGCTCATCCGCACACAAATCATCATTTAGACCTTAGGTTTGAGAAGCAATTCCAACAAGTATGGCTTGTTTTTATTATCGGCACCATACCAGATAAATGCTATTAAATCTACACACCACAGAAATGCTTTTAAATTTAGGCAGTCCATAGCATAGACATTATATGCAGTCTAGCTGCTCTGTACCAGAATGTGTTTTTTTGGGGGGGGGGGGGGAGGTTGCTGCCCCGTACCATACAAATGCATCGAACATCTGCTCGACAGAGCTTTCGTTAGATGTATAGGTTTCATTAGATATAGAGCAGGGCTGCCCAACACTTCCTGGAGATCTACCGTTCTGTAGGTTTTCACTCCAAACCTAATTTGACACACTTGATTCTACTAATTAGCAGCTTAATGACATCTCTAGGAGTTGAATGAGGTGTGCTTTTTTAGGGATGAACTGAAGACCGACAGGATGGTTAATCTCCAGGAACAGGGATGGGCAGCCCTGCTCTAGCTGTTGTATGAGGTGTGCTTTGTTAAGGCTGGACTGAAAACCTATAGGATGGTAGATCTCTAGGAACAGGACTAGGCAGCCCTGAAACACATTATCAAATTATCTCTTCCACTCCAAAAAATGATCAAACTACTACTCACCATAAAATTTTTTGTCGAACTATGTCACAAATTGTTACTAACTGCCCTGTGTTCCAGCAGCCAGAACATCCTGTCATCAAAATAAACATCAAAAGTGCACCAGGAACACAAGACCTGAATATCCAGTTACCCTGAAGAATCTTGACCATGACTAGCTGTTTCTCACCACAACAATGCTGTGAGATCAGGCTCCTCAATGCCACAGAACCACAAGCTGATCGAGCTGTCCCACACCACAGAAATTCCTGATAACTCTCAGTTCACAAAGACTGGCCATCTGGTTAGAATTGAGAATCTGTGACCATGTGGTCTTTGCACCACTGGATTCCAGAACACGCAACACGCATTTAATTCTGCAGCATAGCAACAGGGTGCTCCTGTCACTAAACAGAGCTCCCCGTCTTCAAGAAGTGGACAGGACAGAAGGACTCCAGGAGCTGAGTATCTGACCGGTGTGTGGAATCTGTGAGGGTGCGACAGCGCCCCCTACCTGTCGGGGTCTGCGTGGGTGATGGCGATTCGCGGCGGGATGCGGAGTGGCAGGGTGGTGGGCCGGGGCGCACCGCTCAGCACCTCCGGAGAGCGGGCGCGGTCACGGTGTCGCCAGCACGGAACCTGCAGGCTGGACGGCAGCTTCTTGCTCCGCCCCCGTCGGAGCTCCGCCCCCAGCGTGGCGCCCGACGTATAGGAGCGGCTGTACCGGGTGAGCTCCGCCCCTGCTCCACCCCCTGAGCTCTCCACACACGTCTGCAGGGGGAAGGAGGTAGGGAGGGAGGAAGAGGGAGGAGAGAGGGAGAGAGACAGGGAAGAAGTAGGGGGAGAGGGGGTTTGAGAGGGAGGGAGAGATACAGAGAGACAGGGAGGAAGGGAGAAAGGGAGGAAACAAGATAGAGAATAATGAGAGAGGGAGTGGTTTAGTGGGATGTATAGAGGAAGGTAGACGAAAGACAGGAACAAGAGAGGGAAGGAAAATATTGAATAAATATTCAGATGAAAGAAAGAGGGAGGGGTTTCATGAGAGAGGAAGAGGAGGAGGTAAGAAGGTAGGGATACAGGGAGGGAGAGAAGGAGGGATTGGGTGGATGAGCAGCAGATGAAAGCAGAAAAAGAGAAAATATGAAAGGAAGAGTCGGATAAAGGCATTTGTGTTAAAATGCAAGCACTTCAAGAAGGGAGGAGCTTGTTTTAACTGCTGCTGAATAAACCGAAATAAATCTATTTTTGCAATGCCTCCTTCCCCGCAATCCCCACATCTCTAACCACACTCTCTGTACGTCTCTCCCACTCTCCATCCATCTATTCCTCTCTCTCTTCCTCCCATTCTGTACCTCTGTAATATTTAAAGGGAGAAATCTGCCCCCCACCACCACCGCCTGGCAGGGTTACACTCTCTAACAGAATTGTAATTTCGGTCCATATGTTTTCCACTCTGAGTCACACTGGGAGAGGGGTTTAAGTGTAACTCTTTTGAGTGTACTTAAAGATTATTGGATCCCAGTTTCCATTCATGTCAGCAACAACCTAGCTAAACATCAAACGTGTAAAAAAAGAGGAAATCATAAAATTTTCTATCTGATCCAAATTTCCAAGTTTGTGTGCGCACAAACACACACGCACACAGACACATATGTTTTATTTTATTTATTTTTATTTCACCATTATTTCACCAAGCAAGTTATTAAGAACAAATTCTTATTTAAAATGGCAGCCTGGCAAGCGACGAAAGCCACTTTTGTGTGCGCACACACTGGCGTAGGTTTAGTTTGAACATTGGGGGGGACACATTAAGCGGGGGTCTGGGGGTCATCCCCCAGGAAATTTTGAACATCAAACACTTAATTTCCTGCATTCTGGTGAATTTTTCTGCACCAATTTGTGGTGGAAATGCTTCTTTCATGTTTTTATTGGGGGGGACAAATGCACATGTTCTAAATATTGAGGGGGACGTATCCCCTGCGTACCCCCCGAAATCTACGCCTATGCACACACACACACACTCACACATATGCAGTACACAGAGGAATGAAGGGTATGTGCAATTGCAAGCTTTTATTTCTGTATACTGCTTTAAATCCAGCAAGAATTTTGCTGTCCCCTCAGTACTATATTTTACAAAGAGTAAATTTCCATGAACAGAACCCATTGCTGTAATTTTCCATTTTTCTTTATTTTTGCCATTCACTTATAAATGACTTATACTATAGTCAGTATACAGCATGAAGCATTTTGAATGCCAGTACTACAGACTACATAACAAAAATATAATCATCAAGTTGTGTATAAATTAAGAATATCAGCAGTGCAGTATTGGAGTTCAACACCTTGTGGAAGATGGTACATTTATGTTATTCCAGTGAGATGCTTGAGTGTCTCAAAATAAATGTCTATTGCTAATTAATAATTTAAAAAAAACAAGTGCTCTGTACCATACCCTGAAAATAAATAAACAAATAAATAACAGCCATGAACATGCTGTATATGGTGACTTTTGTTCTGATTGATAATGATTTTGTGATACAAATGTCCCCTTTTATTTTAAAGACTGCACTTCAGATGAAGCATTTGACTGCTATAGAAGGTACGGTGTTTCCTAACCATCCATATAGGTTTGGGGGGAGACAGGGAGAAATGTCTCCCCCAATATTTTCATACAAATTAATTGCAGGACTAGCTATAGTAAGCTTGTGAGACTTGACGTGTGACTGTGCGAGTCTAGGTGGTCCAGCAGTGTGTCTGCCCGAAAGCTGAATTGAAACCTACGCCAGAAACCTTCCCCAGAGTTCTCAGAATGCTCTCCTCTCAGGTAATTACCTTGCGATACAAACTGTGTCATAAGTCCCTCACCGGATTCAGATTTAACAAGGATTCATATCACTCAGTGCGCCAAAGGTTTAGCCTGCTGCAGTTGCTTTGGTCTTCATTTCAGCAGAAAAAGCACCTCATTGTAAACCCAAAATGTCAGAAATACAAAATGAGATATTCTCTGTGTGTATACATAAGAGAAAAATCTACCACACTTTTTTTCATTAATTGTAGTACTTGCTGGTGGCCACAAGAGGTCACCCATGCATGCAGGATGCTGCTGTTTCGTAACATCAGGACAAAGCTGTAAGGAGGAGTTTGTAAAACATATGGCTGCGCTCTAATTCAGCATGTGGGACGTGCAGTGTGTTGAGTGTGGGTGTTGGGTGTAGGTGCTGCAGTGTTAAGTGTGTGTGTTCAGTGTAGGTGCTTCAATGATCAGTGTGGATGTTGAGTGAAGGTGGTGCAGTGTTGAGTATGGGTGTTCAGTGTATGCATTGCAGTGTTTAGTGTGGGTGTGGAGTGTAGGTGCTGCAGTGTTCAGTGTGGGTGTGGAGTGTGCTGCAGTGTTCAGTGTGGGTGCGGAGTGTAGGCTCTGCAGTGTGTTGAGTATGTGTTCTGAGAGTAATTGCTGCAGTGTTGAGTGTATGTTTTGAGTGTAGGTGGTGCTGTGTTCAGAATGTGTGTTGAGGATTTGCATGGAGTGTGGTGAGTGTGTGTGGTGCAGTGGTGAGTGTGTGGGATGGGTACTGGCAGACATCTCTGCCACACAATAGCAGACATTAACTTCAACTGAATATTTTCCATTGAGAAATGGAAAATAGCCCTGGAGTTAATATAGAACCTCTTAACATGAATTTGTGATGGCACCTGCAATTTCGTCAAAAATAATAATAAACTGTTGCAGAAATTACAGAATTGAACCAGACCAGAATGAATCAGGAAAACGCCTTCGGCTCTAACCTAACCATATAGCATATTAATCCAGGACAGGCCGGCCACAAAACTCATCACACATAGCTGTTTTTGTTGGCGGTGTTGTAAATAATGTATTTAAATGAGCCAGCGAGGGAATGAGAACTGTGGTGGCCGGCTTTCTTGTTTTGCATGCGCTTTGCTCCGCTATTTCTCATTGACGCAACAGTTGCTAGGCAACGCAGCCGGGTTCCATACTGTGTCAACGCGGCTTCACTTTGCCTTCCTGTAGAAAACCGATAGCGGGGGAATTTAAAGAATACGCGGGTTTCACCAGACGTTTGCGTGAGCGCTAAGTGCACCTTACCTACACCATTATGTTAGTTGATCTGAGTAGCCTATAAAAGCATTTAGGGTAGATTTTTATGTTTCTTATTAAAAAAAAACCAGTCTCTGTGATCAGACTGATACTCGGTTCTAAATAGCCTTCAGTGTGGGATGTCGTTTGGCAAGGAAACCTTGTGCCATTATTCGCAACAACCTTAAATGGCATACCAGTGCGGCAAAAAACAGCACCGTAGGGTCGTTCTGTGTTACTATTTAGCTAAAAATATGGAGTGGCCGTTCATGTCCTCTGGTATTCGAAGTAGCCTATCAGTGACTCCAATACAGCGTTATGTTCATGTTAGTCACCGATGCTAAAGAAGTTTGTCGCAGGGGACAAGATGCCCGCAGGCAGACAGCTGTCAGATTTGGATGTAGGCGGGTTGGATTTTGGTCTCTTATTTTACGGATCCAGTAGCTTACTTTTTTTTTCTATAATTGTGATTTGAAATTATGTTGCCTATGCCTTATTGTATTTAGATTAATTTGCTCTCCTGTAAAATACATTTGTAGTGTGTGTATGTATGCTTTTGTTATCAGAGTAATTTACCTTGAGAATAAAGGTACATTTTATCGATAGGGTATTAAATGACTTTACTTATTTCAGTTACGAGTTACTCATTCATTCTTCTGGTTAATTAATTAATACATTAATTTGCACAGGGAGTAATTAGAACTATTACATTTCAGCTAATGAGCTGGAGAGGTCGTTGGCAAAAGGTGCACATGGTGTTGGAAAGTCCGGGTATGTACAGCTAATATTCAGTATGTGTTATCTGTTTCAGACCACATTATTACGAACAACACGGATTTCACAGTAAGTAAAACATCACGCAATTTAACCACTGGAGGGCGCACTGTCACTATAAATCTATCGCCGTGCTCCTACGCTAAGTTTCACAGTGACTGCAACGACAGTATAAATCAAAACGATCAAATCCCTTTTTGATTTCAACGCTCATGAACTGCGACCAAATGTGAGCATTTTAGAAAAAAGAAATGGGCAACAGTATAACCTGGTGTTTTACTAGATCCAGTGTCTACTCTATGAATCCATGTCAAAAAATAAAAAATAAAAAAGCTGATTTCAGCTTGATTTCTAGACGGCTAAAGAAAATACTACGCTAAACTTTTGTGCAACTCGACATGTGTATTAATATTCGTCTGCGTATTAATACATGTGATGTGTATTAATATGTGTCAAAGTTGGTAGAACTCATTATCTCTGCGAAATCTCTTTCTGTGGAAGCAATTGCTTTAAAGCTTACTGAGCAATTAAACCCGTGAATTTTATTTCCTCAACGTGCTAAATGATCATTTTCTCACTGATTGAACAAAACATGGGTGTAGATTAAATAGCATCAAAAATAAATTTTTAGTGTTTTCCATCTTTGCAACTTCTCATCGTGCATGTAGAGTTTCCTGTGTTACATGCATTTGAAATTATGTCTTGTCTTTGCAATATTACCAAATTATTTTGTCAAGGAACTAATTAATCAATTATGACTGCAATTAAGTCAACCGATAGCAAGAGGCCTTCAGAAATTAACGTCTTATAACTGGGTGGTTGAAAAAAAAAGCCACAGCCTGTGACATCTATTATGCCAGTTTAATTGCCTCCTCCATTAATCCAGATGACAAGGAGGTCATGACCATTTTGAGCTACACCCTTCAATTAAATGATGTAATGAGTAAATACTGTACTGATTGCTTTATGAAGAAGGAGAAGAGACTATTCAGAGTAAATGAAGTCAAATGATTAACCTATAAAGATTTGTTCTTAGCTTTGACTTAAAAGGAAGTGCGGGTGTTTCTGAATAAAGGCGGCAATGTGGTATAATGTGCAGGGAACTCTGATAAAGGTTGCAGGTTTGATTCCCAGGTTAGACACTGCTGGTGTATCCTTAAGCGAGGTACTTAATCTCAATTGCTACTGCAGAGCTGCCCAGCCCTGTTTATGGAGATCTACCATCTTGTACGTTTTCACTCCAACCCTAACAAAGCACATCTCACTGAACATCTAGAGATGTCATTTAGCTGCTAATTAGTATAATCAGCAGTGCCTAATTAGGGTTGAAATGAAAACCTACAGGACAGTAATCTCCAGGAACATAGTTGGGCAACCCTGACCTACAGTAACTCTGAAGCATAATCACAGGTGTACAACCTAGGACTGCCAATGAAAGCAGAGGCGGGCAATGAGGGCTGTATCCGTTTCTGGTTTTCATGCCAACTTCTGGCCTTAATTACTTAATTAACCCAAACATTTACATCAGCTGACATTTTAGCTACATGTTTTGATAAGCGCATGAATGACAGCCGAAGACTGCTCGTGTCCCTGTGTGAAACGTTTAACTGTGGTCTAATCAATGAGAGACCCAGTGGTGGTGTACACAGCCAATTAGCTCAGGGTAATTGGCAGAAACAAAAATCTGCATGCACACACACCGAGCCTTCAGGACCACAACTGGCCACCCTAACCTCTATTTTCAGGCAGTCTATGAACCAGTACTTAACTTATGGCAAATCCAAAAGACAAGTAGTTTTAACATTTTGTTGCAATCAACAGCAACAAAAAATGTATATTTTTTTTAAATAAAAAAAGTTAAAAAATGATATTTTTATTACTTTTATTATTGCTATCATTAATTTTAATTATTAGTTTTGGTTGAACATATCCCTCGTGAGGCCTTGGCGTGCTGTTCAGACTGTTGCAGTGCATGGATGGTGCCCACGGTCGGGTGTCCAATCCAGACAGCGCCAGTCGTGACTCAGCCAGGATTACAGTGTCCCAGCGCTTGCTAGTGCCCCCTACTGGTCGGTTTGGCAGCCGTACTTCCGCTGGTTGAGCCACACACAATGTGTTATCTTTCAACTCAGAGCCAGACCAAGGGGTTTTCAGCAGCCCCGAACGAGAATGCTGTTCTGGCCCCAACATGCCCAAATAAATAAAAAATAGAAAAGCTTGAATCGAGTGGCCCAGGGACGGCTGTGGCCGTAAGCACCTGAGTGTTTATAGTGTTTATGTCCGTGGTCGGCCCTCATCCAACCACAGCCAGCTCCAGGCATAAAGGATAAACGCTCTATTAGGGCCACAACCACGGATGGGCCACCAAATTCAGGTTTGAAATGTTTATTTAATACATTTTAAGACATTTTAATTATGTGGGATTCAGAGGGAAGCCCCACCCCACCCTTTGTCTGTGATCGGCTGTTTAAGCTCACCAAATTTTTTTTTTTTTAATTTTTGTTTTAGGCTCACCAAAATCCTAGAGCCGGCTCTGCTCCAACTCACGTCAGCACGAGTGCAGCCTGCAGACTGCAGGGTGATTAGAAGCGGCGGCTGACATCGCGCGCTTCGGAGGGGAGCTCGCGCTCGTCGACGCTGTCGCGGATCAATAGCGGAGATTAAAGCAATGGGCGCTTACGATAAATACTGCTGAGTATTCCAAAAGTGGCTGGTAAAAAAAAGGAAAAACTTTTATTTTTATTTTTTAAACGCAACCGTTTTACTGTTGCAACTCCTTTTTGAAGTTACGGGTAAAACGCTGACATGTGGCCGGATGGAAATTGTTCAGCTGGCGGAAGAACAGTCACAATAATAAGAGGAGGAGTAGCCGCTTAAAAAAAATGTAAATGTTCCGGCAAATTAGAGTAAGTGATCCTCTATATCCTGGACAGGATATTTGCATTATAGTCACGTAAATAAAATCCTAGTAGCCTTCTGGAATATTTTATGGGCCAACAACCAACATGAATTTCTACAACAACGTTACAAGAAAACAGGAGACTAGAATCAGTTTTAAGATGGCAGGGCATTGTTCTGTGTAACAATATAGATTATAATGTAATAATTTCTAAATTACTACCAAAACTATGACATGCAGCAGATGCAAAAGATTTAAAAAGGTTTAAAAAGGTGAGAAAAAGCATAAGAATAGTAAGAATAAGTCATTTGTAATAAGCATATTAATGTTTAAAGAGACACAGGTGAAAGAAAAAAACGAGTTGCCAAAACACTTCCTGAAAACGAAACTGCAGAGGAAGCGAAAAATGCTTCATGAATGATAATTAAACAGGAGAGATGTGAGGTGTATTAAATGTATGGGTGCGCCCCGAGCCGATAGTCCTCTGGGCTGCATCTTGCTACAGGAAGTCTTTCAGCTTCAATGAAACACAAACTTCCCTTCATAAATTAAAGAAAGGAGTAATGACAGCACTAAAAATGTTTGGGAGCTGTTCCTTGATGTATTTATGACTGGAGGATTTATCCAAGCTATAGACTAGGCCATTGCACACTGTGAGAAAGGAGTGCGTGTGTGTGTGTGTGTGTGTGTGTGTTTGTGAGTGGGTGTGTGTTTGCGTGTGTGTGTGTTTGTGAGTGGGTGTGTGTGGGTGTGTGTGTACATGGGTGTGTTTGTGCATGTGTGTGTGTGTGTGGATGGGTGGGAGTGTGTTTGGGTTTGAGTGTGTGTGTGCATGATTCTTACCTCTTCCTCAGTCACACTCAGTACACTGCAGCTCTTCTTCATGTTGAGTCTTCACTCCGGATTACACAGTCAAACCAGGCCCCCCATCAAGGGGAACGGTTACCACCAGCCAATCAAACTTCCTCTCACTGGACAACAGCCTGTAATCTTCAATCCTACTGGCTGCACGTGCTGTGGAACTTGACAGGTAATCCAGCTTCTAACTGGCCGCTCAAGTCTTCGGCGCTCACCCCATAACCCAAACTTCGATTGGCTGCAGGGGGAGAGATCACTAGAATTAATAATCATTCAAAGCACTTAATCATTTAATTTAGACTGCAGCTGGTCACCGAAGCAGGAAGTGTTAGAGGATGGGACAGCCTCACCAGCTACAACAGCAGAAAAATTGGCCGGAAACCAAAAACTTACTGCATGTTTAGAAACTCACCACAATCAACATTACAGTACTGGCATTTAGTTCAAATCAATTCAGTTCCATTCAGTTCTATTTTATTTGTACAGTGATTTTAACATAAACACAAAGACAAAGAGGCTTTACAGTAGAAATACAAAAAAATCATTTTTTTAAAATTGGCCCAAAAATCCGGCCTGAATCCTCCAAAAAGTCAGCAATTGTAAAATACTCCCCAGTGGAAAGAAAAACACTCAAATGGTGGTGAGAAAAAACTCCCCAATGGGAAGAAATATCAGGAGGAACCCAGTTATAGAGGGGAACCCATCCTCCACTGGCCAGCCCGGTGTAGTAGGAAAGATAGAATGGAATGGTGCACAGTAAAACATTCGGTGATAATTCAGCTGTTGTAGAGTTCATATGCGTCCAACTGTGGACTGCATTTACATAGCGCTTTTATCCAAAGCGCTTTACAATTGATGCCTCTCATTCGCCAGAGCAGTTAGGGGTTAGGTGTCTTGCTCAAGAACACTTCGACATGCCCAGGGCGGGGTTTGAACCGGCAACCCTCCGACTGCCAGACAATCGGTCTTACCTCCTGAGCTATGTCGCCCCTGGGACCATATGTACTCTGGTAGATTTGATCTAACACACTGAATGTTTTACTGTGCGACAGAAATATAATGAGAAATCTATCAGAGCCAATGATAAAATGGGTTTGAGCAGGTCAAAGTTCAAAGGCTTTATTTGTCACGTGCATATACATGTACATACAGTGAAATTCTGATGCGTCAAACTCCTTGTAGACTGTGCAACATAACGCTTCAGTAACAATAATAGTATACAAAAAAGAAAACATATGAATAAAAATAAAAAGAGAGAAGAATATAAGAGCAGTAAAAAAAGAGCAATACAGAGAGTATCCTGAAGGGGATGAGTAAATAATAAGTTAGCATTAGAAGTAACTAAGCTAGCTGGTAAAATAGGCAGTTCACGCAGAAATTTAGCATGTGCTCTAATGCTAAACTATGTACAGCACAAACCCGAATGCAAAGGTCAGGCTTCAAAATGCAGTAATTTCCCAGAGGGGGAAAGTGTAGCCCCGAGAGAGTCACCAAGTGCAGGAAATGTATATACAACTCGTCAACTACTTTACCAGACATTGAACTGCGTCGTGGAACAAGCACAAAACTACACCAATGAGCATCGTACTACACGATACAAACAAGAGTGCTGTCTGCAGCTCGCACATGTCTACAGTGAACGGGCGGTGCGCTCGAGTGCCTTCAGGAGCTGCTATCCACTCGCCAAGCGGGATGAGGCAAACATTCCGAGATGCCCTCGATTACAGCATCTGCCCAGGGGATAAATAAGTAATGGGGTACATTCAGGCAGACACAGGAGTGCGCCAGTGCACACTCTCACTCCTGCTCACTGCGCTACAGACTGCCCCGAATGAGGAGGTCCTGCAGGACAGACCCTGCTGAGGAAAGGGACTCCAGAACTGACCGCTGTGCTGAAGGGCGGTCTGTAGAATAGAGCACAAGGTGTTTCTGCAGAACAGACTGCACTGAAGAACACTGACCACTCTGTTCTGAAGAAGTGGCCATCCACAGAAGTGTTAAGCAACAGAGGTGTTACAGAACAGACCACCTACAGAAGCACTAAAGAACTGGCCACCGAAAGAAGTACTACAGAACAGACCATAAGCAGAAGTACTACAGAACAGACCACCAACAGAATTGCTACAGTACAGACCACTAACAGAAGTGCCACAATACAGACAAGAACCAGAAGTGCAATAGAACAGACTGCCAACAGGAGTGCTACCGTACAGACCAACTGTAGAAGAACTACAGAAAAGACCACCAAAAAGTGCTACAGTGCAGACCGCCAATAAAAGTACTGCAGAACAGACCGTCAACAGAAGTACTATAGAACAGACCGTCAACAGAAGTTGTGCAGAACAGACCACCAACAGAAGTACTACAGTAAAGACCGCCAACAGAAGTGCTACAGAACACTCTGCCAGCAGAACTGCTACTGTACAGATCACCTATAGAAGCATTACAGAACAGACCCAAAAAATGTGCTACAGTACAAACCACCAACAGAAGTACTACAGAACAGACCGCCAACAGAAGTACTGCAGAACAGACCACCAACAAAAGTACTACAGAACAGACCGCCAACAGAAGTGCTACAGAACAGACCACCAACAAAAGTACTACAGTGCAGACCGCTTACAAAAGTACCACAGAATAGAACATACTTTAAGCAGGAACAGCAGTACAGACAACAATGAAGGAGGTTCTCAGGACAGACCATTGAAGGCATTGCAGTATAGAACACACTGAAGGGAAGACTGCATTACAGACCATATCCCTTGCTGCTTTTCTTTAAAACATCAAAGTCCTGCTTCAGATTCAGAGTGTGTTCCCCTGTGGACCCCTCCCCCTCTCCAATCCTCTCTCAGCCTCAGACAGCATACAACCAGTACCAGCCCAGATATAATTACACTCTACACACAACCAGTACCAGCCCAGAAATATTTACACGCTACACAACCAGTACCAGTCATGACATAATTACACTCTACACAACCAGTACCAGCCAAGATATAATTACACTCTACACACAACCAGTACCAGCCAAAATATAATTACACTCTACACACAACCAGTACCAGTCATGATACAACTGCACTTTACACACAACCAGTACCAACCCAGATATAATTACACTTTACACAACCAGTACCAACCCAGATATAATTACACTCTACACAACCAGTACCAACCCAGATATAATTACACTCTACTCAACCAGTACCACTCATGATATGATTACACTCTACACACAACCAGTGCCAGCCCAGATATATTTACCCGCTACACAACCAGTACCAGTCATGATACAATTGCACTCTACACACAACCAGTACCAGCCCAGATATAATTACACTCTACACAACCAATACCAGTCATGATATGATTACACTCTACACACAACCAGTATTAACCCAGATATAATTACACTCTACACAACCAGTACCAGTCATGATACAATTGCACTCTACACAACCAGTACCAACCCAGATATAATTACACTCTACAAAACCAGTACCAGTCATGACACAATTGCACTCTACACAAGCAGTACCAACCCAGATATAATTACACTCTACACAACCAGCACCAGTCATGATATGATTACACTCTACACACAACCAGGACCAGACATGATATAATTATACTCTACACACAACCAGTACCAGCCCAGATATGATTACACTCTACACACAACCAGTACCAACCCAGATATAATTACACTCTACACAACCAGTACCAGTCATGATATAATTACACTCTACACACAACCAGTACCAGTCATGATATAATTACACTTTACTCACAACCAGGACCAGTCATGATATTCATTAGACTCCAGATTCAACCTGTATCTGTCTGTATGACATACATTACATTCTACTCCCAACCTATGACAGTCATGATATAATTGTCTGCTACATGCAACCAATACTAGTCATAATATAACTACATTCTGCACACAACCAGTAGTGGTCATGCTTTAATTGCGCTCAACACACAATCACTGCCAGTCAGGATATGCATTACACTAATCACTCAGCCAGTATCAATCATGATATACATTAAACTGTAGGCACAACCAGTTCCAGTCATGATATATTTACATGCTATACACAAACAGTACTGGCCATGAAAGTCAGAATCATTTTTTGAACACATCCCCAATGATAAAGCATGACTATCCTGTATTTCCTGTACTTGGGTGGAAATGGTTGGAATGTATAGCTACACTTGCAAGTATAAGTACAGTTATTGTTCTCAGTGGAATATGACCTTAAGATGTTAAAGTGCTGTCAGGTCACTGAGTATTTAAAAATATTCAAATGTTTTACAGTGAATTAACCTCAATCAATTTGTGCATGAGTAAAAATAAATTAGATTAATGATAATTATACATGCGGCACTGTAACAAGCCACAGTGATTAGTTTAAGATCAGTTTTTATTCATCTCCATGAACAGAAGGCTTTATCCAAACAGCACAAACATCAGGTGATGCTGATTAGCGTGGCCCCAAATTCATCTGCTTGCGATTAGTTTTTATCTTAAATAATGACATCCTAGCTGGCCCTGATGTACCCACAACTCTTGCAAGTCCAAAAAAAAAAAAAGAAATGTCAAAAACATTCATTCATAGAAAATAATTCATATCTCCAAGTGTTAAAATCTGACAAAAGAAGTTTATTTCTGTGTCACAGCTGTTACATGGAGAAGCACATGCAGAGAGTGGTATTCTCACGTGACCCTTTGCTTTCCCGAACAGGGGTCAGACCTCATGAAGGCCAGTATCCCAGAAAGCCAAGTTTCGTACACCTCAAACAACCATGCAGTAGAATTCCTTGACCACAGCCAACACATGAACACACACATTAACAGAACATAAACCGCACTAAAATATAGCATACCACACCATAAATTACTTAGGAGCATGACACCATGACCAGAATTAAACAGGAAATAGCTTATCCTACCCTAAAGTGCATACAATACTATACCATACATTACCCAAACGTACAGAATATTACACCATAACTACCCAGCAGCACAGAATACCACACCACAGATTACCCAGCATTGCAAAACACCACACCATAAATTACCTTATCTCAGTCACTGCCTTATTGTACCATAAATTACCCTCCAATACAGTATTCATAGCCAATTTCCAGACCACTGTTATTAGCCTACTATACAGTACCTTTCAGACTATAAACCACACTACACGACACTGTACCAAACCTGTCTCCTCTCTCTCTCTCTCGCTCTCTCTCTCTCACACTCACGCTGACAAACAGTGACACACGCACATGTGCACACACATACACACACACGCAGACACATATACACACACACACACACACACACACACATTCTCTCACGCACACGTACACAAACACACACACGCACACACACACACATGCGCGTGCACACACACACACACACGCAGATGGACGCAGCGCAGGGAGAGGGGATTAGCTCACCTTCATGGCAGACAGGGCGAGAGAGGAGACGCTGGTGTGGCCGTCACTCCTGTGAGCTGCTGCAGAGCGGGAGAGCGAGAGAGAGAGAGAGAGAGAGAGAGAGAGAGAAAGAGAGAGAACACTGGTGCGCTTCGGCACGCCAAAAAATCCCCTCCGTGAGCTCTCCTCCTCCTCCTCCTCCTCCTCCTCCTCCTCCTCCTTTGGCGGTATCCCTCCCGTATGGCGCGGCGTGGCGGTGCCACACACACCGCAGGCTGACAGCGGCGACAGGAAGGAGAGGGAGAGAGGAACCACACTTTTTTTTATTCTATCCTTTTATCACGCCTTTCACATGAGCCAGGGCTTTCTGTTTACTGGCTTTGTGTGCTGTCTTCTCCCCCCCCCCACCTCTCTCTCTCTCTCTCTCTCTCTCTTTCTCTCTCACTCACTCCCTCCCTCTCACTCGCTCTCTCTCTCTCAGACAAGACATAAGGGAACTCTCCCCCTCTCCCTCCCTCCCTCCCTTTCACTCTCTCTCTCTCTCTTTCTCGCTCTGAGGTGAAAGCCCCATGAAGCCATAGAGGATTCCCAGACTGAGGATTCCTGATAGAGGGGGTGGATGGGGGAGGGAGGGGGGGTCTGAGGGAGGGGGGAGGGGGGATGGAAACAGGAGGGTTTTAGCAACAGCAGGCAAAAGCAAAGGTACGTATATAATGCTATCACTGTGTGAATTTGTATACATGTGATATTTTGTTGTGCCATTGTGTAGATGCAATTATCCTTGCATGCGTAGATGTGATGTTGTGTGACGTTGTGGTGTCGATGTGGCATTGTATGGCACTGTTGTGTAGACGTGATATTTGTGTAGTGATGTTGTGTAGGTGCCATACAGGGTTGGAATGTTGTGTGTATATATATTGTGTGGCACTGTTGTGTAGATAGAATTTTGTATCCATGCGAAATAGTATCATGGTGTTGTGAGCATGTGATAATTGTTTTGTGACGTTGTGCACTTGTGATATTGTGTCATAATTTTGTACAGAGGTTTTTTATGATGATAGTAATTACCTCATATTTTTTCTGATAATGATATTGCATTTTGATGCTATGTTTGTTTGAATGTTTTCTCTTATGAATATTGTTTGTTTTTTGTTGTTTTCTTTCTCTTTTTTTCTTTTGTGCAGATGTCATGTCATGAACAGCAAGACAAATTCCATTTCAGTAATTCAATTCAGAAGGTGAACTGGAACTGAAACTGAATCCATGGCTTGCAGAAAATTCCAGAGATGTTCTGTGGGAATCTCCCAATTGATTAATTAAATTCCACTTCATTTCCTGAATTGACTGGGTGAAAACGGGATGCTAATGAACTTCATGTCTACACTGCGTAGATTTGTTGGATAGACACATTATACATCACATTACAGGCATTCAACAGACACTCATACACTTCATACACTACATGGAACTTTTGTTTGTTTGTTTTTTGTTTTTATATAGTACCAATTAACACTGTTGGATATATATATATATATCCAACAGTGTTAATTAAGTCATTTAAGAAATTCAGGTGAGATAGATACATTTCTCATGGGTTCAACAGAACTGAGAATAAAAGCAGCAACTCTGGTTCTGCAACCACTACACCACACTGCAGCCCATACATAATTGTGTATGTATATACAACATCCGGAGAATCCGCCCTTTCCTCACCACCTACGCAACCCAGCTCCTGGTTCAAGCGATGGTCCTGTCCCGCTTGGACTACTGCAACTCGCTACTGGCTGGTCTGCCAGCATCCGCCATCAGACCCCTGCAGCTCATCCAGAATGCTGCAGCGCGTCTGGTCTACAACCTCCCCAGACATTCCCATGTCACCCCCCCTGCTCACTGACCTCCACTGGCTGCCTGTTATGGCTCGCATCAAATTTAAGTCCTTGGTGCTTGCATACCAGGCAGCTAAGGGGTCAGCACCAGGGTACATTCAGAGGATCATCAGACCCTACACACCAGCCAGACCTCTCCGTTCTGCCACCTCTGGACGCTTGGCACCTCCCCCTCTTCGCGTCTGCACTTCCCGCTCCCGTCTGCTGTCTGTCCTGGCCCCTCGCTGGTGGAATGACCTCCCCGTGACGGTCAGAACAGCAGAGAATCTCACCACTTTCAAACGCAGACTGAAGACTCATCTCTTCAGGCTGCACCTCTCCCCACCCCTCCCTAGCCTATAGTTCAGCTCACTGTACCTAGCTAGGATAATTTGATTATGTTAGTGTATCTGGCAGGATTGTTTTTGTATGATTAGGTGTGATTCCAGTGCTAGTTTGTACTTGGTAGGATTCTTGCTTGCTGAACAAGCTTACTCTACAGGGTTGGAGTCCTGATCGATGTGGTCACTTCTGGCACTACGATCCTTACTTCACTCTAGTGTTTCTTTTGCGCCTCTACATCATGAAACCTATGCACTTGTTGTACGTCGCTCTGGATAAGAGCGTCTGCTAAATGCCTATAATGTAATGTAATGTAATATATGAGGGCTTTCAAAGAAGGTGTTCTCTAACATTTTCACTGTGGAATGTGGGCCCTATAATGATGTGGGCCATCTTTGCTTCATATCACTTCTGTGGGGGTTAAAACGTTAAAATGAGCAAACAGAGTTAAAGCAGCCTAATTTGCACTGGATGCTGCAGGCAGCGCCTAACAGGCTCACAGTCGATTCTGTTTCAGCTAAATGCAAATGAGTTAATTAATTAATTGAAATATACACCAACGTTCTTGGTGAGGATTTCTCAGTTAATGAAATAAGTTTAAATAGATTTCCTGAAAAAGTAAAAATTGAATTCGCTCCCAAGCCATTAAATACAGTCATTTCATTGCTCTTTGGAATTCAGTAATATTACGTGCAATTTTACCATCATTGCACTAATAAAATAATTTGGGTTAATCTCTGGTGCCTAGCTTATGAATGGGTATAATTTATAGAAATATTCTCAATGTTAATATATCAGATCCCTGTCTGTCTATGTATAGCTTTAATATGTAACAATCAATCATGCTGTTCCAAAGGTTTGGAGGATTTTTTGAAAATGTATCACGATTTTAAAAGTAGGACCCACTGTTTATCAGTAAAATATTCCATTCTGTTAGATTATTCAAATGAAGGCATATAGTGATTATTATTATTATTATTATTGTTATTATTACCTTGCAACAGCAACGAGGAATGATATTTTAAAAGAAGTAAAACGTGATTCACCATTTATCACAATAGTGCTTCCACATTTGACTGAATGACTCACCCCTGCTTCCGTGAATACAGACCCATCACCGGTAAGCTACTGCAGTGCAACGTACTTGATGCCAGATGTACGTCATTCTTAACGGCCTTATGAAATAGGGAACCCCAGCCGTTCATCTGAATGTAAAGCGACATGGATATGCAATGCATGTAGGAGGACAGAAAAATGTCGACATCTAGTGGCCATAGTATGAACTAGACTTTGAATTCTGAAGGATTCGCGTCCCTTTAAATACTTATTAATTTAGACAAATGCAGAAACTGAACAGATAGGTTCCGTTGCTACTTAGTGGGCTAGGATACTCAAAAAAGGGAGATAGGCTATTGTTTTTGGCCAACGATGGACAATAAGATTTACAATTACAATGTGGGTATTTAGCAGATGCTTTTACACCAAAGTGACACTCCAGTCTGGTGTTAATTCAACTGTAATAGTGATAATTCAACTCTTAACAGATAACATTTGGCCCCACTCTGGAATGTGGGACCAAATGACTTTGGCGTACCTTGTACACTGTTGAAGTAGCCATATGTTAAAAGGTGAGCTTAAGTTGACAGTTTCTAGTCCATGTTGCCAGATTTAGTACCCTCAAAATATTATATATAGATATATATTTACAATTTTTCATTTCAAAGAACACTTCCCCCACCACACTAAATTATTGATCAGCTAGGGGGGGTTTGCAACACTTATTTGAGAGCCAAACGGGTCTGCTGATTTTTGTTTTCACCTTAAAATCAGAAACCAACTCAGAAACCAGAAAACAGATGAACAAGGATAACTGTGTAATCATCTGTGTTGATCAATTTAGTGCTTAGCAACGAAGAAAACCAGCAGGTCTTCAGAAACCAGTGCTTATTGAACAACACTGTCCTGTCAAATATGTTCACCCTGAACCCCCCCTCACACATGTACTGTGTTTTAATTCCCTGTACGCATGAATAGATAGGGTAGCTGGAAACCTGGCAACCCTGCTCTCTAAACCTGGCAACCTTCTCCCCCCCTTTTCCCACTCTCCACCCCCACTCTTGCGATCCTGTCCCATTTCCTCTCCACCTTTCTGCTCCAATGTAAAATTGCATGGTATTGATCGGAAACCCTTGCGTGAAGACAGGCGGCGTGTATCGGTCTGGCATATGAAGCGAAGGCACAAATATATACTGGCTGTTTCCCCCGGGGGCCAGTGTTTGAAATACCTCCGAACAAGCGCCTTACCGTACGGTCACTGTAAACACAGGACAGCCGCTAAAGAGCCATCAATCACGTCGACAGAGAAAACCTCGGACTGAAGCGTGTATTAAATCATAAATAATACAGCCGTACAGACTGCCAGAACATAAGAGTGGAGAAAGGTGTATAAACATGTACAGATGTGTGGAGTAAGGTGTATAAAGACGTACAGAGGTGTGGAGTTAGGTGTATAAAGATGTACAGAGGTGTGGAGTAAGGTGTATAAAGATGTACAGAGGTATGGAGTAAGGTGTATAAAGACGTACAGAGGTGTGGAGTTAGGTGTATAAACATGTACATATGTGTGGAGTAAGGTGTATAAAGATGTACAGAGGGGTGGAGTAAGGTGTATAAACATGTACAGAGGTGTGGAGTAAGGTGTATAAAGATGTACAGATGTGTGGAGTAAGGTGTATAAACATGTACAGAGGTGTGGAGTAAGGTGTATAAAGATGTACAGAGGGGTGGAGTAAGGTGTATAAACATGTACAGAGGTGTGGAGTAAGGTGTATAAAGACGTACAGAGGTGTGGAGTTAGGTGTATAAACATGTACATATGTGTGGAGTAAGGCGTATAAAGATGTACAGAGGGGTGGAGTAAGGAGTATAAAGAGGTACAGAGGTACAGAGGTGTGAAGTAAGGTGTATAAACATGTACAGATGTGTGGAGTAAGGTGTATAAAGATGTACAGAGGGGTGGAGTAAGGAGTATAAAGAGGTACAGAGGTGTGGAGTAAGGTGTATAAACATGTACAGATGTGTGGAGTAAGGTGTATAAAGATGTACAGAGGGGTGGAGTAAGGAGTATAAAGAGGTACAGAGGTGTGAAGTAAGGTGTATAAAGATGTACAGAGGTGTGGAGTAAGGTGTATAAACATGTATAGAGGGGTGGAGTAAGGAGTATAAAGATGTACAGAGGTATGCAGTAAGATGTATAAACATGTACAGAGGTGTGGAGTAAGGTGTATAAAGATGTACAGAGGGGTGGAGTAAGGTGTATAAACATGTACAGAGTTTATACACCTGATATAGAGTTAATTTATAAACTAAAAGATGCAAGACAAGAAAACTGCAGAAGAGGGTCAAAGTACTCAGTATGAACACTATTGTGAGGATGAAAGAAAAGAAAAAAAGGGAGCTACTGCGGATTTATTTGTGTATTCCAAAGTCAACAGTATGTCCCAAAGAAGAAACCAACTACTGGAGGACTTAGAAATCACCAGCAATCAAGCCGTCGGCAGAAGACATCAGGAAGTGATGACTGGATGATTATAAGCTGTGAAAAAAAAATATTTCTTGATGGCCTCAGCTCAAGCAATTCCTAATGACCTCCAAAATGGGGGGGGGGGGGGGGGGGGGGGGGGGGGGGGGGGGGGGGGGGAAGTATCGCAGCATACTGTGCACAGAAGACAGAGGGGAAAATCACAGAGGCTGTACTTTCAGAGGTACACTGCTCATCAGCACCAAGAACAGAAAGGCAAGATAGGAATCCTGATGAGCCTGATGAGTTTTGTACTACACAGAGACAAAGATAAATCTTTACCAGAGTGATGAAGAGGTGAAACTGTGTAGCAAGAGAGGGACTGCTCTGGACCCTCGGTAGGCTACTTCATCTGTCAAGCATGGTGGAGTCAGTGTGATGGCTTGGGCCAGTATGGTAGCATCTGGAATCGGTTCAACGGTCTTTGTTGATTGAATGAAAGCTGAAGTGTACAGAAACATTGTCCACCAATATTCAGAGAAATGCCACCAAATTTATAGGAAGGATGTTCATCACACAGCAAGACACCAACTTACAACATACAGAAAACTTAACCGAGGAGCTAATCAACAAGACAATTTTTTCTTCCAGCGAGATCCTTCCCTATCTGTCCTCCATTTTTAATTCCTCTCTTGCCTCTGGTCATGTTCCCTCTGATTTTAAGATGGCTCGCGTTACCCCACTCATCAAGAAACCCACCTCAGACCCCTCCGATGTAATGAATTATCGACCCGTATCGCTTATACCCTTTCTGTCCAAAACCCTTCAGCGAGCAGTGCTTAAACAACTAACCTCTTTTCTCCATCAGAACGATCTGCTAGACCCTCACCAGTCTGGCTTCCGATCCGGGCACTCAACAGAGACTGCGCTCCTGGCTGTGACAGAGGTACTCGCCACTGCAAGAGCCTCACGCCTCTCCTCTGTCCTGATCCTTCTTGACCTGTCTGCAGCATTCGACATGTTCAACCACAAAATACTCCTCTCCACCTTGGCTGGGGTCTGCCTCTGCTTCTCATCCCCTTGTTACGGGAGTACCGCAGGGATCTGTACTGGGTCCTCTACTGTTCTCCATATACACCAAATCGTTATGAATAAATTGTTATGCAGATGACACGCAACTCTTCTTTTCAACCATACCTGACTACGCACTCTACCCAGCTGCTCGTCCAGGCTACAGTGACCTGCCGCCTTGAATACTGCAACTCTCTCCTTGAAGCCTGCCAGCTTGTGCCATACAGCCACTAAAAATGATTCAAAATGCCGCTGCCCGACTCATCTACAACCTTCCCAAATTCTCCCTCGTCACTCATCTGCTGTGATCACTCCACTGGCTAACGGTCGCTGCCAGGATCCGGTTCAAAGTCCTGACACTCGCCTACACTGCAGCCAACAGGACAGCCCCTATCTACTTGCAGGACACGATTTGATCCTATACGCCTTGTACCCCCTCCCACCCGAGTAAAGGGATCACAGAGCTTCTCCACCCTAGCTCCCACCCTAGCTCCCCAGTGGTGGAACGAACACCCTGTCCCTCTTTGAACCTCACTACCCATCTTCTGCCATGGTCTGAAAACTCACCTCTTCAGACTACACCTGGACTAACTACCACCACTCTGTATATTTCATTCTAAATCCCCCCCCCCCCTTTTCATGACACTCGTTACGTGTTCCCCATCCCAGCACTTATTGGTCATTTGTATTTGTCCTAATATTGTAGCTTGTTCTTCTGCCTAGTTGGCTTGGCAGAGGTTAGGTCAGAATAGTATTCACTATGCGAACTAAACAGTGTTCTTGGCTAGAAATAGCTGTACAAAATAAGTAAGTATTGTATCTTATTGAACCTGTGTTTTGTAGTTGTCCATGACCATGAAATGCACTCTTGTACGTCGCTTTGGATAAACGCGTCTGCCAAATAAATGTAATGTTGTGACGTGGCCTGGTCAGTTAGTGGACTTAAAACCACAATGACCATGCTTTTCACAAACTCAAAAACTTAAGACTGAATCCCCAGCAAAAACAAAAGAACTGAATAAGGCTGCATGAAAAACAGAGCATAGCTCTGCAGAGCATCTCAAAGGATCACATCATGAACCTAGTGATGCCCAGGAGTCAGACTCAATGCAGACATCAAATTTAAGGGGTATGCAATGAAACATTGCCCTTGCAAGTCATTCATTCCATATATTTTTTATTTGAAATACAGTACACAGGAAAAACATCCAGTTTGCCACAACTGCCCCAATGCTGTTGCATTTAACTGAAGGACATGACCCGTCTGAGTTGGGAATTATGTCAGCTGATAACCATACAAGCTTTACAGGATTACTTTTGCTCTGAGATTGCTTGGTCTGTAACAATGGGACAGGGGAAATAAAGGTTTAAGCAGCCTTGATGATGGATGGCCTCTCTCTCTAGCAAAGGGAAGTTCATTTAAGGGAAGGCTTTCTCTGAAATATGGCTGATTCCAGTGGTTTTTAGCCACCATTGTTATAATTCAATGGTTGCATTGATACGAATCGCCACCACTAATTACAGCCAAAGCTACACAAGATCATGATTTTCTCGACTGATCACTGTCCATTCGTTTATATGACAAAGTACAGCTCTGAAAGTTTGGCAGACTGACCTCAGATCAGTCTGTCACCCCAGCCAGGTACTCTACGGTTATGAGTCAGACAGGACAGACTTGTGCAAGGATTTATTTATGACGAAGAAAACATCTAAAAAATAGTAGCAAAAAAAGTAATCTGATTTGGTAACCGTAGCTTCTCAAGATACCTGCAAAACCCATTATCTATACCAGCTTATTTCTGGTCAGGGTCGCGGGAGGTGCTGGAGCCTATCCCAACATGCATTGGGCGAGAGGCAGGAATACACCCTGGACAGTTCGCCAGTCCATCGCAGGGCACACACATCATTCACTCACACACTCATACCTGGGAGCAATTTACCTAACCTGCATGCCTTTGGACTGTGGGAAGAAACCAGAGTACCCAGAGGAAATCCACATAAACACGGGAAGAACACACAAACTCCACACAGAAAGATATGCAAATAATTGAAATTACAAATATTACCTCACTTAGAATTTCACTCATCCAAATCTAATTTGGAAAGGTAATAAAAATACATTCTGCCAGGCTGTCTGTTGTTCTATGGTGGCTCTGAAGTGCGAAACTCGAAAACAAAAACAAATCACAGCTCCAACTCTCAACTCAGCTGTGACAGCAGAACGCCTTTTTCGAACGCTCTCAATCAGCATCTGATCACAGCCGGCTTCACTCCAGCTGAAACGCCACATTACCATGAATGTGCAGCCTCTGACTGAGCCACACTTCAGTACAGAAAATTAGTGTTCGATTTACCCATAATATATTCATAGGCAAACAGTAAAAACCAATTAATTCATACCATTTCCCAACATTTCATTGCTCAAACGTGTAACATTCATCCTCTGTACTACACTTGTAACGGGTCTGCACAGACCTCAGGCTGCAGAAAGGGCCGTTTTGGGCCCTCGGACCGTTCATGGAGCATTTGGCACAGAACGCAAGGTAAAATAAGCAGTAATTATACTAATATAAACTCCATGGCTGCCATGAGACAGATCTAAAATGGACACTAAGACAACGGCAGGTTATGGACTGCAGATTCAGGTCATGGGGTCATGGACTGTAGGTAGAGCAGTGATTCTCCTCGCTCAGGCCCCAGTAGTCCCCCACTGCTGGCCAGCCTCCCTGCTTGTTGTCAAGTCTACATGTGGAATCTGAAATGTATTTAGGCCTGTAAAAACGATAAAAGGAATACTACCTGAATGTTGCCATGGAAACATCATCTCCTCTCAGATTCCTGAATTCCTCTTAATTATTTATAAATGTATCCTTGGTTAAAATTTAAAAAAAGTTCTACTGAAGTCAGATATAGAAGGGATCCAGCGTTGGAGAGTACACAGCAGTGTAGAAAACTAATCCAGGAGGCTGCTGGGTTGCTGTTCCTCATTTCAGTGCACGTATAGGTCCCATGATCTGGTTTCAAATACAGACCTCATTAGTCAACTGCATCCATCAGGAAGAAGGAACACCGGAGTTGATCATCTTCAGAAGCCTGTGCTAAAACCGTTCTGCTTGCACACTTCGCTTCACTCCAGGCTACATTCTGCGAGCTGAGTACCTCCAGGCATAAGCCAGAGGTACTGTGCACACAAACTGCATGCTTTCTGCAGCTGCACCGCTCCCACACAGATGGCGCTCACGAGCACAGCAGCACTCACTCACACACTGCTCACACCCCAGAACGAGTACATTTTTCCAATTCTGTCACACGGTTAAGGGATTTGCATCGACGAGCTCAAGTCCTCATTAGAACTGAAATGTACGCACACTTGGTTTTGCATTCCCCGGGGGGGCAACGAGGTAGAAACCAACTCCCGAGCTAGACTGAGACTTATCCAGTGGAAAAATGAACACAAGTCTTCTTTCTTTTTTTTTTTTAAATTACATGTTTATTTAGCAATATTTCATGCATACAATTGTTGTTCCACCCCTCCCCCCCCAACAGCGATTACACTAGGCTGTTTTAAAAAATAATGTCACACAACAACCATGAGGAACTAGCTCCCTCTATAGGCTGTGCTGCCTGTAGCACAGTAGAATTCTAGAACGTCAGCGGTGACAGTTCCGATACAAGCATGTGTTCTGTTCTGTTGTGTCGTGCACCAACTCTCCACATTGGCAGGCCGATTTCAGAAGTCTCTCCACAAGACTGATGAATAAATGCAGCTCTTCTACCGCAATCAGACATCAGCCAGTGTGCTTTACTTTAGCACTGGCGAATCAGAGGACAGGAATGCCACCACTTAAAATAGCAATTGTGAGGCCCAGCCAAGGTAGCTTTATGAAAGGAACCAAGAGGAGAAACAATTACGACTGCTTTGAAGCATCCAGCATAAAAAAGCATTATGAATGCTTATAACCAGTTCATAAGCTTTCATAAACCCGCAGGCTGTCAGAAGGGGCGCTAGGACACCATCCATGTCAACTATGACCGTACTGCAACACAGCTGAATCAGGAAGTTGTGGTAGTATTGCCTCTAATATTAGACAATGACACGCTGCCATCAATGACAGTCCACGTCTGTTGTCATAAGTCTTCATGAATGTTTATACTGCTGTATAAAGCAGTTACGAAGGTCAAAGTCATTCACGTAAGCAGAGAAAGGCCTTGAGGCTAGCCTGCAAAGCCATCTGGAAGCAAACCCTGGGATTCTCTTCTGAGCCCATTCAGGGAATTATGGGTAACAAAATCGATTGCCATGTATCAGTCAGAAGATGGATGACATTGTTACACCAGACCGTCACGTCCTTCCACACAATGCCTAGTACATAAAAAATAAAAACACAAGTTTGCGAAATTAATTCATTAATCCGACTGGTCTTGACGTTTTTCCTTTTCTTAAAATGCATCTCATTCTCTTCGAAGGATAATGCGAAGAACTCTCCATTTCAGATGTTAAATAGCTGTCACCCCAGCAGTGATGCCTGTAGCAGCCACCAGATCCGCCCCCGAGGCTGAGATACTGTTATTATTCTGTCCCATGAAGACAATACATCCACAGGAAGTCATCACCAGCCCTACCGCGTCTATCCTGTGGTTCCCCTTCCCCTACAAGCCCAGCGAAGATCACGGCAGACCGCAGCTTTAAAATGTCTTTGAATGTCACAGAGCACGGACGACACGGTTCACGTCAAAGCAACATTTTATTGGCCGCTGAATGCAGGCGCGCGCGTCAGTCGCGCGGAAACTCGTCGTGCAAACTGAACAAAAAGAGGGCATCCCAAAAAAAAAAAATGCTTGTCCGTCGAAGGCTTTGAAAACCGGCCCTCGCTCGGCCTCTAAGCACAACCGCACACAGAGCTCGGCTTTACAGTGGACATTCACCGAGGTTTAGGACAGACGGGGAGACGAGAGAGAGCGGGGGGGGGGGGGGGGGGGAGGACCCCCCACGACTTCACAGACAAACAATCGGTGTGGAAACACATCTCTAATTTACCTTCATCAGTCTCTGACAGCCAATAAAAGCATGAGGGGTACTAATGCAGTGAAGGCAGAAACTAGAAATAAAATAAAGTGTGGACACACGGTTGCATATGATAAGGGTTTCCAACCGATCATAAAACATCAAATTCATCGTGCTTAGTCATTTATTTTATCCATTTCTGTTGTTTTATTATGATTATATACTAATGACGTCTGGACAAAAACACCTCGTGTGTAGGAAATGACTATTTGGAATATGTCATTTTTCATGAGTCAATAAGAGCAACGAAACTGAAAAGGTTGTCATCCTCAGGAAATGCATGGGGTGGGGGGACACACTAGGAATAGCAAAACTTTACTGTGTGATTTGCACACATACACAAACAGGGAGGAAAGGGAGTGGATGGAGAGTGAATATCTGATGCTGCTGCCAAGCTGATCTTGACCTGGTCTGTCTCAGGGATAAGAGGGTAAAGTTGGTTGTGATGTCACAATAACAGAATGGAGCTCCACCAATCATCACAACACTTTGGAAACAACCAGCAGAACAAAGCCTATGCTGATTGGTGGATAGGTTCTGGCTACTTCCTGCCAATTCCCACAGGGATCCAGGAAGTACAGGCCAGAAGTCCTCATTGTTCTATTGGTTGCATCCGCTGTACTCTGTGATTGGAGTTCTTTCTCATTTTGTGACATCACAACCACAAAATCCCTATTCCAATTCCTCTGGTCTGACTGATAGTATTCAGATACCTATGGGGTTGGGGATAGGAGGTGGAGTAATGGGGTGGGAAAAAAATGATTGGGTGGGGGGGGGCGGGGGGTGGACAGTAGTATAGCGAGAATGAGAACAGTTTTGGGTGGGGTAGGGCGTATTGGCGTAAAAGTTGACAATATACAGTGGGCGTGGGGGGTAGGTGAGGGGAGGGAGGTGGTGTAGTAAAGCTGTCCGTCCCAAGGTCTGTTTCACTCCGCCTCTTTCTCCTTCTCCGCCTCCTCCTTCTCTTCCTCCTTGTCGCCAGCATCCTCCTCGGTCCGCGAGTTGGGGACCCAGAGCCCTGAATCGATGCACTTCTGCATGTATATCTTCGCCTCCTAAGGGGGAAGAATGAGCTGCTTTACACCCGCTAAAAATGACACCCGCCCCACATCTCTACACCCCCCCATTACAGCGTGCATCTCAAAGAGGGCTCACATTACCCCCCATTTATTCTGATGTTCAGACCCTAAATGTCTGTGGGGGCGGGGGGCGGGCAGAAATATTTGGCTTCATTTTGCCTAACATTCTCTCTCCTGCTCAAAGGAGTAGATCTGTGTGAACTTAAGACAGACCTGAAGCCTCTAGATGAGACAGTGAAAGACAGGAAGTAAGAATGAGAAAGGAGACAAAGACGACACTTCTATTTTACCATTCTGCTCTTTCTCTTTGAAACAGAAAATTGTCATCTTTTTCATCTCTGCACTGTTTGACCATTTCTGTAAAGCACTCTGTGCTTCAAATGGCTTGTATAAAATGTGCTATGTAAATACAGGTTCTGTAGTTCTTACTGATGATAATAATACTAATAATAACAATGACAATAACAATAATAATAATAATGCATCGATATGAAGCATTTCTCATTTCCCAGAAACCTCATATCCTTTAACAGTAATAGGACCACAGGAAACCGATCAAACTGTGCCAGCCACTTATCAGGCGTGGTAATGCAGTAAAGCTCAAAATGGCTGAACAGGACAGGAGGGACCTGACTGTGGTCCTCCACTGCTGTAAATGCTCAGTCTGTCAGAAAAGGGGAGAGCCCATACGCAGGTCCTGCCATCAGAGGCCTACACACTACACGCTACACACTACATGCTAGACACTACATCCTACACGCTACACCCTACACCCTACATGCTACACGCTACACCCTAAATGCTACATGCTACAGGCTACACAGCACAGCTGTTGCCGGCGGCGAGCTCTTCAACCAACTGATCCACTCCACACCCCAAAATGACACCTTTATCCATTTTTTTGGGTCCCTTTACTTTTGGTTAACACGACCCTGCGCATATTTTCTAAATCTAAATGACTTTATAATGCCTCTGAGCTACGGCCTACCCGTTCCTTTTAAAGGCATTAAATCCCACACAAGCCTGCTCTCAGTGAGACTAATGAGATTAAGAGCTTCTGGGTCCGTTGCATAAGCAGCCAGGCCTGGATTTTATGCTCATTTTTAGATCAAGCTACAGCCACTTAACAAGCAACGAGTCAAACGGCTGCTCGATTCAAAAAGCGCGATTAGCTGATCTGTGTGACTTACATGAACCAACGTCCTAAAGAGTGTAGCATTTAAACCGAGTCACTTTAATCCTGTGACTGAGCACATGTCGAGTCTATGAGTGATTCCAAAGAGGAAGACAAACATGAAAGAGCGAGTCATTTTGCAGTACAAGAGAAGGGGAAAGGAGAGAGTTGAAGCTGAATGAGGACAGGAGAAGGACAGAGATGAGAGGGTGAGAGATTCTACAGGACAGGAGAAGGACAAAGGTGAGAGGGTGAGAGATTCAACAGGACAGGAGAAGGACAGAGGTGAGAGAGTGAGAGATTCTACAGGACAGGACAGAGGTGAGAGATTCTACAGGACAGAAAGCCAGAGGTGAGAGAGTGAGAGATTCTACAGGACAGAAGGACAGAGGTGAGAGAGTGAGAGATTCTACAGGACAGGACAGAGGTGAGAGAGTGAGAGATTCTACAGGACAGAAGGACAGGTGAGAGAGTGAGAGATTCTACAGGACAGGACAGAGGTGAGAGAGTGAGAGATTCTACAGGACAGAAGGACAGAGGTGAGAGAGTGAGAGATTCTACAGGACAGAAGGACAGAGGTGAGAGAGTGAGAGATTCTACAGGACAGAAGGACAGAGGTGAGAAAGTGAGAGATTCTACAGGACAGAAGGACAGAGGTGAGAGAGTGAGAGATTCTACAGGACAGAAGGACAGAGGTGAGAGAGTGAGAGATTCTACAGGACAGGACAGAGGTGAGAGAGAGATTCTACAGGACAGAAGGACAGAGGTGAGAAAGTGAGAGATTCTACAGGACAGGAGAAGGACAAAGGTGAGAGGGTGAGAGATTCTACAGGACAGGAGAAGGACAGAGGTGAGAGAGAGAGAGATTCTACAGGACAGGACAGAGGTGAGAGATTCTACAGGACAGGACAGATGTGAGAGAGAGAGAGATTCTACAGGACAGGACAGAGGTGAGAGAGAGTGACTGTACAGGACAGAAAGACAGAGGTGAGAGTGAGAGATTCTACAGGACAGGACAGAGGTGAGAGAGAGTGACTGTACAGGACAGAAAGACAGAGGTGAGAGTGAGAGATTCTACAGGACAGGACAGAGGTGAGAGTGACTGTACAGGACAGAAAGCCAGAGGTGAGAGTGAGAGATTCTACAGGACAGGACAGAGGTGAGAGAGAGTGACTGTACAGGACAGAAAGACAGAGGTGAGAGTGAGAGATTCTACAGGACAGGACAGAGGTGAGAGAGTGAGAGATTCTACAGGACAGGACAGAGGTGAGAGTGACTGTACAGGACAGAAAGACAGCAGGCTGCACGTAACGTACCGTCGGGTCCATTTTGCTGATGGCGTCCTGCAGCATCTGAATGTCCTTCTCATCAAAACACTTCTGCAGCTCCTGCCCACGGAGAGAGACATCAAAGGAACAGCTTTTAACTCAATGCCTCTTCAAACTGAAATCACACTCACACACATTATTCCAAAACACACCTTTCAGCCTGCCCTCACACTGAAATCACACTCACACACATTATTCCAAAACACACCTCTCAGCCTGCCCTCACACTGAAATCACACTCACACACATTATTCCAAAACACACCTCTCAGCCTGCCCTCACACTGAAATCACACTCACACACATTATTCCAAAACACACCTTTCAGCCTGCCCTCACACTGAAATCACACTCACACACATTGCAAAACACACCTCTCAGCCTGCCCTCACACTGAAATCACACTCACACACATTATTCCAAAACACACCTTTCAGCCTGCCCTCACACTGAAATCACACTCACACACATTATTCCAAAACACACCTTTCAGCCTGCCCTCACACTGAAATCACACTCACACACATTATTCCAAAACACACCTCTCAGCCTGCCCTCACACTGAAATCACACTCACACATTATTCCAAAACACACCTCTCAGCCTGCCCTCACACTGAAATCACACTCACACACATTATTCCAAAACACACCTTTCAGCCTGCCCTCACACTGAAATCACACTCACACACATTATTCCAAAACACACCTTTCAGCCTGCCCTCACACTGAAATCACACTCACACACATTATTCCAAAACACACCTCTCAGCCTGCCCTCACACTGAAATCACACTCACACACATTATTCCAAAACACACCTCTCAGCCTGCCCTCACACTGAAATCACACTCACACACATTATTCCAAAACACACCTCTCAGCCTGCCCTCACACTGAAATCACACTCACACACATTATTCCAAAACACACCTTTCAGCCTGCCCTCACACTGAAATCACACTCACACACATTATTCCAAAACACACCTTTCAGCCTGCCCTCACACTGAAATCACTCACACACATTATTCCAAAACACACCTTTCAGCCTGCCCTCACACTGAAATCACACTCACACACATTATTCCAAAACACACCTTTCAGCCTGCCCTCACACTGAAATCACTCACACACATTATTCCAAAACACACCTTTCAGCCTGCCCTCACACTGAAATCACACTCACACACATCAGGCCATAACCCCACAGCTAGAGGTAATTCTTTGTCACTGGAATTCACGTAGGGAAGGGAAGGTAGAGGAATTTTTTTGGGGATCAAAAAATGGTCTGGATTCAATCAACACCGGTCTTAAACCAAACTGCCTATGATTAAAAAAAAAAATAGACAAACAGAGTGAATCCAGGTGTTTGTTTGGTCGAGGGTAAATGGACAAAACGCCAAAACAACAATGCAACCGCAGCCAGTCACTTCACGTTTCCACAGAAAGGAAAGGGACGACAAAAACTGGCGAACGCAGCACGTCTCATTTTGTGAAGCACTGGATGCGTTTTGGGACTGCCGACCGTTGATCGCTCCCCTTTTTCCACTTGTCCAAACTTCTGTTGATTGGTTGCCATGGTTTTTTTTTCAGAAAGCCCCCGGAGGCTGGTTTACACAGCACCCAGAGGAGGCGGAGCTCACCGCTATCATGTCTGAAGTTTGACTGAGAGGAACAGGTGCGCGAGAGCACTGCACCATTCAGCACAGGGCACAAGATGGAGAAGCAGAGGATTAGAGAGAGAGGGAGAGAGGGAAACATAGTGATAACATGACAGAGACAGACGGAGAGAGAGACAGAGGACAGAGAAACGAAGAGCAGTAGGGGAGAAAAAGTAAGACTGAAAGTTTAATTGATTCCTTTATTCTTATTATTACTTCTTCTTCATATTCTATTTTTCATTTTAGCATTTTACATTTTTTAAATACTTTACTATTTATTGATTTTAATATTTTATATACATTTCATTTTTTGTTCCATTTCATAATCTCGTTTTATGTTTTTAATTTGTATAACTGATTATTAATGTTGTGTTTTTCCCTGTTTTCCTTTGCTTTTATTATTCCGGCGAAGCACTCTGAGCTGCATTCTGTATGAAAGGTGCTGTACAAATAAAGCTATTATTATTATTACAGAAGAGAGAGAAACAGAGAGAAGGAGGGAAGAGAAGAGAGGCAAAAGTGAATGAGCAAGAGGGAAGGAGAGAGAGCGAAGGGCAAGAAAGAGGGAAGAAGAAAGAATGAGAGAACAGAGTGCGAGAGAGGGAGAGACAGAGAGATGTGGGTGAGAGGGAGAGAAATAAGTGAAGGAGTGAGAGAGAGAGGGGGAGGGGGGCGTACCGCGGGCAGGGACTCGTACACCTCCACAGGGTCCAGGCCCCCTGGCCCCAGGCGTTTCTGTTTCTCCTGCTCCTCGTACTCCTTCAGGGCCTTCTCTATGCGGATCTTGGCCCGGCCCCGCACGCGCTCCTTAAAGGACTCCAGCTCGTCATTAAACGCGTCCTGGTACTGCTGGTCTGCAGTCTGAGGGAAACACAGCAGAGTCCATAACCCCAGAGACACACTCGCACACACAGACATATACAAAAATACACACACACACACACACATATACAAAAACACACACACATATACCATATACACATGCACACACACACATACAAACATACACACACACATACGTACGTACATGTACCATATACGCACACGCACACATATATATATACACACACATATGTACACGCACACACATATACACATGCACATACATACACACACATGCAGAGTCCATAACCCCTGAGACACACACACACACACACATATATACATATACACACACACAAACATACACAGACACGTATATATATATAAACACATATATATATATACACACACACACACACACATACGCACACATACACGCACGCACGCACGCACGCACGCACACGCACATGCACACACAATCACACACACCTTAATCTTGGCGAAGAACTGGCGGAAGCAGCCTCGGGGGTCCACCTTCAGACTCTTGGCCAGCTCCAGGATAAACTGCATGACTATGGTCTGGTGTGCAACCTGCTCCATCAAAGCATGTTTCTGTAAGAGAGAGAGACCAGCTCAAACTCAGTGTGTTTCCATAAGAGAGACCTGCTCCATCAAAGCATGTTTCTGTAAGAGAGAGAGACCAGCTCAAACTCAGTGTGTTTCCATAAGAGAGACCTGCTCCATCAAAGCATGTTTCTGTAAGAGAGAGAGACCAGCTCAAACTCAGTGTGTTTCCATAAGAGAGACCTGCTCCATCAAAGCATGTTTCTGTGAGAGAGGGACAAGCTCAAACTCAGTGTGTTTCCATAAGAGAGACCTGCTCCATCAAAGCATGTTTCTGTAAGAGAGAGAGACCAGCTCAAACTCAGTGTGTTTCCATAAGAGAGACCTGCTCCATCAAAGCATGTTTCTGTAAGAGAGAGAGACCAGCTCAAACTCAGTGTGTTTCCATAAGAGAGACCTGCTCCATCAAAGCATGTTTCTGTAAGAGAGAGAGACCAGCTCAAACTCAGTGCTTCCATAAGAGAGACCTGCTCCATCAAAGCATGTTTCTGTAAGAGAGAGAGACAAGCTCAAACTAAGTGTGTTTCCATAGAGAGACCTGCTCCATCAAAGCATGTTTCTGTAAGAGAGAGAGAGATCAGCTCAAATTCAGCACATTTCTATGACAGAGAATGCTCCATCAAAGCGTATTTCTGTAGGAGAGATACCTGCTCCATCAAAGTGTGTTTCTGTAAAAGAGAGAGACCAGCTCAAACCCAGAAATTTTATGTAAAAGAAAGCCGCTTCAGTAGTGAGTCAGAGTTCAGGTGGCAGAAGTCAGGGGTCAGGTCTCACCTCCTCCACCTCCAGGTCGATGCACATGATGACCAGGTAGTTGGCGGTCTCCTCGCACACCAGGTGGGGGTTGTCCGACAGGTACTTCTGGCTGTCGTCCCAGCGCCTCAGCATCCCTGAGAACACAGACCACCGCGGGCGAACGCACATTAACACAGACACCTTCCCCACACACAAACGCAGGTTAGCGCCTCGGCCAGAGGGCCACAGCAGATCTGACGGGCCTCTCACACACTACCCAGCCACCAGGCTGAACTAATATCATGGACATTTTCAAGTTCAAAAAAAAAAAATAATAATTAATTAGGCAAGAACCTAGCTAGTCACCAAGCTCAATTAAATATGTTAGCACCAACTTTTGGATACGGTCAAGGAAGTTTTAAAAAACGGGTTTCGCCATCAAGCAACAGACCCTTCTTTCTTTGTTCCAGTGAGGTGCTATGAAACGGTACGTTTTCAGCTTTATCATTCAGCCCTGAAGCCGTTTGCTGCTGTGCTCTCAACCGCCCCCTATCAGCACTGATGATACTGGCAGCGGAGGAAAGAAGCAGAGTCCATCCATCACTTTGCCCTGATGTAGCGCTGATATCACTGCACAAGTATGTCCACAAACTCTGTAGCCAGAAGTAACACACAAGTGTCCCCTAAAACACACTAACCGGAAGGGGCTTTCTGTAGGACCACAGATGTTTAAACATTTCCTGCTAAAAAAACGATTACGCATACACTGCGGTATTACTAATTGTAAAACTGTGAAAGCGCGATATTTCCTCAGGTTATAATCGCACCGTCAAAATCTCGTTATGTTATATCACTAGTTCACAAAGTCTCAACTGGAAACTTCTCTACATGGGTTTTTTTTTTTTTTTTAAAAAGACTCTTTAATTAGCGGCTCTGGACCCAGAAGCCCAGTGTAAATCCAGGAGGAGTGCGATTCCAGTCCGGACTCAGTTTGACCCTCTGGTTCTTTAACATCACACCGGTCCTAAATATTTTTCACACTGGTACAAAATTAGATATACCGTTTAATATCGGGACCCAAATTTGAAATTTAGTAGCTTTCGAGTACCTGTCAGATACACGTACTATCATAGCCTAGTGGACTAGACTTATTTCGGGACCCACCTCATACACTCGAGGCCCATTTTTGGCCCCAACACATAGTTTAAGAAACACTGGTTTACCTGAACAGGGATCGACACAAACAAACGATAAACAAGCACACTGTGCTTTTCACCACGGCGCGCACTGCTAACACCAGTTAACGATGTACATCAAGCGACAACTGAAGACTCACCTCAGGCTGCACCTCTCCCCATCCCTCCCTACCTCCCTGTAACCTCTAAATTGACTATAAGCTTAGGGTTGTAACTAGGTAGCTGTTTCTTCGTTGACTTAGTTAATGCACTCGTGTCTTAACTACTGCTTGTATTTTTTGCATAGACTGCGTTGTTACTGTTCTTGTTTGTGTTAGTGTTAATCAGATTAACCTACAGGGTCCAAGTTAAACTATGCGGTTGTTCCCTGCACTTGGAACGGTACTTCTCTCTAGGGTTTTCAACACACTTGTTCCTGGTTATGGTTATACACTTGGTTGTACGTCGCTCTGGATAAGAGCGTCTGCCAAATGCCTGTAATGTAATGTAACATCCCTGAACGGCCTGTCAAGAATGGCAAAGATATTGAACGTGAAATGCAAAGCCCTGGAGGGAAGCCTGCCCCTAGTGGCTAACTAACAGTGCTGCCAGCGGATAGCTGGCTTTCCCAGGGGAACTCCGGTCCTGTCCTCGACTCCGCTTAGCCTCAACACCGCAAGGCCGCCATCCGCCAACAACTTCCCGCCCTCTATCACCTCAGCAAAGGGTTGTCCTTGTGCAAGATGGCGGCTGAGGACCCAAAGGGCTGGTGCTGTGTCGACTCTTCCCCCACCCCCCCCCCCCCCCCCCCCCCCCCCCCCCCCCCGATTCTGAAAGCTGCGATACAAACTCAAGCAGAGGCGACAGAATCCACACGCTGCATTAGCGACCCCCGAAATAACCAAGAATTTCTCATTTAAAATACCACAGTGTGGACCCCCCCCCCCTTCCCCCCCCAAGGGTTCTCCGTCCAGGGCGTCGTGCTGTATTGGGAAATATTTTCCCGCTCATTTGGAAGCCGCTAATGCAGAGAGCGGATTCTGTTGCCTTCATCCACACTGCTCTTCTGTGCTAAACCTGAGTCACCAGCCTGAGGGCGGCCATTATCATTTCATCTTACTGCTATATAAACGCAATCCAAAATAATCATAGTCATCATCACAAAAAGACAATAATACTTACTAGCAGTAGTTGTATCAGTAGTAGTGTAATAAGAGTGCAGTGGTTAAAGATCATTAAAATAATACAAAGAGTGAAGTTATAATTTTTTCATTCATATTTTAGGCACTCTTTCCCAGAGTGGCTTGCAAAGCTTGTATTCATTACAAACCACCCATTTATAACTGAACATTTACTGAAGAGGCTCAGGTTACGCAGCTTGCTTGAAAAGTAGTTATTATCATTGCTACCAATACTATTGTAACTCGCTATAGACTACATTTAGCATCTTTCATGATGTCACAGTACACCGCAAAAACTTCACTGCTCATAAGGAAACCAATCAAACGGTGACATGCTCTAAACTCTGAGACACGCGACCCAAACCCACTTAGAAGGCGTGCCTCGGGTGTTCTTATTTGCTTCTGTGCATCGCTGCACCCCATAATGCAAAACTAATTATTATTCAATGCTGCACTGCCATGTTGCCACGGCAAACCTGCCGCCCACAAGAAAATTAACGAGCTTCACGCGCCTCTCATCTCGTCCTGTCACTCTTGTTCGCATCCTCAGCCAATATTACCAAAACAATTATGTTGCTTACACTACACTGCATTTATATGTGAACACACTTACATGAATTCGCACATGCAAGTACACTTACATGAATAGTCTCATATATTAATATACTCTTCTGTGAACACAGTTATATTACAGCACGGGTCCCTGGATAAAGTCACACAAACACACTCTTATGCGAATACCATTAAAATAATCATATGTAAGCAGCTATAGGAGACAAGCAGAGTGTCAGAAACTCACCAAAGTGTTTTATCTGTTTCTCGTATTTCTCTACGAAGGTCTTGTGCTTCTGTTCCTTCTCCTCCTCAGTCTCCTCTTTCACCTCCGGCTTAATGTTCACCACACTCTGATGAGAGTGTGTGTGCGTGTGAGAGAAAGAAAATCAAACTTGTATCTTTAGTAACGCTATGCACTGTGAAATCTTGGCGATAAACAACTATCTGCATTTTAACTAGCTATGTGGAGGGAGGGTTGGCTGACAATTTGTCTCCACAACATGTGCTGGGAAGTCACACACAATTATTTTATAAAAAGTCTGCAATTAACTTGAGAATAGTACCTTAAATACAAACTCAGATACAGACAATGTCACAAAGATAACCACACCTGCACAATGAGTCTCACCGGTGCACTGACGTCAGAAAGCCTAACCTGTACGCTGTGTCAGTAGCTTACCTTGCTGAAGCCCTCCTTGCTCAGTGTGTCCACGTTCCAGGGCATCTTCTTTTCCTCGCGCCGGTGCTCCTCAATCTTCTTCTCCCAGCTGCGCTCCTCCTTCTTCAGCTGCTTCTCCTCGTCTCGCGCCCGACTCAGCTCCGCCTTGGCGTCGTCCGTGCCCGCGCTCTCCAGCTCCTTGATCCGCTTCTGCAAGTCCGCCAGCTTACGCCGACACTCCGCCCGACTCTTCTCCAGATCGGCCCCTTGCTTCTCGAACTGCTCCATCCGATCCACGCGGGCCTGAGGGAGGTGGTGGATGACAGGCGAATAACAGATATAGCGGACGCGCACAATTCTTTACTGTCCGTTTTGAAAATGAGGTAAACGGTTACAATTTGGGAAAAACTTAACTCCCACGCCAAGTAATCTTAATTAATTATTAGTTTTTAATTTGTCTAACCTGACATATAGTGGCTAGGTACCAAACCTCACAAGCTCGATAGTTTCAATATAAAGTAACTTTATCAAGCTAATAATTAACGTACTCTCATTGTCGTAATTTAATTATGGGGACGTTAATTAGAGCTAAATGTAGCTTTAAAATGAGCAAACTACATTAACCAGCTAGCTCACATCTGATACCTGAGCTAGGTAGACCGTTACCTAATGCAAAGCAACGTTATTAATCAGAGATGTAGCAAGTTAGCCACATAGCGTTAGCTAGTAGGCTAATCTAATGCGCTTTTAAAGAACTAGACTAGCTAGCAAGCTAAGTTACAGTTAGCATTTAGCTGGCTAAAGTGCGTCGGAAATTCAGTTCAACTGAAAAACAGAGGGGTCAATCGCTCTACAGGATGCGTGTATCGCCCGACGAATATGCGTTCTACTGCATACCTGATGTCTCCATCTGAAAAGGCTGGGGGTATCAATATTTGGATGAATGTCGTCCTCATCGTCTGACACCTCGATGTGGTCCCACACGCTGTAATCTATGGTCGTCATCGCCGCTGTTTCGCTTGTAAAAACACAAATTTGGACGCGCAAAAAAACCCCGGAGACTAGTTAAGACAATGCAAAAACGGAAATGGAGACGCTACTTTTCGCTTTTTGTGGAAAATCCCACAAACTGGTAAGATTCGCCGCGGTTCAACCTCCTGTGTGTTGTTCGGTCTTTCTGGAAATCTCCAAAGCTTCCGCTTTGGCGTAAAGACGCACCTGACGCATCTACGCACAATCGCGTTCTGACGTATACTGGTTTTGAAATGGAAGATGGTGGACATAAAAAAGATAACACTGTTGATACTTTACGCTTTTCGCATGTCCTGTGCGTGTCACAGAGAGACTCGAGTCGTGGGTTTGTTGAGTGAAGCTCGTATTCAGCAGTTGCACTTGTCTACAGTACCATACTCGTTGAGGTTAATCAAAGGAAACTATGCGAATCGCAATGTCCCATTTAAGATTAAAAAATAAAATAACGGAACACGAAATTATCCTGGTTAATTCTGTAGATGTGGCTGTTAGCTATCATACAGTACAGGAGCACATCTCATAGGTTGTTCTATAATATTGAAATATTTTCTACTGTTGGTTCACAATATTAGAAGGCTTGAAAAACAAGTCGATTTAGCCTGCTAATATTATGAATCAACTGTTTAAAGTCTTTCATTTGTACTGAATCTTACGTGACAACGTTAAGTGCGCCACAAATTAGTTGCTCGTGTAAACTGTGTAAAAATAATAACTCCTACTTGTTAACCGTGACAAAGACAATACCCATAAAATAAAGACAACCAACCGAAAAGTAATAATTCTACAATATCCGAAATCAAAATACTGTAGCCTACTGCGCCTTCTGTTGTAAACTGTGTTTCATATTTTCGACCACTAGGTAGCACCCTTTGATCTTCAGACTTGATACAGACCCTGTGTCGTTTAGTTTTGATTTTGAATGATAAAAGCCTGAACTGTAAGAAAATATTATATGCATAGATTTAGCAGCTCACAAAATATTTAGAAATATAGCACATGAATTACATGTTTATATCATAATATGATAAAATGTCTGCCATTATGCAGAAAACTTGAGATGGGAATTTTAATCATTAGTATGCCTCATTAAAAGCAGCATCTCAAAATAAGGGTCTTACCTCGAAGAAAACACTGCATATTTTTGGAAGAGATGTTCAAAATCTTGTGTTTTTCCTGTTCCGTGTGGATGGCAATGGGGTTTCCTTCAGAGCAGATTCCAAACACACAGAACCCAAATATAACCTTTCCTGTCTCTCTCTAAATTTGAGAACTAAGCTGCACATTTGTTTACAGTCTGTGAAAATTTTATTTTGTTTGAATAATATACTAGATAGCATACAGATTAATGGGTTATTCCATGCAGAGCTACACACGAAATCTGAGATTGCACCTTCTAGCCAGTGATACATGAGAGTAAATCACTGGGGCTTCGTCATCAGAAGGCATTGCTCGTAAATCCTTCTCTCCTGTGTCTGCTTCTGACTGTAACTTAAATGCTTTTAAAACTGTAAATAATTTAGTGAGAAAAATGGGCCTCCATTCAGGATCCACTGCACAGTTTGATGGGAGGTGTGAACAGCCTACTGTAAAGTAGGCCTATTCATCCTCTTAGCAACTGGTAATCTTGTGTTTCGCTTACAAAACATTAATATTTGCTGTGCTCATACACGTCATTATATAGAATTGCATATAATGAAGTAATGGATTATAAATGTCAATTTATTGTACATGGCAGCATGTACTTTGTATACATAACCACCTAGTAGATCCACCAAAATCTTATCCAATATCTTGCAAATAACAATGCACACAGTGAGTCTTAAAGATCAGATTTTGAGAAACAAATAGGATTTACCAGCTGAAAGTATGTGTTTCGCTGTATCCATTTCAGTCATTCTTCTGAGACTTACAGAGCAGTGACACCACTGCTGTCATGTACTGTGGGAAGTCTGGGACTTGTCTGGTGTGGTGGCCAAGCGGCAAGGCGTCGGTCTTGTAAACCGAAAACCACGGATTCGAATCCCGTCCGCGCCTTGAAGTGCCGTATCTTTAAAACCACGATATAACATTCCATGATGTTCCCAGTGAAGCTCTTGCCATAGCTGTCAATGGTGTGTTTTCTTCCCCATCATCTTGGCTGCTCTTTGGAGTCCTGAAAGTGATGAATTGTGGGATACTGAGCTCTAAATACCGTTCTAAGGCGTGCATTAAGTGTAGTGCGTGTTGGCGTTTTTCAGGCATGGGACAGTCAATACTTGTTCCGTATGAACGCACACTTAAATCCACTAAACCACAGGCGTGGGTAATGGGACAGGCCCACCGCCTCCGTTGTTGATTCTCAATGTGAACATGTACAATTTGGTTCTATGTACAAATAGCAGTGAAATATCAATGCACTTAGGGAGGACACAGAAGTATCAGGAGTGGTGACCTGATCAATGATCAACAATATTTTATGATTGTCTATGGTACACATGTACAGCCCAATCAGCACACAGGAGGCATGGTGGCCAAGTGGTAAGGCGTTGGTCTCGTAAACCAAAGATCACGGGTTCAATCCCCGTCCGTGCCTGTCTTTAACTAATCTCTTCATGTCTGTCTTTAGCAGCAGGTTAATGCATTTAATGCTCAATGTTAGAGTGCCTCTAAATACTCTTGCGTCAAGTAAAGGGGTGAGTGTAAATTCAAGATAGACATGGGGTGACCGACGGCACAATTACACATAGTCAGTGCTTGCTTGCAATGTCCTAAGTCTATGCTGCTACTTCTGTTCAGTGCTCAGTACGTTGTGAACACATCTCCAGGTCCTGGGGTAATTAAGAGCATGTTTGGGAGAAACTATCAATGTGTGTTTTCTTTATGAAGCTAGGGGAAGTACCCTAAAGCTGGGCTGTCCGACCCTGTTCCTGGAGATCTGTCGTCCGGTAGGTTTTCATTCCAGCCTCAATTTGGCACACCTGAGTAAACTAATTAGCACCTCAACAAGATCTATAGCTGTTGGATGAGGTGTGCTTTGTTAGGGCTGGAGTGAAAACCAACAGGATGGTAGATCTCCAGGAACAGGCATGGCTATCACTGATCTAGTAGATCCTAGATTGTTATTGCTAAGGTCAGTGTCCTCCCATCACAACTGAAGGGTTGACAAAAAAGCTGCAGAGCTCAAAGTTTCAGGGGATAAAGAAATAATTCCAGAGTCTCCACCCACTCTGCTCAGCCAGACAGAAGGGGATGCACAAGCCCTACCATGTGCTCATCAACCTCTCTTTCCTGCAGCATCAGCTGCTGGTGAGGTCCGCTTTCTCTCCTCTTTCTCTGCCTCCTGTTCTACTCGTCTTCCCTGCCAGGCTCCACCCCTGCGTTGTTTTCGACGGTCATCCTCCCTCTCCTCGGCGGGACAAGGGGTTCTGCCGAGGAGGCTCGGGACCGACCCCTTCCACACCAGAATCCCCCCGCCGCCCCCCCGTCCCCCGCCCCCAGGGGTCCCCACAGTGCGGCCCCTACAGAAAACCACTTTTACTACTTTAACCTGGGAAGCTCAAGTGTTGAACTCAAAGCAGTGCAAATGTTAAAAAGCATTGTTAACTGTCATGTTAGTCTTAAATAAAACATGAGTTATATTACATGAAACTTGTTTGGGCAGGGATCTCAAACTCCAATCCTGGAAGACTGCAGAATCTGTTGGTTTTAAAGAGCTTCATTTAAATCATTGATTGGCAAAAGAGTCCATCTGCCTTGTTTCCTAGGCTTACATTGGCTGCGTATTGAAAGGAAACCACAATAAATAAATAAATAAAACAGTTAATGCAGCTCTTATGGGGTGTAGTGAGAGATAAAATGTACAATTACAGTTCATAACTGAAATTGATTTGCAGATGCTTTTAACCAAAGTGACTTACAAAACTATAGTTTAACAGCAGATTCCTCCTATACCCATGTAGGCACTAGTATAATTCCCACAGAATGCTGTCAATGTAAAAAATAATAATAATATTTTCTCAAAAATCAATGCTTATTCATTGTGATTATATGCTTCAGTCAGTTATTTGTTTGATTGATTTGATTTGATTCTCAGGGATCTGCATGAGTGTTATCAAATTTCATCATCATCTAAAGGGTTAAAAATGATTTGAAATAAATACTTTGTTCCATGTCTGCTCCCTTTTGGATAGACTGCTCTCAGAGTCTAGCCAAAAGTCCCAGAGAGACTTGCCTCCCATGCTGTTTAATTTAGGACATTTCTACTAACCAACCCTCATTTTAAACCCATTGCTGTGGTCTGGGAATTTGTTTGTCCAACCACATTGTCACATTCGGTTTGTGAGAGGCCTGGTTTTAGCTTAACGTTCTGGTTCAGTACTGTAAATGTGAGCTTAGAGTCCTCGTAATAGAGTGCTGTGCTTCATAGAAACAAGTTTAGGTTTAAAAGCCAAATTGGGGCCCAAATCTGTGAGAGAGGAGAACAGCTTGGTGAGCATTCAGGAAATGACCTCATATGGAACCATGGCCAATAACATTCCCCTTTCTCACACCTTAACTAAGGAGTCTCTTAACAAGCAGAGCGTTCTGTTATGTTTAGAATGTTCCATCCAATGAACGGGAAGATCGCCCTGGTTCGCTATGTTATGCAAAGCTCCTTGGGAGATTTTTTATAGGTGTTTCATGGGGGTGGGGTGATGTATTGCACTGAGGTAAAGTGTGTAATTGGCCATAGTATAAAGGCTGCACAGACTAACCCTCTCAGTCACCATAACTATCTATGAAAGGGTATTCAGTTTAGTTTATTTTTAATTTTTATTTTAAAGCATCTGCTTTAAAGCTTCTGGGTGCTTTTGAATATGTTATAAAACATTGTTCAGTGTGGCAGTGTAGTATAATGGCTAAGCAGTTGTTCTTATAAACTAAAGGTTGCAGGTTCCTATTCCCCAGTAGGACACTGCTGTTGTACCCTTGAGTAAGGTACTTAACCTGTGTTGCTCCAGTATATATCCAGATGTATAATTGGATACAATGTAAGTTGCTCTTGATAAGAGTGTCTGCTAAATGCCTGTAATGTAATTGTTTTGGTCCAGCACATGGGTGCCAAACTTAAATCCTGAAAAGCCACAGTGTCTAAAGGTTTTTGTGGGCTCTCTGTCCATCAGATGACAGTTTAGGTCTCAGAAACAAGTCTTGTAGAGTTTCTAACCTGTCCATGAAGTAAATAACTTGTGCAGAAAGGCACACAAAACCAGCAAATACTAGGGCCCTCCAGGACTGAAGCTAAACCTGCAGACACTGCAGCCCTCCAGGACTGGAGTTTAATCAGCAGACGCTGCAACCCTCAAGGACTGGAATTTAACCAGTAGACACAGCAGCCCTCCAGGACTGGAATTAAACCTGCTGATACTGCGGCCCTGCTGGACTGGAGTTAAATCTGCAGACACTGCGGCCCTCCAGGACTGGAGTTAAACCAGCAGATACTGCACCAGGACCGGAGCCTGATACCCCTGGTGTAAGCGAATCCCGCTCCCAGAGTGATGACAGACGGATGCTGTGTTTGTTTCCTCCCACAGAGCGCACTGAGGCACCGAACGCAGCGTTCCCCTCCCTCCTCTGGGGCTTCTTCAGTGTTTATTTGGGGGGAGGCTGAGTGGGTGGATCCAGCTCGCTTTTCAGGAGTTCCCACCAGCTCCAGCACACTGGTGGATACTCTCCTCACTCTCTCAGAGTCAATGACTAATGGCTGCACAGTAACATGAGGCCAATAGCATGTGTGTGCAATGTGTGTTAATGTGTGTTCCTGTGCATCTCATTCCTTATCCATCCATCTATTTTCTTAAACCGCTAATTCCTGGTCAGGGTCACGGGGTGGGGGTGGGGGTGGGGGTTGGGGGGGGGCGATTTGGTTGGTTAGGGGGGTCTGGAGCCCATCCCAGCATGCAGTGGGCAAGGGGCAGGAATACAGCCTGGACAGGTCGCCAATCCATCATAGGCCCCACACACACCATTCCCTCACACACTCATACCTATGTGTAATTTAGAGCCTCCAGTTAGCCAAGCCGCATGTCTTTGGCCTGTGGGAGGAAGTACCTGTCAGAAACCCATGCACACGTGAGGTGCACACGGAAAGGCCCTTGATTGGCATTCGACTCAGTACCTTCTGTCTCATCTTCTTCTTCATTGCTCCTCGTTTTTCATCTGACCCTGAAAACTCCTGAGAGGGAATGAGTGTGGGTTTGCGTATAATTAATGTGTTTGCACGTTAGCTGTATTTTATTTTATTTTATTTTTTTCTGGGTGAGGTGAGTGCTTGGTGAACGTGTTTTTTTATTTTATTTTGGTGAGTAGTGGGTGGGAGAGCTATGGTGTGTTTTTGGTGAACGGATGTCTATGAGAATTCTTTTTTTAGATTGATGATTGATTACAACAACCAGAAAAAGGGGTGTGAACCTTAAGCTCAGGATGTGAGGAGAACACGGAGATCCACTCACAGAGCAGGAGCAGCCGTTCCAGGTCTGATACAACTCTGTGATTCCAGCACGAGGTTAAAACCCCTCCTAAATTCAGTTCTTTTTTTTCTTTTTGGTAAATTCCTAAACTATTCTCTGAAAAAAAATAAGGAAAAGGGGGGCACTCAGAAAGCCCCACCACATTCTAAGGAGCTTAGGAATGTTCGTTAGTGACCCCAACAGGAAGTGAGGTCAAGGCCCTCATCAAACCCCCTTCCCAATACACCACCTCCCCCTCCCCTACTCCATGCTATAGCAGATGTGGCCCTGAAATTCTTCTGTAAGAACCCTTCCTAAAAAAAAAAAAAAAAAAAAGCTAGTCTATGACATTGTGTGCCCAATCTGATATACATGTAGCACTTTGCAAACTTGTCCTTGGTTGTACTATTGGCAGAATCACTGTGCTTCGCGCTACAGTACTGTCTGTGTACTGATCTGTTTGAGCTGTCACATTGCTGTCGATCCTGTACTGGTGTGCCCAGGTAAGGTCATTGGGCAGATGCATAAATAAAAGAATAGTGTGTCCAATATGTCTATGTCAGTCCCGCTGAGATAATGGTTTTTCCAAGGGTGCTCAGAGCAAATGCAAGCGACTTAACCAATGGCACACAATAAATGACAATATATTACAGTACACTGGCCTACAGTACAAAACAACACCCACTAAACATAAGTCTAAGTTCGATTTTACTGGTCAGAGAAAACTAAAATGGCAGGTTTCACTGTGATGACTACTGACCTTACTGGTGAATACACTGACCCTGTTTAAATGGGTGTAATGACACGCCAACTACAATCAATCACACACTTTCACAAAATCTTTCAAGATCACACACTGTCTCATTTCTGATCCCTTGGAAAAATCACTGAAAGGGCAGTGAGGGAAATATATTTATTTCCCGAGGTCCCCTAGTGGCAGCCACAAATAAAACCGCCTGTTCCCAAAAGCAAATCCAGACTCTCACTAATCTTAGCCCCTTCCTTAATGTAAAAAAATGTAATTGCCCCTGGGTCAATACTGGCTATCGGAAACCGAATTAAATTACCCTCGACATGATTAGTCGCCACTTTCTGCCGTCAGGGAAACTCTAATCTAAATATACCCAAAGAAAAGTTTAAGTGGAAGAACAGACGAATCGCGATTGCGACATCCCTTCTTCTCTCGTGAAATGGGTTGTGTGTGTCTGGAAGTGATTTGGATCAGTGGGGGTGAAAAAGAGGACAAGGAACGAGAGAAAAGAGGAGGGGGCCCCGGGGGTGTCCAGAACAAGTCCCTAGCGAGCTAGGGCGACTGTTTTAAATGAACTTCAGTTGACGATGAATACCAGGGCTAATGTGAGCCGCTTGCCGTGTTCTGGTGTCGGTTTTTTACCGACTTCTTCGAATGCCTGGCGCGGTTTCTTAATGACACACTGGCACGCCCAAACCTGGCGCTGAACGGTTCGCTCAGACACGTGAAAAAGAGTAGGCTACGAGGTACCTTAACCTCGGTGTTCGTCAACCTCTAGGTACCTGAATCAAAAATTGTAGCTACAAAACAGAGTAAGACCATCAAGGAATGTGGTGTTACGTTTTCTTTTCTACTAATTCCCAAAAACGTATTTTAACCTCGATGTTGTTTAATCATTGAATAACGGGGGAAAAATACTGCCCTTTACTATATATCTCCTGTTTTTTTCTCCAATTCCCATTCAGCCTTTACCACAGAGGGCAACACAAGTGATCCATAAATACGAGCCACGAATATATAATCGCGCATGTGACCGTAGTTTGCTAGTCATCGCCTTATTCTCAAAGAAAAAAAAACGATGGGAACTACACTGTGTGGGAAAACGCCACGCTGACTGCACCGTGGGCGGGCGGGCGCGCGCGCGTGCGAGCGGGGATGCGAGCACACATGCTTGCGCGTCTGTGTGCAAGTAGTTGTGCAGCTGGTGTCCAGGGAATACAGTACGCTTTCGAATACCGGGATCACGCGCAACGAGAGCGCAAAAATTGGGGAGGAAGTGAGAAGGTGGGTGGGGGGAAAGAAAACATCTGGACCTCATTTGTAGCTGGAGGAGAGAAATAAAAAAAGAACTTCAGTAGAAGGGTCTGTTTTAGCCCTGAACGTTTTCCATCGGTTTCCACAAACAAAAGAAGAGAGACAACGAGAGAGCGAGAGAGTTCTTCTTACTTTTCGGAATCAAGCTTTAGCGACGTCCTATGGAGTATCCGTTTTAATGTCCCGCATCAGGACAATGGGAACCCACTGAGTCCTTATCGGCGCGATGAGGGCTAGGCTACAATCGCCCCATCTTGGAATCTGTCACAAAGGAGATAGCGGCAGATGTTTCAAACGTCCTGCATACTGCCTTTAATTACCCTTATAATTGGGACTGTATAAACGCCGCTTTAAACCCCAGCGTTTGGATTTCTAAGGAAACTGTCTCAATACATAACGTGAGCAATGGAGGCGACATAAGAAATAGTTTCATACATGGCTAGTAGACTTTTTCATGATTATGACTAACTGTTAATCTTTTTTTACCAGTAGGCTAGCCTACCAGTATTTTGAAAAGTGTATACGTAGCCTAGCCGACAGAAGTCACTGAATATTAGGCTACTTATAAAACCAACATTTGAAAGCAAATGCAAACGCTACAAACAGCTTCTTCACCTCGGGTTACGGATATGGGGTAAGTGAACATAAATGTGGTTGTTGTCATTATCAAGATGATCGATCCCAATTACTTTCTTGCTTTCCAATGAAGTTCAAATATTGTTAACCTTGCCTGGAAATGTCTTCGTTTATCGCACTTTTCTTCGGGGTTGATAACCAAGCGGTTTCGAAAAGCACGATAAAGTCGCCTCCAGCTGTTAAAAGCGTGTAGAGAGATGAGATTTTGACCCGAAGCCTTTCCGCCGATATTACGCGGGTCATTTCCTCGAGAGGGGAAACGAGGCAATACGCACGGGCACACTCAACACGAGCTGTCATTTAGAAGCCAGTCCAACCTGCTAAGTAGCGTACTGTCCATCAGTCATACACGCTGCCATTTAAAGGGCATGGCATGTTTGCAATGCTGTAGGCCCTTGATGTTAGAATATTACATGTGGTAATTATCTTGTTATAGGGTACATTTCCTGTGCACAATATACAGAGGAAGTTCCCCAGTTAACGACGCTGCTGCAGATGAGGTGCTTCATAAATTCAATCTGTGCCGCCGTATTTGTTTCGATCAATGCATATAGCAAAATTTCAGTCTGTTTTCTGAAAGTGTTTCCACTGCAATCAGACCACACTGTATGTTCGTCAGCACCATATTGAACAGCAGATGATTATAGTAGCCTATCTATAGGCTTGGTGACCAGGAATGACAGTTTAATAGGCAATCTTTTGCTGGCATTAAGACATTGGCACTCTGGGCATTTTACAAACTGGTGTACACAGTGGCTGTTATTTTACTAATTTGCTAACTACCTGTGAGAACATGACAAGTAAGGACACACACCATGATACATGCTTTAATGGTTTCTAACATTTGGGCTTAGCGGTTAACTGGGAATGGGAATGACCATTTCCATGTTGGTCTTTGTACACAGTAAAATGTCCAGTGTTAATTCAACTCTAGCAGATAACTTTCGGGCCCCATTGGGTCTGTCTCTCAGAGTTGATTTTACATTTAGAAAATGTTGTATGCAAACTTTGCAAACACTACAAATGTTGTTTTTCATGACAGTAATGACATACACGATTTATAGGATTTCAGTTAGAAATTATACATAGTAATATGTCAAAGGACACTGCTGAGGATAAGCAGGTTTAGATAATGGATGGATGGATAGATGCAAAACAGCAAATGTACATCATTTGATGAGTGACCATGCTCTGCCATTTTGAAATGAGTTAGGGGACCAAGGCATTTACCAGAAAATTCCCAATTCTGATGATGCTCAGTCAAATGCAAGGTGGTCATTTTGGCTCAAGCAGAAGGGCAACTGTAGCTGGTTGCACGCCCCTCCATTGCCGTAGTATAGCCATCTAGAGCTCCTTTACGGTGTGATGAAGTAGCTTTTGCGACCGGGTCCCAGGTGAGTGACAGCTGGCCTTGTTCTGGCAGGGGAAGGGGTGGGAAATGGGTCTGTGTGATCCAGGGTTACTCCGGTTACTGTAGCCATGTGCCACACCCACAGGGTACCAGTTGCCATCAGGGGGAACAAGTGGATAACTGAAGAGGGGGGCTTGGACTACATTCCTCCGCCCCTTCCCCCCCAAGGAAAACCAGTTGGCAAAAATGTTATTGGCTAGTAGGGGTGCATTCCCTTCTCTGGGACTGGAAGAAACTTATGTTATACTGGGACACTGTGCTATAGGAGGTGCCCAGATGTGTTCGCTGGTGATCATTGGAGACTGGGTAGGGGTTAGAGTATGGGGATTAACCCTGGTGTCCTGCTCAAATTCCCAGATTATGTGAATCCATATTATCGCCACATTTTAGTAATTGTATAATGTAAAATTATATAACATGTTTACAAGCCTAGAGGCATATTTTCTGATCATCATAGATATGGAGGATGGTAAAGTTATAGATTTCTCCTGGAAAAGTCAAATATTCTATTATGTGCAACACAGAGAAAAGACAATGAATTGGAAACTGTACATACACGGTATACACGTGCGCGCGCACACACACACGCACATTCACACACACACGCACATTCGCACACACACACACAGAGGAAAGTGTACACACGAATATCAGGCAGCATGCAAACCTACAATATCCTGGCCCAGAGAATCCATTGATCTGCCTTCTGGGAATTTTGGCTTTTAAACATAAAAATCAATAATGTTCCTGCTGACATTCCTGTTAAACACATCATTGTTACCAGTGAAGATCGATAAGTCACAGGCAATTGGAGAAATATCACCGTTGAGATCTTCAATACATCAGTCGTGTACATAAGGTAGGTCTATGTGGGGATGTCAGTGGATCGCAGTGATTTTAAAAAAGAACTTCACATTTACAAACACTTTTCATGTTGAAAATCCCAGCATAACCAACGAAAAAGAACAGAAGGGGAGCCACAGAACTGATAAAATATCAGAAATTTAAAAGATTATAAAGGGGTGTGAAGTACATGAATAAAAACGGAAAATGATTTCAACAAAGCATTAACAACAGCAAATGGGGAAAAAAGAAAAAAAACAAACAATCTACGTTTAACTATTTAAGAGAAGAAAAGGTCAGTTCACAGTGAAGTCAGGTTCTCTGGGGTGGGATGGTAGCGTTCCCTAATACAGTAATTCTGCTGGTTATCGGTGCCCAGAAGTCTCGGTAAAAGATGGCAGGAATATTTTGTGCGTTGCTGTTTCTGAATGAAAAGCCGGGAATTGAGGTTTAAATGGTAAATGCTCTGACTGCACCAGGGTTCGAATTACGGGGGGATTGGGGGAGTCTGACCCCCCTAATTAAGACTAGGGCCCGACCGATATATCGGTTTGGCCGATATTTCGGCCATTATTTGACTTTTTTGACGACATCGGGATCGGCAGTTATGCCGCCGATGTGTCCCGAATTTTTAATAAGTATAATAAACAAAAAAACAATGATTATTTATCTGTACTTCTCTGTTCGAACGTTGTAATTGCTATTTACTAGAATTATCCAGTCGAGGGAGCTCTAATACAAGTGTGAACTGCAGCAGCTGACGCGCTACTTTACTTTACTCTAATAAGACGTTTGTCACTCGTGCCTCATCCAATATTCTCCACTGCAAGACTTGTCTGCACAGATTCGATTGCTGCAATAAAGGTATGTATATTTAGTGAAAGTTTTTCATTAAATGCGTTTATACGACCACTATGTTTATCAATCCTCATTATCAAGCGAGCGAGCTAGCTAACATATTTGGTTCACTTTAGCAAGCTAGCTGGCTAGCAAGCCTTTATGAAGTGGCAGTGAGCACATAAGCAGCGTAGGATCTATATTTCCAGAGGACATCGCTGTATTCTCAGATAAATAACCAGCCAAAATAAAATGGTGATTGAATGCATCACACGTTTGTTTTTTTATCTGAGATAATGATATTAGCTACTATGATGCTGTGTCAATAACCAACGCGTTATTGCAGGCGAGTGTGTCATCTAGTCACGCGTCATCGTAGCAAGCTAACCAGACAGTAAAAACGCAGATAAAACACTTCTAACATGGATCATTTTAAGCCATGTTATCTAGCTTTGTCGTGATAACATGAGAGAAGGATTGCTGTTGGAGAAGTGAATCAACCAACAGTTAGCGCGGGTAACTTGCACGAAAGCGCAATACGTTTTTTCACGTATTTCATCCAGTCAATTTAATTTCATCTAACGTTACACTTGATTCACTCTTTAGCTCCGCTAGATAATGTCTTACTCTTTGAGATCGTGTAGTAGAAATAAAATAAGAAAATATAATTCATTTAACTTACTGAGAATATATAATAAGAAATAATGAGGCTGTGTCAATAGCTAATGCGTTATTGCGAGCGAGTGTGTCATCTAGTCACACGTCAGAGCGCATTGTAGTTATTTTCACCACCGAATTCTTATGGACAGGGAAGCTCGCTAGATATTCTTACTCTTTGAGATCATGTAGTAGGAATAAAATAAGAAAATATAATTAATGTACTGATAATAGATACTAAGAAATAATAATAACAAATTAATAACAACAACAACAATAATATTCATATAAATACATGTTTGAAACTGGAAAACTGATTTTTTTTAATTAATTTTTTTATAGATGGCTGGAAAAGAAAGGAGTAAAAGCAAGGTGTGGAGTTATTTTGATTTCACACACTTAAAGATGGTGTTAATATATATATATATATTTAATTTAATATCATATTTTACTTTTTTATCTAAAAAGTTGTGTGTTTATTTTTATTTTTATTTGTTTGCTTATAAGTTAAATGTTCTCAAATATAGAAACTTTAATAAAATATAAGTTTTTCAAATTGATTTGAAAATGTTGCACTTTTTGACAAAATATCGGTCAAAACATCGGTAATCAGTGGGCTAGGACTCTCCAAAATCGGGATCGGCATCGGACCCAAAAATCTGGCATCGGTCGGGCTCGAATTAAGACTTGGACCCCCCCAAAAGGGGTGAAAACAACAGGTCGGGGGGGGGGGGGGGGTCGAAACATTTATATATCCTTCTTACCTGTAATCGTAAATATTACAATATATTTCCCATCAGTGGCGTCACTAGGGTTGGTATCTAGTGACGCCACTGATGGGAAATATATTGTAATATTTACGATTACAGGTAAGAAGGATATATAAATGTTTCGACCCCCCCGACCTGTTGTTTTTACCTCTTTTGGGGGGGGTCCAAGTCTTAATTAGGGGGGTCAGACCCCCCCAGTCCCCCCCATAATTCGAACCCTGGACTGCACCCTTGCCCGTCTGAAAAGAGAGCTATGACAGCGAGGTAAGCGCACCTGCCAGACGTGACGCCGCAGAAAGGGTTGGGAGGAACGCGGATGTTGGTTTATATGATGCATACACTAACATCGGGAAAACATAACTTTGCGGATTTGTGGGGAGGACGTTGTTATGTGTAGAAACCTCAGCTCAACCTTTATGACAACATTGCAGTGATGTTTTCTGGGCCTGTTTCCACCCAGTGTCAGGGCGGCAGTTTGTGGCGATTCCAGATCCCTTTAAATTTATTTTAAGTACACGTTTAGGAAAAGCTGTACTTCTATTTAGCTTTTGTGGACACAGAATTACACCTCAAATATACCAAATCACTGAACTGCAGCCTTTTGGATTTTAAAAATCACATTTAATCAATCGCTCTTGATTGGTGGATTCTTCCTCATTATCACAGAACTTGGAAAAGGGGTGTACCCGCTCTCCTCTCCCAAACGGGAAAACTATCCCGACTTAGATTAACTGTAAAAGAAACAGACTCAATTTTCCTCTCGAAAACAACATTGTCATTGTCTCAGTTGGAAACTTTGGTGAAGTTGGGTGTGACACAGGCAGACAGACCAGCAGACAAACAGGCTGACAGAAAGACGAACATACAGACATCACCCCTGGCCGCATTGAAATCTGCAGTAAAGACAATCTGATGCTTCTAAGAACAAAGACAACGCTGTTCTGCTCATTTAAACCGCATATACAATGACTGTGCACATTTACATATAACTACTCTCAGATTCCACCTTTATTTCCGATTCTGTGATGCTCCCTATAATGGTAAACTGAGGTAGGCCTAAATCATTTCCCAAAGACATTATACACTTCCAGCTCTGATTGCTCACTCTGTTATTAGACAAGCAACTTCATCTTAGAGGAAGTCGTTGATGATAAAAATAAGAATTGTACACAGTAAATCACACAGCGAGACATGCAGGCTGATCTTGCGGTGAGATATGAACTGATCTCTGAATGTACTGATGAAAACAAACTGTTCTCTCGATGCAACAGATGTTATGGGCTGATCTATTTGTGCAGTGAGACACTGTGGTCTTATAATGCAGCCAGACGAATAAGCCGATCACTCATTCGGATTTATCTCTGAATGAGATATATGGCTTTACCTTGCAGTGAGATACTGGTTGATCTCTTAATACAGGGTGATATATGTTGGGGATTATCTAGCCTCTCTCTAAAAGAGAATCCAGTTAAAGAAAGGCACCTTTCTTTTCCTCTGTCAGTTGCTGTGGAAACACAGGGTAGGAAAGATCACGGGACGGAGCACTTAAGGCGATCCAGAGGACAAAACACAAAGACAAAGGACACATTTCCCTGGCAGCAGTTAGACCTAGCCCCGTCAGCCAGTCTCAGATACATGGTCCACGTGTTCTTAAATGAGGCGTCACCTACTACTAGGATACATTAGTAAGTTCCTTCCGATGGGTAGGGCCAACTGTTAGACTGCACGTGTTTGTCCTATATTTACGTGTAAATCAGAAACCACAATTCTGACACTGCAGTCTATTTATGAACCCGTGTTCAAATACCATTGGAACTAGGGGGAAAAATGCAAGGATTCGGGCTGTCTGGGTAGTGTAGAGGTATAAGCACTCGCCTACCACCTCTGAGGCCCAGGTTCGATCCCTGGCAGCGGTACATCCGGCTTGGTCACACGTTCCTACGAACACTATTGGCAGTGTTCACGGGTGCCAGTGAGGGTATGAATCCTGATCATTGCAATAGCGACTCCTACTAGTTGGTCGGGGCGCCTGTTCAGTGGGGAGGGGATCTGGGGGAGATAGCATGAACCGTTACGCTCTCCCAGTGAAACTCCTCACTGTCAGGTGAAAAGAAGTGGCTGGTAACTCCACATGTGTCGGAGGAGACGTGGTAGTCTACACCCTCCCCAGACCGACAGACGATAGCGCATTGACCAGGACTGTGATACACACAGGGAATTGGTATAATGACTAAACTGGGGAGAAAATGGCAAAAATAAATTTGAGGATTCCTCAAAGTTAAAAAACGCTTTATGGATGGACATCGCTCTGGGTAAGAGCGTCTGTCAATTGACAGTAATGTAGGCCTAATTGTGATATAGTTCAACGAACAGCATACTAAAAATAGCGTCATGCAAGAACAATAAATAGCGTATGAATTAAAACCCATTGTAAAAGGCTATAATTCAGCAGGTCTCGCTGGTTTTGGCAGCGTCTCCGTACGATGTAAAGCCTCTGCTGTACACTGGGCCTGCCTGCCTGCCTGGTGTCAGTTTTGCGGGGGGGGGGACGGGGACCTGTCGGAATCGCTGGCCTTTTTCTTCTTTACAAGGCTCTCCGGTGAGCGCCGTATTTTCACTGTCGCGTTCCTTCTGTCTGGGGATTTCTCCTAGCTGTCGTGTGTGGAGCCAATACACGAAATAAATGGGGGTGATTTTTGGGTCAAGCGGCGCCGGGCCGGTTTAAATCGCCGCTGCTTACGCCAGCTCGGACAGGTCCATGGACAGAAACGCTCCCTGGCGGCGGCCGTCTTTCAGTGTGTGATTTATGTCTCCCGGTACACTTACCCGACTGCAAATTGTATGGCTCGCATAATGGACGTGATGTTGACACGGTCAGAATCACACGATCAATGGGGTCCATTTAGATATCTTGTGACTCCATTAAAGCAGGGATACATTTTTAATGCATGTTAGTAATTCATAATTCATGTCCGCTCTCAGTATCCCCGTTTAGCAGTAGCCCATTTCTATGACGGCTATTTAAGTGTAACTTCAGTCTCTATTGATTTTACGCGCAAGATAAAAGGTTATGAACGAGCATTGAGAGAAATCTCAACGTTTGCTGAACGTGAGGCACGTAGCCAGGGCTCATCAGTTTCGTTGACATGAAATGACATCAGAGCTGACGTCTTTGCTCCAGCAACAAAGAGAAGAAGTTAAGTCAGTTTCACAGAGTGGGTGTAGTTTTCGACGGGATTTGAAGTGACGACGCAGAACAAAGGGGTGATGCTACTATGGTAAAAATGCAATAGCACTGCGACATTGTGACACTACGCCGCTTTCGACAGGACTTTCTCTTATAAACCTGCGCCCAATCACCGGGGTAAAGGAAGCAGTGACCGTTACGCCGGTATTAAGCTATATCAATGGCCGCATTTCGAACCGTGGCCTGTTTGGAAACGAGCGTAGGAGAGGCGGGTGTGGTCCATGCGATGATGTCAGGAGCAGTAATAAAGTTGACAGTGATATAATGTTAATAATGTCCGCCGTCTGCTCAGAGAATGACTCCCACATGGACAGATCCAGAGAAAAGGGCAGCATGCGGCAGAGAAAGAAGCCATTGTTCTCCATTCCTGCAACAGGAAATGGCTCTGACATCATAACTGGCACGAAAAAAAACAGCTGTGCTGTGCACTGGTCTGCGTTTTGCTGTGTGTGTGTGTGTGTGTGTGTGTGTGTGTCTGCAGCAGGGAAAGCAGCTGTGTGGAGTTTTGGCCAAGGCAGCAGTGTGGAGCATTGGCTATAGCAGCAGTGTGGAGCAGTGGTCAGAGCAGCAGTGTGGAGCAGTGATCAGAGCAGCACCATGGAGCAGTGGCTAGAGCAGCAGTGTGGAACAGGAGGCAGAGCAGCAGTGTGGAGCAGTAGTCAGAGCAGCAGTGTGGAGCAGTGGTCAGAGCAGCAGTGTGGAGCAGTGGTTAGAGCAGCAGTGTGGAGCAGTGTTCAGAGCAGCAGGGTGGAACAGTAGTCAGAGCAGCAGTGTGGAGCAGTGATCAGAGCAGCACCATGGAGCAGTGGCTAGAGCAGCAGTGTGGAACAGGAGTCAGAGCAGCAGTGTGGAGCAGTAGTCAGAGCAGCAGTGTGGAGCAGTGTTCAGAGCAGCAGGGTGGAGCAGTGGTTAGAGCAGCAGAGTGGAGCAGTGTTCAGAGCAGCAGGGTGGAGCAGTGGTTAGAGCAGCAGTGTGGAGCAGTGTTCAGAGCAGCAGGGTGGAGCAATGGTCAAAGCAGCAGTGTGGTGCAGTGGTTATAGCTGCAGTGGTCAGAGCAGCAGTGTGGAGCAATGGTCAGAGCAACAGTGTGAAGCAGAGGTCCGAGCAACCGTGTGGAACAGTGGTCAGCATGGATCAGTGGTCACAGCAGCAGTGATCAGCTCTTTCTGGTGTTACGTTGCTGTTACAGATTCCTCTTCTGTGACCCTTGATCTGAGCCGCTGCCTTGAACACATTACTGTCAGTACTGTCCTGAATAACTGGCTAATAATTAATTCTGGGCTGTGCATTTTGGGTGTTATTCTGTTGAGGGTTGAGGTTTAGGGTTTGCATCGAGCCAGTGTCTGCGCTGGATTCAAACGCAGCAGTGTTGGCTGTTGCTTATTTCTCCCTGAGACCTTATGAGCTGGCAGAGCTCACAGTGGGAAGCAGGGGAGATATGTAGCACATTAAACTGCCAAGCTGAAAATTAACCGCAATGTGTTATAGCTGTCTCTATTGCTGTAATTTAGTAATTTTCTGCTGCCTCTAGCTTAAATTCACTGTGTTGGCACTGTTGTGAGCAACGTTCACTGCATTAATGTTGTGTTTGTTGGCATTTTCCATTGTGTTAGTGCTGTGTTTGTGAGTGCTGTTCACTGTGTTAGTGCTGTTTGTGAGCATGTTCACTGTGTTAGTGTTGTGGATAACGTTCACTGTGTTAGCGCAGTGCCCTGCATGTATTTTCAGCTTTGTCTCTAGAGCTGAGTAGCAGCGTTTGCTGTGTTTTAAAGCTGCGGTCACTGTTTTGCTGTGCTGGCTAATGGTGGATGCATACACTGGCTTGCTTGCAGTCACTCTTGAGTCTAGTTTTTCTGGAAGTCTTTTTTTTTGTGTTATGTAACATCATCTCAATCGTCTTGACCACGCCTATTTTTCCTTTCTACACAGGTGACCTCATTTGGACATCCTGGGCAGCTGTGGCTGGGAGGGGGGAAGTCATTCAAGCTCTGCAGCTCCCCACCCCCACCCAGACCCCTCCCCCCGCCCCCCCCACACGCACTCCAAAGAGAATGAACATTTGTCCCAGTGCTGCAGCCTGTCGTGTTGTCGCCACGGGAACTATGTACCAGGACTACTACAACGTGTCCGTCATCCAGGTCTACTACCGCTACGCCAAGGATATGAGCCAGGAGGAGCTGGAGAAGCGCATGCGCAGCGGGGCGGGACTGAGCGCGCTCTCCCTGGCCCTCCTGGTGGTCTGCAGCGTCATCATCCTGGAGAACGTCCTGGTGCTGGCAGCCGTCTGCCGCAACAAGAAGTTCCACACCGCCATGTTCTTCTTCATCGGCAACCTGGCCTTCTCCGACCTGCTGGCCGGCTCCGCCTACATCGCCAACGTGCTGCTGTCGGGCCCCCGGACGTTCCGCCTGGCGCCCGTGGAGTGGTTCGTGCGCGAGGGCACGGCCTTCATCGCCCTGGCGGCCTCCGTCTTCAGCCTGCTGGCCATCGCCATCGAGCGCTACGTTGCCATCACCAAGGTGAGGGTGTACGGCTCCAGCGGGGGCTGCCGGGTGTTCCTGCTCATCGGGGCGTGCTGGGTCACCTCCGTGCTCCTGGGCGGGCTGCCCATCATGGGCTGGAACTGCGTGGGGCGCCTCCTGGAGTGCTCCGCCGTGCTGCCGCTCTACTCCAAGCGATACATCCTCTTCGTGGTGACCATCTTCAGCATCATCCTGCTCTCCATCGTCATCCTCTACGTGCGCATCTACCTGATCGTGCGCTCCAGCCACCGGGAGGCGGCCAGCTCGCCGGCGTACGCCCTGCTGAAGACGGTCACCATCGTGCTGGGCGTGTTCATCGTGTGCTGGCTGCCCGCCTTCACCGTGCTGCTGCTGGACACGTCCTGCAGCATGGCGTCCTGCCCCGTGCTCTCCCACGCCGACATCTTCTTCGGCCTGGCCACGCTCAACTCGGCGCTCAACCCGCTCATCTACACGCTGCGGAGCAAGGACATGCGCCGCGAGTTCCTGCGGGTGCTGTGCTGCTGGGGGCTGCTCAGGGGCGGGCGGCCGTCCCACAGGTGCGCCGTCCCGCTCAAGAGCTCCAGCTCCCTGGAGCACCACCACCACTGCTCCGAGAGGGACGAGCAGCAGAACACGCCCATCATGCAACACTGCACCACCTGCGTCTGACTGTACAGGGGGGGAGGGGAGGCACTTAAAACAGACACAAGCTCCAGGCCACACCCATCATGCAGGACTGCACCACCTGTGTCTGACTGTACAGGGGGGGAGGGGAGGCACTTAAAACAGCACAAGCTCCAGGCCACACCCATCATGCAGGACTGCACCACCTGCGTCTGACTGTACAGGGGGGGAGGGGAGGCACTTAAAACAGCACAAGCTCCAGGCCACACCCATCATGCAGGACTGCACCACCTGCGTCTGACTGTACAGGGGGGAGGGGAAGCACTTAAAACAGACACAAGCTCTACGCCACCCCCATTGTGCTTGAATGTACCATCTCTGTCTGACTGTATGGGGGGAAAAGAGGGGAGGCACTTAAAACAGACACAAGCTCCAGGCCACGCCCATCATGAAGGATTGTGCCACCTGCGTCTGACTACGTGGGGGGAGGGGAGGGCACCTAAACAGGCTCAAGCTCCAGGCCACACCCATTGTGTGTGAATGTACCACCTCTGTCTGACTATATGGTGTGAAGGGCAGGGAAAGAAACTGCAGATGGGGCTGGTGGTGAAGGCACCGACAGGCACAAGCGCCTGGCAACCACCATTATGAATTATGAAAGAATAAACCACCTCCGTCTGACTGCGGGGGAGGAGGTGAGCTTGAAGGAACATCAGAAGTGGGAGGTGAGAGCTGAAGCAAACTGAAACTCCCCCCTCCCCCACCATCCCCCAAAGCCTGACCCTGTCTTACCTCTCCCTAGCCTCAAACAGCAGACGCTTTGGCTGGAATGCCTGAGGTCACATGACTAATGAGCTCTCAGGGTCCAGGGGTCCCAGAACATAACAGTGAGTATCTCAATACCCCAAGACCCAGTCATGGCCCAGTATCAACACCAAAATACTCTAACTACAGTGTCTGCAGGTGTGAATGAAAGTGTGACTGTTTGTCACTTCTGTGTGTGTGTGTGCTGGCTGTTATGTGTAACAAAAACAAAAACAATGTGTGTCTAGTGAGGTCTTTTTTGTGCATTATGCGTGCGTGTGTGTGTGTGTGTTTACTGTAATGTGTGAAGAGCAGAACCCTTAAATAGGTCCGGTACTCAGAAGACTCCATTACAGGCACGGTAAGCCAGCAGGTCCATTTTTGGCAGTAGTCTCAGCGGCGGCATTTTTGTTGCACCAGTTGAAGGACACCGAGGCCTTAGATCAGACAGTGTGACTGTGTAACGTTCACACAGTGACCAAACGCCGCGGACGGCCGCGTCTCCCGCCACGGACGCCTGCCCAGCGCACGGAAACGGCGCCTCCTCCTCGTCCAGCGGGGAAACGTTGCAAAACCGCTGTGGCAATGTTCCTGTAACGTTGCGCCACACTGCCACACGGCAGGCATGGGGAAATAGTGCTTTTCTTTTTTTGTGCTATTTGCATGTTATATGTGAATGTAAAATGTTACATTTTTAACAGACTATGAATATTATCCCATCTAGCCAAATGGCCATATTTAAAACTTCTTTGTTTTTTTTGTTTTTTGTTGAATGTTGAATGTGAACAACATTCTTGCTATCAGGTTGCAAACATGTCTTTAAAGCATCTTCTCCCAGATAATAAGCATCATGTGACCTGAACCTGTTTACAATGATGCCGAGAAGTTGTGGTTTGGATGAGGGGGGGCCAGGAAGAAACATTAAAATGTGCATGTCAGCATGTCATTCACCACAACTTTACAGCAACATTGTAAAAGGGTTACCATATCTTCTGCTAGTGAGGACATAGTACATGTATGAGGCCATTGCTGCCTGATACTTCTGCTTGGGGGGAGAGGGGTTGGGAGTGGGGGTTGGGGTGGGGTGGAACTGAAGCGGGTGGTACTACAGGCAGGGTTAGAAAAAATGTTAACTTGTCAGCTCATGCGATTCATTTTAATTACAATGTCTAAATACACAAAGGTAGACAGGACATCTGGTTAAAGGTTTGCACTTATGATAACTCTCTCAGCCAAATTAAGAAAATGCAATTGTGTTTAAAAAAACGTTGACAGCCCTAATTTTGTGTTCAGCATAAAACAAATCCAGACAGCACCTGATCTTCCCTCTCCCAGACACAGGCCCCCAATGGCAGAAAAAGCTTTTACAAAGTCTAATGTTGGGAACCGTCCAACTCTACTAAGCTATATAAGATTTATATGCCATAAGAGCTACATAAGCATGACATAATACCTGTCATAACCAGTCAGGACTGCATGTTAAAGGGGCAATTCACCCAAAAATGAAATGAATGCACCTTTCCACTTACCCAGAGTACTATATCCATCCAGGTAGTTTTGCTGAGATCTGACGCATTTTCTAGATATCTGCTGCAGGTCACCCTGATGCAATGAACCTCAACGGCTGCATCGCTTTTGTAGGCTCAAAAATCTATGTTACATTATCTTGGAAACTTTTCAAATCTCAGATATCTGGAGGGATAGATAGTACTCTTGGTAAGGGAAAAGATGCCTTAATTTCATTTTTGGGTGAACTGTCCCTTTAATGCTGGCCATGTCATGTTTATGACAGCTTTATGTCCTGTAATTCCAAGTGTTACCATTGTTACCATTGATCCTCAAGTGGTCTAAATGGTCTAATCAGATAAAATTCTAATGAATTAACCCAATCATTCCCAATGATTTTCTTTTTGGTTTCTAATGGACTTAGCCTTTTTTCAACCCTCACTGCACCCCAACTGTTGCCTCTGTGCCCCCCAAGAAGGCAGGTCGGCTGGTAGTATAAATCCCACCCAGACCCCCCCCCCCCCCAATAAAAAAAAGTTTCCCAGTATTTTCAGGTGTTGGTCTGTTTACAGTAAGCACCTAAACTCTGTAAAACAGTGTTTCATTTTGTTTTTTTTACACACATAATGTATTTGTGTACAATATACACTATGAATGTATGTGACGCCTTGAGCATGTGCTTGATGTATGCTGCCTGTTTCATTAGTAAAGTCAGCCATAAGTGCTGATCTTTATAAGGTACAATAAAAAAAATGTTTATTCCATTCCTTTTCTATTAAATTAAATCTGTAAAGAAAGGGATTTTGCATAGGAGAGGATTGTGTGGGAGGACTATACATCAGTGGCGTCACAACACCAACCCTAGTGACGCCATTGATGGGAAATATGTTGTAATATTTACGATTACAGGTAAGAAGGATATATAAATGTTTCGACCCCCCCCCCAACCTGTTGTTTTTACCTCTTTTGGGGGGGTTCCAAGTCTTAATTTGGGGGGTCAGATCCCCCCAATCCCCCCCGTAATTTGAACCCTGCACTCACACACATACACACACACACACACTCTCTCACATGCATGCACACAAATAGCCACACGCATGTGCATACACATCTGCTTACGTGCAGACATACACATATATGCACAGCTACAGTTCCCCCCCCCACACACACACACACACACACACACACAAATACCCATTTAATCAGCTAAATTCCCCATCACCTGTCCCCTGGGTAACCTCAGACACACACACCTGTAAGTAAACATTGAACACTGAACACTCCACAGCAGGTGGAGCAGAGTCTATTGAGAGGATGTGAGCCTGGGTGGGTTTTGGTTTGATTAGCGCAGGTCTTTGCTGATATTTAGAGCTCTTTCACATTCAGTTTTATTCATGTTCCTGTCCGTTCTGCATAAATGCTGGTGTGAAACCAGCAGGGATACATTTGTTGGTTTCACAGTGGTTTATTTTTGTTTTGCTGAGCCCTGGTGACACTTACCATAGTTTCCCTGCACAACATGCAGTTTGGCAACAAATTTGTGATGCGAAACTGCTAAAGAGACTTATCAGAACACATGATAAAAGCTCCTCACAGCTTCCACGGTTATCTGAGCAAGAAGATCACCGATGGCGGATTGCTTATTTGCTTGAAAAAGCAGTACTGCTAAACAGGTGCCATGGTGGAAGTCCTGTTTCTCTCACCGTGTGTGTGCTTGTGTGTGTGTGTGTGTCTGTGTACGTGTCTGTGTCTGTGTGCGTACGTGTGTGTGTACGTGTACTTGTGTATGTATGTGTGCGGTGTATGTGTGGTGTATGTGGGTGTGTGTACGTGCAAGTGTGTGTGTGTGTGTGTGTGCGTGCGTGCATGTGCGGTGTACATGTGTGTATGCAAGCCTGATATCCTGCTATGACACATTATACTCCCCAAGCTGCCACTGACATGTCGGCAGCCGTGACACGTGTGATTCCAAACGTCGTTGTGTGCCAAACATCCTCCGATGCAAAACTTCACATTTTTAAAGATGTCATTCACAGAGAAGGGGAGGGGAGGGGGAAAACGAAACTATGGAAGGCGGCGGGACCATGGGAGAGCGTTCCGCGATCGCGGCGTTGCACTTTGGGGCCGGTCGATATGCAGGACACACGATGCATTACTCTAGCAGACGCACTTTCCCACAGGGACTTACCGAGTCGGAGAAACATGAAGCGGCTCACCTGACTTATAGGACTAACAGTGCCAGATCACACTAATGGCATTCCCAGACCAGCGGGTGGACGTGCAGTATCACTAAAGCATGAGCGCACCAAGCACCAAAAACCACAGAGCAAATCCTGAACGCACACAGATTACGTTTTATACGTTATGCGAGGAAACATATTGCCATGTGTGCTTTACTTAACCCAGAGGTGACCTGTATAATTTGCAAAACCAGCTGTTCCTTCCCTTCGTTCAGCCACAAACGTAAAGCCATGTGACCCCATGCCCTGTGAAGGAGGACCCTCTCCATGCATGGCTGATTATAGAGGCCTTGCTTCTGCAGCAACAGGAAGTGCTTTGATCATAAAAACCACAGAATTAGAAAGGGGGAGTTTCTCATATGCAGCTCAATGAATGCAGAAAGTATAGACTGGAAACTTCCCTACCCCAGGGTAATTTTCCAACCAGAGGTGGAAAGGTCCAGAGGTCAGAAAGTAAAAATCCTGCCATGTTTTTCTTCCACCCATTAACTCAGCCAGCTGATTGCAGTAATTATTTCTAACTCCTGGATGAAGAATTGTGCTAATTAGCAAACCCAGGAAGTTGGAACAAAATACTGGGGGAGGACTGTTACTTTCTGAATCTGAATTTTTCATAACTCACACGTTTTTAAGCAACTGGTTCCAATATAGCACAAAAAGCACAACATAAACATGGGAATTTTATGCTTCGTAGCATACATAGCTATTTCTGACATAACATGATTTAAGAGGGTAAATAATCCATGATAGGATTTATACTGCTTTCTGAATCCACCTCTGCTTTATGAATCCAACTCTGCTTTCCAAATCCACCTCTGCTTTCCAAATACACCCCTGTGGAAAAGCGGCAAAGACTCTCAAATCTGGTCCTCCAAGCCTGTAGTGCTGCTGCTTTTCATTTCACTGTCATTGCTCACTCAATGCCACCGATTGGCCAGAGGTTTAACTCACCCGGTGTTCCAGGTTTAAATCCGTCCTGATTAGAGGGGAAAGAATGAAAACCAGCTGTGCTACTGGTCGTGAGGGCCAAATTTGAGTATCTTTGCTCCAGAGCCCCTGATTTCCCTCAGAATCAGCGGCTTTAGTGCACACCAGTGGTGGAAAATCCGGGTTCAGAAAGTAATAGACCTCCCCAGTATTTTCTTCCAGTCACTGAGATTTGGTAAGTATCACAATTATTCAGTCAGGAGGTTGCTGGCTACCACCATGGAGTTCATGGGAGGAATAAAACACATGGCAGGACTTTTACTTTCTGACCCCTGGATTTTCCACACACAGACACACACACACACACAAATGGATACAAAGAATAAGCACGCACTGTAAAACATGCAGTGACTGCATGACGGGCTGTGTACAGCGTGAACATAACTGAAAGCTGCAGGTACACAGGAAGTCGCTGTGTGTCTCAGGAGAGTTTGGCTTCATTAGACCTCATATTTACAGCTCTTTCACATTCAGTCTCAATATAACCTCTGCTCCACTGCGCAGGCACGAAAGTAACAGCGATAATCGTGTTGGTTTCACCGTGAAGAGCTACGTGTTTGCAGCCCTCAAAACCTGCATCAGCACAAACTCTGCTTTAGAACATGCAAATACGCATCTCAACTTCAAAATGTACAAAAAGACACATAATGTACAAACATGGAGCTCCCTGAAGGCTTATCTTATTATTATGAAACTGCCCAAAAGACATTCATCAATGCATGCAGCAATCACACACACACGCACACACACATGCATGCACAAACATACACACACATGCACACACCCACACACACATATACACGCACACACATGCATATACACACATGCACACACAAACATACACACACATGCACACACCCACACACACACACGCACACACATATGCACACACACTCTCTTACACATGCACACACAAACACACACACACACAGGCTAGCACAAAAGCCCATGACTTGTTCCCTATGAGTACGGTGTGGAGCAGGGACGGACAATTTTAATACCTAAAGTTTAATCTGGAGAGATGGCTGGAGTGTGCATGTGTCAGGGTTGGTGTGTGTGGTGTGTGTGTGTGTTTGAGAGGGGTGGGGTTTGGGGACTGTATGCCTTCTAGAAATATTACTGATGGCACAACCCAATAATTTGCCTGAACAAAACCACATGACTGAATGTAAGCCACACAAAACACTTGAATTGTACCCACTTTTACCCCCTCTCCCCCACACACTAACCCATGACCATGAATAACTCAAACAATGGCATAAACGGCACCCTCTTGAGGACCTAGTTGGCATTACCGTTTGTTTTGTCTCGCATTACACAGAAAACGCTCACTCTCCTCTGCCAGGCTAACGCCTGAACGCAGCAGCCCAAAAAGACAAGTTTAATTTCAACCAGCGTCAAAAAGGGCTCATGCCCAAATTTTAACAGAATGTAATATTTAACTGTTCAGGGGGATGTTTCACTGCACTTTGAACGGCACCCACTCTGTGCATCTGTGATAAACTAAACTATTACAACTTTCATGGAATTGTGATATGTATATTACACATACTAATAGAAGGCATAGATCACTTTCTGGGGTTTTATGTTTTGTGAGAGCTTCTTTGAGGTCTCAGATTACACACATTAAAGGAAATCGTTCCAACTGAAAATAAGATTTATATTTTACAGAATGTTTTGAAGAACAATCAAGTAAAATACACACATACGACCTCTGGAGATGACCTCTGGAGGAAAAACGTCACAGTACAGACTGCTCTGAAGTTACTGTATTTTCTTGCTTTAAACCACAAACCAGTCAATGGTAAATGGTAAAAGGACTGCATTTATATAGCGCTTTTATCCACAGCGCTTTACAATTTATGCCTCTCATTCACCCATTCGCACATACACTCACACGTCAATGGTGAAAGGGTGCCATGCAAGGTACCAATCAACTCATTGGGAGCAATTAGGGGTTAGGTGTCTTGCTCAGGGACACTTTGACACTCCCAGGGCGGGGGATGGAACCGGCAACCCTCCGACTGCTAGTCAAGCATTCTTACCTCCTGAGCTATGGCGCCCCTATGTGCACCAGTGCCCCAGTACCAGCCACCGTACAGCCAGTAGGGCATCAGGAATTTAGAAACATCTGTAAATATCAAAAATATCCTTCAATGCACAAAAAATATACTTGGGCCAATTGGAAAAAATAACAAAAAATCTGGGATTCCGATTGTGGCTGGAATGGAAACCAGCATACACAGGGGTGCCCAGGTCCGAGGTAGGGAACCACTGATAGAGCCTTCAGTCCCACCTTTCTGCAAAGCAACAGAGATCGCCTGTGCTGTAGTTAAACACTAGGTGGCAGTGAAGCGCTGCAAAGTAGATTTTGTACTGCATGATGTTTACACTGGCACATGACCACAGGTACTTCGATGGTACATTAAAATTAAGCAGGTGAGCCTTTCTTTACTACTGAGGTATTGTCTACATTTGAAAAAGTTACAATGATCATGAAAGATCATAAAAATGGCTCCGAATTCTGATTATGCCGTTTGGACCCCTCTGCCCCCTCCCCGCTTCTCCACATTCCCTCTCCTCACACTCTGACGTTTCCCAGCTCCTGCTCTCCCACCGCCCTACCACCTGTGCTCTCGACCCTATCCCCTCATCTCTCCTCCAGGCAATCACACCAGACATCCTCCCATTTGTCACCTCCCTCGTGAACTCCTCCCTGTCTTCCGGATGTTTCCCCTCATCCTTCAAGAGGGCCCACATCACCCCGCTGCTGAAGAAGCCATGCCTAGTCAGATATATATTTCTTGATATTTATCAGTGGCCATGACAACCCGTTCTTTATTTATTGCTATTACACACAAGAGATGGCTATTACTTATATCAGTCACAATTTAAACCTTTTAAAAATAATAATTTAATTACTGTACGTACTGTATAATCTTTGAATTCTGGTCCGTAGCTACAAACTGCAATTGGTAATCGGTAAAATGAATGTGGCATTACCAATATTTATATATTTTAAGTAATATGAATTAAAATGAATATCTCATGGGAAATTATACGCAATACTGCTGATAGTAGTGCACAATTTGGATATTTGTATCATCAAAACCATTTACTTACATGCAATGTTTGCATAGACATGGAATCGGGGAGAAAAAATGCATCTGGACTGACATTGCACCGGTTGCTGACTCAAGATTTTCCATACACATTTATCTCCTCCTCAGTGGCTCTTGAAAAGAGATGTACAAGCACAGAAGAATCTTCCACCCCGCCGCTGAGAAGCTGTTCCATTTCGGCCATTTTCTCCTCCTCCAGCTTCCTCATGTTCTGCACGATTTTGTTCCCCTGCTCCTGTTGGGACATTCTGCCATTACACCTTTCCAAGCATTCCAAGCCCACTCCCATCCCGATCAGCCAGCCTTATTCATTTATTTATTTTACTTTTTTCCCCAAAAGATTTCAGGTGACCCCATCCTCAAATAAGGCAGCCCCACAAGGGGTCACGACCCTCCGTTTGGGAACCCCTGCATTAACCACTGATGAAACACTGAACCGAAGCTTTACCTTCTCGGTGGCGATGACGGCGGCCGCCACCTCGTGTCTGAGGTAAAGGGGGTGCTTGCGGTCCGGCTTGCTCTGGAAGCGGGGCTGCTTCTTCACGGGGTCCTCGTGCCCGAAGCAGGGGGAACGGGTCATCCCCAGCTGCTGGACGTCCTCCACGAAAATGAAAGGCTTGAACACCGACCTGGGGGCGGGAGAGGAAGCCGTGCTCAGGTCACACCTCAGTCCTGTCACAACAGTCCTGGACACAACTGCGCTCCAATCACATGTCAGTTACCGCTTTAACCCAGCGCTGGGGAACCGGGGCTTGTTGAAGGGCCACCTTCCCAGCCCAATTTACCCTCACTCTTCTTGATTACGTTCCAAACTGTTGGTTTTGGTAAGCCTAATTTTCGGCCTGTGTCTCTGACTATTTATTATTTCTCAGATGGCCTCTCTCTGGTCTCCAGCTGTTTTCTTTTTTGTTTTTTTCTCAAAATGGCATCCTTGACTTTCATTGACATAACTCTGGTTCTCATGTTAACAAATTAACAAACTCCAAAGGCAATCAAAAGCCTAGAATCAAGACTAGACACTCAACACTGTCTTGTGCACGGGCTAAGGAAGCAACTGAGCACACCAGACTAATCAAAATTGTGTTGTAATGGTCATTTCTACATGGTGAAACTAAAATGTATGTATGATTTTTCTTGATTTAACATGCAGTTAAAGTGCAGATTGCCAGCTTTTATTAAAGGGGTATTTTACACATCTTGGTTTCACTGTGTAGTTACAGTTATAGTAATTACGTTAAAATGTGCCTGAAAACAAAAGTCAGTGGTGAGCTGTGATCTGTGCCGAAACAAGATGGCAGTTCATCCGGTGCGTGGGCGTTCTCTCACCTTTCAGGGTCTGGCGTCCCGGTGAAGTAGTGCACCCCCGGCAGGGAGGGGTCCCGGGGCAGGACGGACACCATGCTTCCCGTCGTCATGAACGCGCCCTGCTTGTTGATCCCGCTCTCCTTGTCCCTCAGAATCCCCATCATCACCTCAGCCGTGATCTTCCCTGTCCATTAGAGGGCAGGTCACACCGTCATCAGCCACAACAAAAAGCCTACTGCGCTCTTAGTACCTAACGAGGGCAGGCCACACGGTCATCAGTGACAGCACTCTTTAACTGTGTAAAACAAAAAGCCTACTGTGGTCTCAGTACCTAACGAGGGCAGGCCACACGGTCATCAGTGACAGCACTCTTTAACTGTGTAAAACAAAAAAGCCTACTGCGCTCTAAGTACCTAACGAGGGCAGGCCACACGGTCATCAGTGACAGCACTCTTTAACTGTGTAAAACAAAAAGCCTACTGCGCTCTGAGTACCTAACGAGGGCAGGCCACACGGTCATCAGTGACAGCACTCTTTAACTGTGTAAAACAAAAAGCCTACTGTGCTCTAAGTACCTAACGAGGGCAGGCCACACCGTCATCAGTGACAGCACTCTTTAACTGTGTAAAACAAAAAGCCTACTGTGCTCTAAGTACCTAACGAGGGCAGGCCACACCATCATCAGTGACAGCACTCTTTAACTGTGTAAAACAAAAAGCCTACTGTGCTCTAAGTACCTAACGAGGGCAGGCCACACGGTCATCAGTGACAGCACTCTTTAACTGTGTAAAACAAAAAGCCTACTGTGGTCTCAGTACCTAAAGTACTTGCCAGTGTAGTATAATGGGTAAAGAGCTGGTCTTGTAGCCTAAAGGTTCCTCATAGGTTCGATTCTCAGGCAGGACACTGCCGTTGTACCCTTGAGCAAGGTACTTAGCCGTATGAATGGATACGAATGTAAATGCTGTGCAAAAAGTGGCTCTGGATAAGAGCATCTGCTAAATGCTTGTAATGTAATGTAATGTCTTCACAGCCCAGTCTACAGCCAAGCTCACATAGAGCCGAGCTGGAGGAACTATAAGCCCTATTGACCAGCGTTGCCCTTGGAGCCACCAGCCGCAGACGGCACTGGCACGGCTCGGATTTGATCTGTGGTCGTGGCGCTCATCCATGCACCACAGCGCGTTGCCTTAACCGAATCAGCCATCCAGCAGTCAGTGTAAAGACTCATTTACGTAATTAATTTGAGTAATTATTGGTTTATTCAGCTAATTTTAAGCACACTGATTATAAATGGGCCTTATCAGTCCCATCCTGGTGGTATTGCACTTTCGTATACCTGAGACTAAAAATGCACAGGAGCGTCTGCTAAGTTATAGTTGTGTAAAGTAATGGTGTACTTCAGCCGTTCAGTGCTAATTTGCCTTTATGTGCACGTACACAAACTACAAACGATGTGAAGTCAAGAGATTCCTCCTTCACCAAACAAAAAAACCCCGGGGACTGTTTTCCGCAAAACAAATCTCACCACGACTTTTCCCAACGCAGACAAACACGTTTGACCTTCGGTTCAGGACAAGGACAGTAACCTTTACTTTTCTCCAGCAGTCTACGGCCCTCGCGGCATCGGCTGCTCGCGGCTTCGATCCGGGCCGTGTCCGTACGCGAATACACTTGGGCGAAACTGAACGGGGCCGTCCCGTCCCACCAGCCCTGGCTCCTGGCATGCCCCCTCATCTCCGGGTGCTCCCGGTCTATCTTGGTGGTTATGGAGTACAGGTTGGAGATGTTGCGATGTCCCTCTGGGTCAAGAGAATCACGAAAGGAGGAAGTCAAAAACATTTTACAGCTCAGTTTCCCGCACTTCGTGGCACATTAAAAAAAAATAACCTCATGATTATTATTGAAGTACTGCAGGAAAAGCGTTCATTTGAACATTTATGGAAATGGAATACACTAAAAATATATTGAAATAAAATACACTATCAAGATACTGCAACACTCCACAATATATGAGAAACATAAAAACTATTGTCGCCTTCAAATATTGCAAAACATACTGCTGTGAAATACATCTAAATAACATTTTTTTTAAAGCCCACCTTTTCAATACATTGCCGTATATATATATATATATATATATATATATATATATATATATATATATATTAATTTCTCTTGAGAAGTGCACAGGACTTGAGCATGCATCCTACATACGACCCAAGTCTCCTTTACAAAGGTCTGGTGCATCTATTCAAACAGTCATTACTTCTTTCTTATTATTTAAAAGGTATCCTGGGTGCCTCTTAAAGCATGCCACCTGTTCAAGAGGGAAACTCCCCTGGACACTACTAACCCTCCACCCTCTCGGCAGCCCAGTATTTCCCAGAAGTCTCCAGCACCCAGGCCTCGGTCCTGTCTGAGATCAGGAAGCTGTTGTGGTACGTGAAGCTGCTCTCCGCCTCCATGCAGTTCCCTCCCTGGCCGTACTTCTCCAGCAGTTCTGTGATCACGTCCACGGCCTTCTGGGCACTGTCCGCCCTCTCCAGACCCAGCCTGGAAAGTCAGGACGGCCACAGCGTTTGTTTCCTCTGCTCACAGCCTCTCTCCCGCCATTTGAAACCTAAGCATTTCTATACGAGAACATCGCAGGCCTTGTTACAACTTCAACCATCAAAGATCTCGACTCAAGATGTTTTTCCCGATTTATGCCACAATCCGTTTTTATGTATCACATAAACAGTTTTAAAAGACTTATTAAGCACCCTTTGTGCACTGCTGTCGTGGTATAAAGCTTTATACCTTAGGTTAGCGGCAGAGAAGAAACACGGGGACGGGTCCTTAAGTTTCATTTGACATGCCGACGGGACTCACCTGACCAAGTCCATGCCCAGCAGAGCCTCCTCGGGATGGGCCTCCTCTCGGCTCCACACCGCCTCGTTCCCAATGCACACCTGGTGTTCGTTTGCCCCCATCTCCGCCCCCCACAGCCAGGCGGGCCGGCTTAACACCACCGCATAGGTGTGGGGAGCCTGCTCGATCTCAATGTAGGTGCACTAGGCCAGGAAGGCAACGGAGAATAAGCAAAGTCACGTCTAAATGAACTGCGGGGGTGTTCTTGCGCGTCAACACAGTGAAATGTCCAGCGTTCAATTTGACTCTTGACAGTGTTAATTTGACTCTAACAGATGGCATCTGGTATTTCAATGCTGGAGTTGAAAAAAGAAAGCTAGAGGATAACCGACGACTAAAAACCTTTTCTGATTGTTTTCAAACCATGTGTGTTTTCAATCTCTAAAAACTGTAGAAATTCAGTATCAGATTCCTTGAAACAAAGTATTAATATACCAAAGGGTTAATATGTTTTTATCCATGTTATTCAATTTCGTTTTGGGGCTTATATAAAGTGATGTATTCTATCCCGTTCAATGTTGCTTGTTACCAAATGTTATCTGTTAGAGTTGAATTAACACTGTTAAGAGCAGAATTAACACCAGACATTTCACTGTGCATTAACATAAACGCAAGGTGGTGGGGGGGGGGGGTTAACAGAATGCACGTACAGTACCTCCACCTTCTCCCCTGCTGCATGGTCTGCGGCTGGGAAGTAGAGCACCTCCTGGACCTCATCGCAGGGCCTGTCCGAGTTCTTCCCGAACACGACACGTGGCCCCACCGTCGACGGGGGCAAGGCCACCAAGGTGTCACAGGAGGACGGAAGCATCCTTCAGAACAAAGCAAATTCACCTGGCTGTCAGTGTGACAAGCTCCATAGAAAGAAACTCAGTATATATCTTAAAACATTTTCTGCCCAAGCTCCACATAGTCTACAATAACCCAGGGGTGTAAGGAGTGAGTTTGACATTGGGGGAGGGGGGGAGGCACATTTGCTCCCCGGCCCCTACCCCCGCTATAAATATTATAGTTAGTGGATGTTACGTTCGCGTGTGGGATGCGGGCGTGCGTTTTTCTCCCCTCTTTCGTTCTGCTCTCTCTCGGTTGCTGTCATTTCCGCAGGAGTCCGTGTGCCGCCCTTCGTTATTCCCATTGGTCATCCCTGCTGTCCATCATCAGAGTTCTCCCGCTCATCCCCCCCATCCGCCAATCAACTCCCTCCTGCAATCATGTCTCCCCCAATCATGCCTCAGCTCTCAATTTAAAATATCCCCATTTCGTTCCTGCATTTGTGCTGTGTGTTTGGGCAAATGCTAGGTTGTGTGTGTTATTGGAGAGAGTTGTGTGGTCTAAAATTTTGTCCTCCCTGTTTCGCTTCAGAGACCAGTGTTGGGTAAGTTCCGGGGGCCCCTATACACGTGTTGACACGTAGGGTAAGGGCTCTGTCTAAATACATTAGTTTAGTGGTGGTGTTGCCCCCTGTATTTATGACTGCGGGTCGCAGTTAGGTTAGTTAGACAAGTTTTGTTTTCTGCATTGTTAATAGGTTAGTTATATTACAAAATCGTAGTTAGGGTATTTGTTTGTTATTTTCGGCACCACTCCCTTTATTTTATAATAAATATAAATCACAATGTATTCAGATCAATAACATACAGTAGACATATCCTTTATAGAAATAATATAGACAATATGTATATAAATGTCCACGGCTTTCATCCAGACAGATTTTCAAAGTGACTAAAGAAAATGGTTCCAAGAATGAACCTGACAGTTGGAGACGCATTTGGTCATGTGATAAAATGCCACCCAGCAGGGCTGAACTAAAACAACATTGGCTTTTAAAAGCAGGGTGCAGCAGATCAGCCAATCAGAGGCCAGCTTCAGCACCAAGGCAGCTTAACGAGGCCGAAACCACTGCTAACGCACAGCTAGCGTCCCTGCAGCCCACAAACGCATACGCATGCACACGTCTGCACACACAAACCTGCAGCATCCCTGAAACCGCTACACATACGCATGCACACAAACCTGCAGCATCCCTGCATCCCACAAACGCATACGCATGCACACGTCTGCACACAAAAACCTGCGGCACCCCTGCAGACCACAAACACATGCATACGTCTGCGCACAAAAACCTGCAGCACCCCTGCAGATCAAAAAAAAAAAAAAAAAAAAAAAAAAAAGAAAGTGGAAACGATGGCCACAGAGAGAGCTGAGGCATGATTGGGGGAGACATGATTGCAGGAGGGAGTTGATTGGCGGATGGGAGGGATGAGCGGGAGAACTCTGATGATGGACAGCGGGGATGACCAATGGGAATAACGAAGGGCGGCACACGGACTCCTGCGGAAATGACAGCAACCGAGAGAGAGCAGAACGAAAGAGGGGAGAAAAACGCACGCCCGCATCCCACACGCGAACGTAACAGTGGGCAAAGCTCATTGTGTTCCACCAGTGCCAGCTATATGTATTAAAAATACAGACAGACACTGTAGATAGATAGGTTGTCCTCAAGAGGAAATTATTTTCACAGTTAGGTGCAGGCATATGAGAACATTTCAAAAGCATAACATACATACAAAAAAGTCTTGGGATTCCCTTTTCTCTCTACCCAACTTTCACTCTGAAAAATATAAAATAAAATAAATAAATAAAAACAAGAACAATAGCTATGTGGTCACAAAAAACCTCCACTACACTTTCAACCCATCTGCGAAATAAAGTTCAGTGCAACATTTATGTGAAACGGGTACGTGTGTCAAACATGGTAATACGTTGCGTTGTGCCAGATTAAATTTTGGACTGGATACGTTTTCGGGCTGCTTTTGTTTCCGTATTTTTGGACGAAGGAATCCTGGAAATAGATAAAACGAAGACCGCTAAATCAAACATGGGCCGTCCAACTTTTAACCTTGCACCGATACTTTCATCGAACATTACAGAGCATGCCAGCTTCAGGAAGTCTACAGATAGCTAGATTCGTGACGGAACAAAAAAAAAAAAAAAAAAAAAAAAAAAAAAAGGATATTGTTTGATACACATAGCGCACCCAAAACTTAGTCAATTAATGCATTAAATTCATTACGTATTGAACAATACATATAATTTTGTAATAACTATCGATACAATTCGAACAATGCAAGCAACTTATTTAATAAGTTAATAGTATGCTAATAGCGTACTGACATTAGGCTACTCTCCTCCTCGAAAAATCTCTCGGTGCATAATTGTGATATTTGTAAAGGCTGATACTGGACTCAGCCTAGCAGGTACCATAGTAAGTGCACACGATTTGAATGGGGTGATTTTTTATGGATTGTAAAACGGGGATTGGGAGAATATTTGGATAAATTTATCACCCGCCCCCCGCTTCCTACGCCCAATAACCCACAGGCGCTCTACGCTCTTAAACTCTGAGAACTCAGCTGTTTCTTGAAACGATTACAGAGTTTGTTAACTTGAATTTCAATTCATGTGTAAACTGTATGCCGGTGAGCTACCACTACAAGTTCGTTTATCTAGGATATCAAAGATCTAATTCACCATTTGTCTTAATATGCAGTGCCACGGGCCTTGTAATTAACAATTGGCAAGCCCATACTGTAACAGTAAACATAACTAGCTACATGTGTACAAAGCTACGTCGTCAGCTATAATAAGGCTATTGCGTTGTCACCTGGTTAGAAGCAGAGTAGTCAGACCGACAGCTGCTGAAAATGCATAGCTTACTACACAGCGGCGTCGCCTCACTCACAGAACACGCCCATATGATGTCACCTCTGACCTTTAATTTTCATTTCCTGTGACCAGATTTCATAAATAGAGTGTAGCTGTCAAATAAAATTAAGACTGTTCCAAGCATAAAATCAAACTTGCTTTTTGTTACGTTTTCCATTAAATCCAAAAACTGTCGCTTCAGCAACTATTTACGTAGCGCTAATATGACTAGCGATAAAGAGTGTGAAAGACAGCCAGTGTCTTCTACACTTCAAAAGATAAGGACCCATGACTTCGAAATCTCTCTACCAAGGGACCCGACGCACACCACACACCTTTTAGTTTTACCACAGATTGCAAAAGCAACTTTAAATTATCTTTAGTTAAACGGTATTTTAGGAATTATCTATGTAGCCTACATAAAATAAAAAAGGAAAGAACTTCCTGTGTTCGCCACGAGAGATTAAAAACAAAATAAAAGTACCCCTTAATTAGATTAAATTTGATTAGATTCAACTTTATTGTCATTGCACAGAGTACACGTACTGAGACAACGAAATGCAGTTAGCATCTAACCAGAAGTGCAAAAGAAGCAGTAAAGTGCAGTAAGGTGTATGTACATAAGTGAATAAATATGAATACAATATTGATAAATATGAATACAATACAATGTGATATAAACAGTATAGACAGTTATAAACAATATAGACAGTGGATTGGTATAAATATGATAAATATATTATTAGCAAGGTGCGGCAGTGCAAGGTTCAGTCATTGGGGGGGTGGGGGGGGCTGGGGGGGTCCAGGTGGGGGTATCCGGGGGGGGGGGGGGGGGGGGGGGGGGGGGGGGGGGGGTTCCTGAACCTGCTGGTCCTAGAACGGAGGCTCCTGTAGCGCCTCCCAGAGGGAAGGAGGGCAAACAGTTTGTGGCTGGGGTGAGAGGTGTCCCTGGCGATGCTGCGTGCCTTCCGCAGACACCGCTTGTGCACAATGTATTGTGTTTCAAGTAGTCTCTGGTTTTAACTATGAAATCGTTTGATCTTTCATCGAATGCCAATGTAAATAAACATTTCAAACAAGCTAACTGATATCCGCAAACTGCAATAATCCCAGAGTTTATTCCAAACTATAGATCATTTAGTTAATCTTGTTTCAAAATGCGTCTGTAATTCCTCTTTTGAGAAATGTGAAATTTCCTGTCCTTCGTTGTGGACAATATAGAAAATATTAGGGGCAACATCATTCCGTCTGCTTTTCCTGTTGGTGTCTCCCCCCAAAATATTAAAGTGCTGCACTTTTTTGAGCCCATTACTATGGGTGATCTCAAGAGGATTGTGTCTCAGGTGAAACATTCATCCAGTCTCGTAGATGTGATCCCTGCAAAATTGATGTGTTAGCTACAATTGGTTCTAATTTAGTCTCCATGATAAACAGTTCACTCATGATGGGGTAAGTTCCTACTTATTTTAAATGGGCAGTGGTCCAGCCACTCCTAAGTAAACCAAGTCTGGACACTTCAGTTCTTAATATTTGTAGACCTATTGCAAAGTTATCTTTCATCAAAAAATGTCTCCAAACAACTTTTGTCTGTATAAAATACACAGAGGAACAAAATACTAGGTCTTGTATACTTTCCTTGTCACCTATACAGCACCGAGAGTTTGGCACTTTTCAGGGTTCCCCACAGAAATAACCACAACAGCCACAGACACTCAGCCCTTAAAAACATTAAATTCTGTACATTCTGACCCCATTTCAACAGACAGATTTCATAAACAACTTCACATGTCCACACAATAAAGCCCCAAACTAAGGGGATTTTGCGTTTTCTCCTTCTTCTTCTTCTTCTTCTTCTTCCTCTTCTTCTCATTCTTATTTTTCCTGCCGCCTATCCCACTACAACATGTCTCCCCATTGGACATTATACCGACATCAGCCAAATCTTCACCTACACAACCCAATCAAAAACTCGCATACACACGCAATATACCCATACCTTTTTACTCTGAAACATTTCCAGTTTAAACAGCTAATCTACCTGTGGCCTAGTGGGTAAGGTTACAGTCTTGGAAACATGGGGTCTTAGGTTCAAGCCCAACTAAGGACATGTTTCTTTAACCTGCTTTTAATAATTAATCATTTTAATCACTAATAATTGTCTACTACTTCTCAATTATTGCTTTTGCTCCATATCTACCCATTCACCGAATGTATACACTGCATTATGACGTACCGTCTGCACGTTCAGTTATTAACCGGCTACAATATTGCAAAGCCATATGGATTCAACGGGAGCTCTTCTGTGCTTACTGGCCTGTGTTCTTCTTTAAAACCACGGACAGGTTTGATAATGATATTTCACGCATTGCATAGCTATGTCATGGTGCTGCACTAACAGTCACAGACTGGTAAACCTCCGGTTGAAGGTTCAATCCCGCCTCGCCCTCAGGCAGATAATTTCCTCTTTTACACTAACGTTTTCTTACGCTTTTATATTTTCTTTACCAAAACTCACTTATGGCTACCCATATGCATGTCATGGCGGCAAATGTATTCCTTTTATTAAAAAGTTACACCAGTTCACCACTGTGCCATTTCTACTAACTATATTTCTTAACTTGGCTACCGTACAAAACCGTCTTATCAGCAAACGCCACGTTTCTACATTCATGTTTCCTCGCCTGTTCTCTATCTAGCCATATGCACGTTCTGCAACTCCCCATTGAAACATTACATTCAAAATCAATCATAGTTATAACTACTAGTACTGAACATGAGAAAACTACAGCAAGCTTTCACACATTACTTTACTCCCCACTTTAACAACTAATGATACTGTTATATATACCGTTCCATAAGGAAACTAAGCTTGCTCATGGTCACTTCATTTACTTCGCACTATAGTCTGTGATCATGTCAACCTTCACCTACATGCCCATTCTGCTAAAAACATATTGTTTCAACTACGCAATTTCATCATTTCATCCTAATTTCTCTCACACTGTTGTTATTTTCTCATATGCAAAGCCTGCTGGGACATATGCGTCTGCTCCTATTCTCCACTATCAAGTTCTCCGGTTCTAGCTTAGCAAAACAGCGAAGAGGATTCCCACCTGCAGATAAGCCTATAAAAATGCCTTATAAACCATACAAACACTAAAAGTGCATCTCCACGAAATAACAGACAACGGAGCAGGACAGCAGGGTACACAAGTTGCGACCTAGGGAGCTCTAATTCTACGAGCTTGCTGATTCTTTTGTCAGTCAAGGCTCGTTGGATGGCCGTCAAATCCGTGAGTACATACACTGGCCATATTTCACCTGCGCTTCTGATGCGTTTACACTTACACCACAGCACGCTTTGTCACAGCCACTGTTTGATATATATAGCAAACCGAAACTGCTAAACAGTACACGCTTATCAGACTGTACAAATTCACACAAAGATAGCCATAATCCACAACCGTTTCTTACAGGGTCACTTCACATTTCTCACTCTCATAATAAAACGCTTTGCAAAAAGAAATGATATCTCATAAAAAACACGTTTTCAACATACAAAAATGCCAAGTTACTCAAAAGTACTGATATCAAAATGACGCCAAGTTACGGTACTACAAACAATATAGGCTATCTTGCCTCACCAAAATTAAATAAGATGTATTCCAAAGCAATGCTACCCAATATTTCCTCAGTTCTTTCAAGTCACTTTTGAGTAACTTGGCATTTTTGTACGTTGAAAACGTGTTTTTTATGAGATTTTACATACGTACGTAGAGAACTTCTTTATCCCCATGAGGACATTTCCCTCGCAGCATGTTAGATTCACATTTAAGAACACAGACTTATACCAAGAAACATACTATCATTCACGCAACAGAAAGGCTGGGCGGCAAAATACATACATACCAATACAAATTGGACATATACACGCCTATTCAATCAATCTTGACTGTGAGAGAGCCATCCACACATATGTTTGCCCTGTCCATGTAGTGCATGCTTATACACACAGGGCCAAGTGACTTAAAAGAACTGAGGAAATATTGGGTAGCATTGCTTTGGAATACATCTTATTTAATTTTGGTGAGGCAAGATAGCCTATATTGTTTGTAGTAATGTAACTTGGCATCATTTTGATATCAATACTTTTAATGGCAGGCCTGGACTGGTCTTGTATGTGTGAGTAACTTGGCATTTTTGTACGTTGAAAACGTGTTTTTTATGAGATTAAGTATGCATTCACAAAGCAGGGGGGTATTTCACAAAACTGGATTACTGAATTAGCTGTCAGTGGCACTTGAAAGCTGCCACTGCCACTACTTGCCTTTGTGTGTAATGCGTCAATTATGTCTAGTCTTAGAACCCGTTTTGTGGTCTCATTGCTACTCTGTGGCACAGATTCAAATACCCTTTTTTCTCGTGTGGGGAGGCATCAAACACACAAACTAATACCATTCAAAGTCAGTGACAAATAACACCATAAAACAGAAACAGGTATTAACAACATATAACAAATAACCAGATATACATATAAACTGATGTAACATACACCTGTGTGCGTAGAACTATGGTGTAGACCTGTGCTATACCACAGATTCTATTGACAAACCCGATAGAAAGCTTCCGCTCGGTAACAGGAGTTTCAGGTTCTACCATTAGGCTACAGTGCTTTATTTCTCTACCATGTGCACAACTCGAGCAGTAGCGGATCGTGTCTTATCACAACGGAGGAATGTGACCGATAGAAACCTTGTTAAAAAGATGGAAACTCAGCGGAGGCCATCTAAGAACATCAAATGAGACGATAATAACTCATTAACAAACCAAGGTTATTGCTATTTTATTTTATTTTTTTGTTTTTTACTTGACAGAGCGGGAGACTTTTGAGAGAGATGAAGAGATCAGAGACAAGTGCAGATTGAGAGACCACCCCGAGCAACCTCACGGAGAGGCAGATACACAGCTGGCCATTGATCTTGTGAGTGTCAGACACTGCCATTTCCTCCTTGCACAGCATAGAAATAACCGTGTAAAAAGCTGAACTGAAAGTGTTGCAACGCCAGTGCAAAACTGGCACCCGCTGAAGTTAAAGCCTCCAATCATAATAGGACCTCACACCCACAAGGACCGAGCGAGCAGGCAGCACCAGCACTTCCTGCCCTGCACATTCTTTCAGCTATTCGTGTAAGCTTTCATGTAAGTGCTTTCTCTCTCTTTATTATAAATCGAATGCATATGTATGTATATTTTTGCTCATTCATTCTCTCTCTCTCTCTCTCTCTCTTTCAATTCAGTTTGCTTTTATGGCATGATGCTTTAAAACACATATTGCCAAAGGGTATTGTTTGTGTAATCTTTTACAGAAAACAATGATATAATAATCATGAAACATAATAACAAGACAACAATTAAACATTTTTTTTTTTAATTATGGATTATTTGTAAAATAAATAAAATACTGTACGTATAAATTGACTAATAGCAATGGATATGGATCACTGCTATCTCACTGATTGTGACAAGATGTAATCTCCAGCCAAATTTGCAGAATAATTCTGTCCATTGGTTTTATTTCAGGCAGGTCTCTCTCACTTTCATACAAAAAGAGCCAATGCAAAAGTACCTTGGTAAAGACATTTTCTTTCTCCCTCTCACTCTCTGTGTCTATTTCTCTCCCTCCCTCCCCCTCTCTCTCTCTCCCACTCTCTTTCCCCATCCCTCTCTCCCTCCCTCTCACCCTCTCCTTCTCTCCCTCTCTCTCCCTCGCTCTCTTCCTTCCTCTCTCTCCCACTCTCTCCCCATCCCTCTCTCCCTCTCCTTCTCTCCTTCCCTCCCTCTCTCCTCCTCCCTCCCTCCCTCCCTCTCTCTTCCTCTCTCTATCTGAATTTAGTTTTCAGTAGCCCACCGCGCGGCGATGCCAGGCCCTAACAATTCGTTTGGTGAGTTCCAGCAGCGGTTCCTGCCGCCGCTGTTCGGGTTGCAGTTCTGCCTGGCGCTGGCGGGGAACGGGGCCGCCCTGTGGCTGATGGTGACGCGGGAGCGCCGTCGGAACTGGCACACGGGCCTAGTGTTCTCCTGCAACCTGGCGGCCAGCGACCTGCTGTACGCGCTCACGCTGCCGCTGCTGGTGCTGTACTACGCCGGCGGCAAGCAGTGGCACTTCGGTGAGGCGGCCTGCAAGGCCGAGCGCTTCCTCTTCACCTGCAACCTGTACAGCAGCCTCCTCTTCGTCACCTGCATCAGCGTCAACCGCTACGTGGGCATCGTGCACCCCTTCTTCACGCGGAGCCACGTGCGCCCCAAGCATGCCACGGCTGTCAGCCTCCTGGTCTGGGCGGCGGTGGCGGCCGCCTCGTCCCCGGTGCTGCGGTTCGCCGGCGAGGTGAAGAATGCCACCGTGGAGTGCACGTCGACCCACTCGCACACAGATGACCGCCCGCACTTCGCCTACAGCGTGTGCCTGGCGGTCTTCGGCTGCCTGCTGCCCTTCCTGGCCACCGCGGCCTCGTACGCCGCCATCTTCAGGGTGGTGTGGAGGAACGCCAACATCACGCAGGCGGAGAAGAGGAAGGTGGGGCTGATGGTGGGGGCAGTGCTTGCCCTGTACGCCGTCTCCTTCGTGCCCTATCACGTCCTGCGAAACTACCACTTGTACCTGAAGCTCCACAACAAGAATATACTGGCGGTGTACAAGGCCTACCAGGTGAGCAAGGGGCTGGTGACGCTCAACATTTGCCTCCACCCCTTGCTCTACATGGCCCTGTTCAGCAGCATCCGGACTGTCTGCTGTGGAGGGGCGGAGGAGAGGGGTGCCCAATCCCCTGGGGGACAGCGGTTGTGCCCAACCTGACATCCATAGGGGACTCTCCAGGCCATTGGATTCCAAGGCAAAGGTGTGCAAACAGGAACTACAATCATTTCTGGATTTTCACAGTGAATTCTGCACTTGATTATTGAACCACCAGGACAGTTGTTTCTCACATGCCATTCAGGTGAAGCCACACATCCTCCAACAATCACATCGCCTTCATTCGTTTTCGACGGCTGGCAATTCTTCACGTCCGCATCTGCATGTCGTGATAGCCGGCGTCGCGAGGGCAAGCCAGTGATGAGGCCAGAAGCAATAGGTGTGACAACCAATCAGATTAAAGATCATATGTGGGAATTGTCCCCCGTTTTAAATTTTGTTGCGCCCACAGCGACCGATTGTGGGAGATCTCCTACCCTGGTCCTGGAGAGCTACAGGGTCTGCTCGTTTTTGTTTTCACCTTAAAATCAGCACCCACTTGAGACCCAAGGCATCAGGTGAGTTGAGTTAATTGTGTAATCAACTGCTCTAATTGATTCATGAAGTGCAGAGTCACCATGAAAACCAGCAGTAGCTCTCCAGGACCAGGGTTGGAGACCACTGATCTATATAATGATCACTGACAGTGTTGGCCACTCTCTCCACCCCGAGAACAAAGCCCAGATCAGCTGGCCTGAACTGGATCTGAATCCAGGGCTCTGTGAACCGCTAAACCTGGCACTGGCCTTGGATCAGCGGCATGGCGGACTCTGTGCTTACTGGCGCTTGCCTTTATGGCAGGGGTGTATGACAACGGCCGATCTGTGTCAGGATTTTGTGCCAACTTCTACTCTTTAAATTAAAAAAAAAATATTAGCCCAATCATATTGACAATAGTATGAACACCAGCTAACAGGCATGTATCCGTGTAATGTGTATCCTAATGATTTTATGTAGGCTATAGAGCTGTCAGATAACTGAAACTAAGGTGATTGGTTGAAACAAAAGCCAGTGTGCAGATGTGCACCCCTGGTATAAGGCTTCACAAACAGCAAAATAAATATTAATAAATATAAATAAATAAACAATGCCAGACATGCTTTAGCTCAGCTATTGTAAAGAGGAGCAGATTTGGGAATTGCAGAAAATTATCAAAAACGTATACATTTTTGAAAATCATCCAAAATAAATGTGTAAAGAGCAGACTCGGATGAGTCAGTCAAAATGTTTTTCTCTCCAAGGCAAGAACACTTTGGTTACAAGTTACAACACGACTGATTTCACATGAGAGCACCGCCAAAATTGGTGGTTAACGCCCAATTTCATGACGACAAGATAATCTGGTGCTGCTTTTGCATGTGAGAAGGCTTAGAGTTTGGAATTTAGAATGTGGAATTTGGAATTTGGCCTTAATGAAGGGAGCCAGCACTCTCCAGGAACCTCCCTGTCTCATCACAAGCCAGGCTCAGTGATAATCAATAATGGCCTGAAAATGCCAAAACTCTGCCTAAGTTGGAGATATGCTTTGCTGAGAGACCGACCGAGAGTTCATACCTCGGATGAATCACAATCTTGCGTGGTCGGGAGTTCAACTGGAGAAGCAGGCCTCTCTTAGATCTTGCCCTTTCCTATGGTGACCACAGGATTTAAATAAAGAGGACAGGGTGGGTGGGCGTTATAAGCAATAATACTAGACTACTTGTTTGTGTCTATTTGGCCTAACTTTGGCAATTTAGTCACTTAGAAATCCCACCAGGATCAGTCCTGAAAAAGAAGAATTATCAGGGAACAAAGAATGTCTGGTTAGCCTATCTTCTCCGTCTGTCTGTTTGTCTCTCTTTCTCTTTCTCTCTCACTCCCCCCCCCCCCCCCAAGTGGTCATAGGTTTCTTTCTTTCTGCAAAGGTTTGCATTCTATTTCTTTATTCAACTTTTTTTTGTTGCCGAATGGCTGTATGTATTGTACAATAAAGGTTTGTTAAAACTCAACTAGTCTCTCACTAGTTCCCTTTCACTCTCCCTTTTAGGTTACTCTCTTTCTCCCCACGCCCCCCCCCCCCCCAAATTAAATTAAAAATACATGTTAAGAGCACAAAATCCGCTATCTGTTGATATGGTCATTACATTTTTGTGTCCTCTATCCCATAAGAGCAAACAAGGCGTTCTAGTGGTCTGCAGGAGAAATATGTGTCATTTTGAATTCTCTAGGAGGTAAAATTGCAAATTTGTGATCGGAATCTTCTTAACTGAACATTCTAATGCTGATGTAACAATCACTACTGGTTCATAATTCCAAAACAAAGCCTGCTCTTCTAAAGGTTAATACATTAGGCTCGCCACATCAGGCCGGAACATGCTGTGCAAAACACTGCATTTCTGCAGCACATGACAGTGTGGTGCTGGTGTGGCACTGTAACCGTGAGCTAAATTTACACCTTGCGCGACAGATCAGCAGAACTGAGAGGCCCCGTCTGAAGAGAGCTGCAGACACTGTGGCAGTTTTTCTTAAAGCTGTACACAAGACTGAGTTGGACATCTATTCGCACAGCAAAGACGCATGCAATTTTGATTTCGCGTATATGCCAATGATTTCTGTTGGCAAGTCTCACAGGAAACATATTATTTATTTATTTATTCATTTATTTACATGTCTGTAACACAAAATGCTTTACAGAAAGAGAAGACAAAAAAGAACAACTCAAGATAAAACAGAGATACGCCATACATAGATTCTTATAAAACTCCTCCCCACTTCCTTCCATCCCAGGAATACGATAAAACAATACAATGAAACAATAAAAACAGTAAAACAATACAAAAAACAATAAAAAAAACAGTTAAATAATAAAATTGCAATAAAACAATACAGACAGAAAATAAAGGAAATAAAACAAAGCTCAATAAAAGTCCTTTTTAAAAAAGTATGTTTTAAGTCATGATTTAAAGCCTGGAACTGATATCCTGTGGGAGTGAGTTCCACACTTTAGGGGCATAAAAACTAAAAGCAGCCTGGCCTCTAGTTTTGAAGCAAACTTCTGGGACATACAGTAGGCCAGCAGAAGATAATCGTAGTGCTCGCTCTGGTTGGTACGATACGAGCATATCTTGGATATATTCAGGTGCCATCCCATGTTTTGCCTTAAAAACCAACAGTAAAATTTTTAAATCGATTCTAAAAGAAGCGGGAAGCCAGTGCAGGGATTTGAGTACCGGGGTAATGTGATCATGTTTTTTAGTCCTTGTCAGAACCCTCGCTGCTGCATTTTGAATGACATGCAGTTCTGCAATAACATAGCTGGGGAGGTCAGAAAACAAGGAGTTGCAGTAGTCCAGTCTAGTTGAGATAAAGGCATGCATTAATTTCTCAGCAATTGGTAGTGATAAAAATGATCTTATCTTCGCTATGTTTCTAAGATGATAAAATGAGAGCTTGGTAATGGATTTCATGTGTGATTTCAAGCTTAGCTCAGCGTCTAGGATTACCCCAAGATTCCTAACTTCAGACTTAAAGTTGAACATTTCAGAAATATGATCCATGCAAAACGATTCTCTTAGCCTCTTTGAACCTACATGAAGAGCCTCAGTTTTGTTCTGATTAAGCTAAAACATATGTAAACTAAATGTCACTACACTCACAACCATTAGTATCATATTCAAAGGCCCTGTGCAATCGAAATCATAATTTTAAAATAATCGTATGCTATGTGTCTCACACAGAGACCCATAGCAAGCAAATACTTTGATATCAATCTAATTTATTCATTGTAGAGATTAAAAGTTTTCTGTTGAGATTCATTTTTTCTTGGTTTTCAATATAGAAAACTCTACTGCCCCCTATAGGAGTGTTTGTTATTGATCATTTGAAAACCATGCACATACATCCATCCTTTATGTGTTGTACACCCTCTTATACCTGGTCAGGATCACAGGGGGTGATGGAGCCTATCCCAGCATGCATTGGGGGAGAGGAGGCGATACACCCTGGATAGGTCTCTTTGTTTCCTCTTTTAGTACAAAAAGCACAGTTTGAGCATGGCATTTTTATTCTTCATGGCATGCATAGCTGTTTCTGAGATAAAGTGTATCAAGGGTCAATAACCCCCTGGACATAAAAGCCCATAATTAAGGAAAATGAACAGCTTCTGGGATTGTGGCTGGGTTTGGCATGAACGCCAGCATACACATGGGGGCCCCAGGACCAGGATTAGGAACCACTAGTCTACACAACAGTATGTCAGGGGCCTCAAGATCCAGTCCTGCAGAGCCGCAGCCTCTGCCGGGTTTTTTAAAATTTCCTTTCAATCAGTAGCCAATTTTGTCCTTGGAAACAAAGTGTGCAGACTCTGTAGCCCACAGGTGTAAAACTCCAGCCATGGAGGGCTGCAGTGTCTGCTGGTTCTTGGGGTCATCCCAGCACAAGTCTTTCATTTAAGTCATTGATTGGCTAAGGAATCCACACACCTTGTTCTCACGGCCCTAATCAGCAGCTTATTGAGAAGAAAACACAAAAACCTGCAGACACTGTGGCTCCCTTGGAATTCAGTTTCACACCCTGCTGTAGCCAATCAATGACTGAAAGCAGGTGTGGATAATTCCAGTCCTGGATGCCTGGTATGTTTGCAGGTCTTTGTTTCCACCAGGTACCCTGGCTAAATGAGCTAACTGGCTCTATAATACACCAACATCAGTTCACTTGTAGATTAGATTAAAACATTGTCAGATAGGGACACAAGAATAGTCTTCAACCTCATTCATGCGCTTGTGAAAATGTCAGATGGTGCAAATATTAGGGCTAATTAAGTAATTAAGGGCACCAATTTGCATGAAAACCAGAGACAGATACGGCCACCCTTGCCCACCTCTGCCTTAAATCAAGCACTTAAAACATCAGATCAAAACCAGCTGACACCAGAATTTGAGCCCTGCAGGATTTGAATTTGAGATGCTGCTCATGACTGTGTTCCAATATTTAATATGTCCACCAGGGGGCATACATGCCTTTCGTTTTGCCATCACACATAGCTTCCTGTAACATACGTAAATGTGATTGCCTTATGTGACTCTGGTCATCAAAAACCAGTGTAATTTGTCCATCACACAGGACAATGATGATTTAAATAAATTTTGAACTGAGCCACAAAGTATGTGTGGCTAACACAGTAAAATAATAAACAATAACATTATTCAATTTTATAATCATTTCATAATGGTGACATAATTCACCACAAAAAATCTTATTTTGATATGATCTACAATTAAACCATCATAATTGCATTTAGGTAATTAGCTAATTTGGCCAGTGTGATCATTGATCATGCTGGCCACATTAGGAATGGAATTGCTCGATTCAAAGACAGAGCAAATGGTAACAAGCCAAACCTGCATTGTGTTTAAATCTGTTTAAGCACAAAATTACTAAGCCCTTAAGAATTTAACAAATCATTTAAGCAATAAAGAGAGTGGCTGGAGCAAAAATGAGCACAGACAAGAAGGCCACTGAGTTCAGGTGTGTTTTTCCCTTTAGAAACGTACACTCATACAAACAAATACAAGTACAATCATTACTGTAAACATAGATCTAAATTTAAAGCAGATACTGATTTATTTGCATTATTAGCACCTGGATTTGGGAGTTTCTTAATTAGGTTAAAATATTTTAATGATAGTTTGAAGACTGCATACATGATATACAGAGTATGCATTTTTAGCATGAAATGTGTTGCTTTTCATAATCCTGTCTATCTGACCCAGCAGGTCCAGATAACACTGTTGGCCCTACATGGAACACCTGTAGTCAATTAGCCATCACATTAAAGCAGGTCTGTGGCATTCAGTTACGTGTTTGTTTCAGGTGCAGGCTTGGTTCAGAATTCTTGTTTGTTTCGAGGTCTCGTCCGAGGAACCACCGAAGCAATAATGGTAAAACCAGCCTTCAAGTTTGGTTAGATTTCATGCGATTGTTTGCAAAGGACAAATGCAAGTTTTAATTCTCTTTATCCTTCTTTTTGCTGGAGGCTCTGCATGTTGCATAAGGTTGCCCTGCTGGGATGTTCAGATTGGTAAAAGCTTGATTAGGCCTGTTCTTGATGTGACAATCTGCAGTGGAGTTCTTGAGTTTTGTAATGCAGTCTTTCATCTCCATTTCCCCTCCTTTTAATCTGCGGCTTTGTATTTTTTAACCTTACCCTTAGTTTGGTATGTAATGAGTGTCAATGGCTGATTTTTAAGTTGGTCATTAACTGTAGTGATTGACATGTGGTTTGAAATGGAAACTCCACTGACAATATCCACCCCTCCCAAAATGTGATGGGCTGAATGGCATTTGTGACCACTCAAAACTGTGAGATGGACACCCCTTGCTCTGATCTGGTCCAAACCCCGCTCTTCAAGCTAGCTCTGACCCAGTTTAACCTCGCTCTCTGTGCAGAGGGAGTGCATCTCTGTGCATATAGGCCAAGCTGGAGTCCAGATGGGCAACTCCTGCTGGGAACTTTACTGTCTGGAACACGGCTTCCTTCCCGACGGGACCACCAGCGGCTCCGGTCCAGCTGACTCGTCCTTCGGGACGTTCTTCAGCGAAACTCAGGCAGGGAAGTACGTTCCCAGGGCCATCTTCATCGATCTGGAGCCGACTGTGGTGGGTGAGTAACGGCCTGCTCTGTGGAACACCTGGGGGACCTGTGCGATGGACACGGGAGTGGCAAACGTGTCCTAACAGCGTTTTCTAAGGCCTCTTCTGCTGCTGGACTTGAGTCTAATACTGATTCTGGTTCTAGTAGGTGCTGACTATCCAGTTTTAGGTGGTACACTGGATCTACCAGTAACGTCATCATGATTTAATTGGTGTGTAAATCGGTAATTTCAGGTGTAGTATTTAACTCTGGCTAGGACAGTTCACCAGGGCTTTAAGCCTAATTGCCTTTCCTAAATGTTAATGATATGGAATGGTATGGGTGAAATGTCTGGCTTTTCCTAGGTCTGCTGTTCAGTGATCAGCTAAGTCAAAAAAGGCTAGTTTTAAAAATGTCTGGTTCTGTTTCGCAACCTTAAACTTGATATTCCCCAGATGAAATCCGGACTGGATGCTACCGGCAGCTGTACCATCCAGAGCAGCTGATCACCGGGAAGGAGGACGCTGCCAATAACTACGCTCGCGGACACTACACCATTGGCAAGGAGATCGTCGACTCGGTGCTGGATCGCATGCGCAAGATGGTCAGTCTGAATTCATGTTGTAATGGTGCTCTGAGAACCAGAAACCACCTGGGAGGGATTACTGGCGTGTGGGTTTTTTTTTTGTTTTTTTTTTTTTTTTTTGTAATTCTAAGTCGGTGTTCTGGAAATCTGTTGCTTTGTTACCGGCAGTGATTTACATCTGCATTTGAATGTTACTTTGTTATTTGAATGCTACATCTGAATGTTAAGGGAATTCGAATTGCATATCTGATCTTGCACCTTAAAAGGTTGATAGTGGCCCTGTACTGAAACTAAATTTCTTTAACTTGTCCTCTTCAGTTTGTCCTAAATGCATTGTGCACTGGTTGCTTCCTGGAGTACTGCCCCGATCAAGTGTTTTTAACTGCCTGTCAGCAGCCATTGTGGGCATCTAACAAGCGCCCAGATGCCTGTGTTCCCAGCTAACCAATATGTTCTCGCAATGTAACTTGAATGTTCTATCACGGTTATAATGGTTCGCCCACATGGCAGCGATAAGTGTTTCTGTTAACTGGGTTGTTCTGGGTGATGAAATGCTGTTGGGCATTTCACAAGCACTGGCTGTTCAATGTGCCTCAATGCAGTGCCCTAATCATAAAATGAGCTCCTGTGATTGCTCCTGGATATGCATGCAGAGATCTGTGCTAATCTGGTTACTTCTATGCAAATGGGACTGTCACGACTAATGTGCAAAACTCATGTCCTAACCTTGATCTCTTATGCTTTCTTTCCAGTCTGACCAGTGCACAGGACTCCAGGGCTTCCTCATCTTCCACAGTTTTGGAGGGGGAACTGGCTCTGGGTTCGCCTCTCTACTCATGGAACGTCTGTCTGTGGACTACGGGAAGAAGTCCAAGCTGGAATTTTCTGTGTACCCAGCTCCCCAGGTGTCCACGGCTGTGGTGGAGCCCTACAACTCCATCCTGACCACCCACACCACCCTGGAGCACTCGGACTGCTCCTTCATGGTTGACAACGAGGCCATTTTCGACATCTGTAAGCGCAACCTTGACGTGGAGCGCCCGTCCTACACCAACCTCAACCGCCTCGTTGCCCAGATCATTTCCTCCATCACCGCCTCCTTGCGCTTTGACGGGGCCCTGAACGTTGACCTCACGGAGTTCCAGACCAACCTGGTGCCCTACCCTCGCATCCACTTCCCCCTGGTCACCTACTCGCCCATCATCTCTGTGGAGAAGGCCTACCATGAGCAGCTCTCCGTGAGCGAGATCACAAACGCCTGCTTTGAACCCTCCAACCAGATGGTGAAGTGCGACCCGCGTCGAGGAAAGTACATGGCCTGCTGCCTGCTGTATCGTGGCGACGTGGTACCCAAAGACGTAAACGCTGCCATCGCCAGCATCAAGACCCGTCGCTCCATCCAGTTTGTGGACTGGTGCCCCACAGGCTTCAAGGTGGGCATCAACTACCAGCCACCCACAGTTGTTCCTGGGGGAGACCTGGCCAAGGTGCAGAGGGCCGTGTGCATGCTGAGCAACACCACTGCCATTGCCGAGGCCTGGAGCCGCCTGGACCACAAGTTTGACCTGATGTACGCCAAGCGGGCCTTTGTGCACTGGTACGTTGGCGAGGGCATGGAGGAGGGAGAGTTCACCGAGGCCAGAGAGGACATGGCAGCGCTGGAAAAGGACTATGAGGAAGTTGGGATGGAGTCTACAGATGGCTGTGAAGATGAGGATGATGAGTACTAAATGCCATGTTTGAATAAATCTAAGCATTAAAGTTGCAGTGCCTCTGGCTTCATTCATCTGGTCAAAATTACAAGTACAGTTCTGCATTTGGGGAGGAAGTGTTTGTTTCGCTCTTGCCAAAAGGTTTAAATTCTGTTTGGTTTTTTTAAATCCATAAAGGCAGGAAAGCTGGCATCTAGGTGAATGTAGAGGGACTTCCATCATATTGCAAAGTTAATGTTTTAGTGCGAATTGATATCAATGACGTTTTACTGCTTTTAAATCTACTGTACATCCAGGCACTACTTCTGTTAATATTCTACACTGCTTTCTGCAGCTGTTACAGGATTGAGTTATTTTGAAAAGGGGAAATCATGTTAACCCTTAAAGTAGGTTAATGCAGAGTTTGTGTCTTAAAATGCCATTGCTTTCGATTGCATCAGCACTGGAATATTCAGTTAAGAACATTTGAATATAATTTGACCTTGCACCTTAAAGGGTTAAGCTCTTCTTTAATGAAACGAGCGCCCAGATTTCAACTTCGAGAATTTTATTTTTTTTAATGCCAAACTCAAACCCAGCTTTAGACAATCAATAAAAGGTGCTTCAGGAAACTAAATTCCTCTGGAGAAGGGTGTGGGCAAAGTGGAGCACCGATGCCCAACAGGAGCGTTTTTAAGTGTTGCTTAAGATCAGAGTTAACGCCTTGCAGGGGGGTTGGACAGTGTCCTCCCCTGGGCGAATTATCTGAATTTCATGTATTACACTTCAGTTCTCTAGGAGTAGCTACAGAAGATGATCATGTCATTTTGTGGGAGAAGTGACCAAACGCCCCTGTGTCAGTTTAACAGTGTGTTGTACGTTATAGCATGGTAATGGGTACAAGGGAAGACTGGGAATTCCACCTGAGAAATCAGGTTTAATCCTGACGATGCATGCACACAAGGAGACTCCTCCACCTCCCCCAAATGCATACAAACTTTCTATCCCTCCCCCCTGCCTCTTACCCGTGGTCACATGGAAAGATCTCACATTGGGCTCCATCGCCCAAGGCTACCCCGTCCCTGCATATTTGCAGCACAATCGCTGAGGGCCTCTGTCAGCCAGGGCCCTTAGATTTGTGATAACGGAACACTGCCCTGCACCCCCACCCCACACACACATACACACACACCAGTATGCTCCCCTGCCTGTACTCACTGGCTCTGAGGCAGCTGTGAATGTATTTAATCCTTTGACCCATACCTATTGCAGTCCCTCTCTGCTATCTATTTTTAACTGTTTCCTTTCTTGAATCTCCCCTCCTCCTATGCTTTCATCTTTTCATTTCTTCCCTACAATTATTTTGTTAGATCACATTTCTTCCTTCCTCCCCAGTTCCACATCTTTGCCCCTCTCCTCTTTCCTTCTGCTTCTAATCCCATTTCACACTCACTCTTTCTCTGTCCATCTCTCACTCACTCTGTTTAGCCTCTGCCTATTGAATAAGTTCTTAGCTTTCTGTGCTCAATACCTCCCCTGTTCGTGGGCAGTGTACACAGGGAAACCAATGGCATGTCAGCTATAGTTGATGAATGTTTCTGTTGTTTGCATCAGCAAACACACCTGTGTTTATATGTTGTCTTTGGCCCCATTCACCTTGCTGCTGGATGCAAATACTGTATTTGCTTAATTTGTTGTCGTAGTAACTAGCCTATTTAAACCATGGTCACCGTTGATTTCAAAAACAGGGAAACGAGACCACTGTAGGCTACGCAGAAAATGGACATAGGCAAAATATTTTATTCCAATGTTCTCTAGCAATGGCAAACGGGACCGAAATAGATTTTGGCGTCGTTGCAATTGAATTTCTAGCTCCAGTTTACAGTGTTGAATGCTGCTTGGCTTTCGCTGGGTCCTCCGCTGGTCTGTGGTTGATGTTGACGCGAGGGCGGCAGGACCGACACGCTGGGCTCGTGTTCTCCGTGAATCTCGCCGTGAGCGACCTACTCTACACTCTGACTCTTCCTCTACTGACTTACTCCTATTTCAACGGCAAGCACTGGGTCTTCGGACTGGTACTTTGCAAAATAGAACGGTTCCTCTTCACATGTAACCTGTACGGAAGCATGTTTTTCATCGCCTGTATCAGCGTCACCCGCTACCTGGCTGTAGCGCATCCTTTCTTTACACACAGCTACTCTAACCTCAAGCACGCCTACGTCGTAAGTTTAGCGGTATGGATTGTAAATTGCTCCATTTCTATCCCAGTTTTAAAATTTGCTTCAACCTCACAAAGCAACATCACGAACCAAACCGAATGCGTTACTGCCTCTGGAAAGGAGAACCAAGTGAAGTATTTTCCTTACAGTCTGTTTTTGGCAGCGTTTGGGTGCGCGCTCCCGTTCCTGGCAACACTTTTTTCCTACGTCGGCATTCTTCGGTCATCTGCGAAGAACTCATCCATTACGGATTTGGAGAAGAAGAAGCTCGTTCAGCTGGCCGCGACGGTGGTGGCACTGTACACGGTTTCATTCGTTCCGTATCACGTGCTCTTGAACGTGAACTGGTACCTGAAGCTGGATCCGGAAACCGCCTTTAACAGGACCGTGTACTGGTTTTACCAAGTTTCTAAAGCCCTGATCTCTCTCAACCCGTGTGTCCACCCCCTGCTGTACGCGGCGCTGCTTGACAGCATCCGCAGATTGTGTGGGCTGACAGTCAGCGCTGACTGACAGGGGCGTGCGAATCCTATAATTCCCGTGCATTTTAATCGCTTTGCTGTCATTTTTCGTGTTCTTTCCTGTTTTCGTTAGATGTTTCGGGCTGTCATAGAAGTAACTTCCGAGATCATTTTGATTATATTTTGATTGCGTATAAGTGTGGCTAATCTTAGTAGCCTATTATACGAGTTATGTTGAAAATAAGAAATTTGTAGTGATAACGATGTGGCTGTGAGAAATAACATTTCGGAATTTTGTATTGATATTTGTTTCGAATAACATTAAGGCCGAAAACCTTTATTTTTTAAATATATCGTTGGTTGCAAAACAACTTGCTTCTGTATAAAAGCGAGCCAGGATGATGTTTTAACACTTCTCCTTTTTCGTAAAGTTTGAACGTGCTCCATGCATGGCAGGACAACGTGCCAGTGTATGCCTAAAGAGGAAAGTAGCTTTGGTTGGCTGTTTGTGTAAGTTTGCATCGTGAGTGTATCTGCTGTCTTTGTATTTACATATATAGTACAATCAGTTTTTTTCCTTTTTTTTTTTTTTTTTTCAAAAAGCAGCATCATTATCATAATTCAACCATTGAAAGAGACTGGCATGTATGTATCTGTACATTTCCGAAACAGCAAAGCAAAACTGCAGTATATCTAGCCATTGAAATGGATGTTTTGACATCTCGTGTGGTTGGTTAAGTGCGCACTTGCGCTGGTTGCATTGAAACCCCTTTTTCAGCAGTTCCAGGGCTATCCATTGTAAATGGTAAATTGACTGCATTTATATAGCACTTTTATCCAAAGCGCTTTACAATTGATGCCTCTCATTCGCCAGAGCAGTTAGGGGTTAGGTGTCTTGCTCAAGGACACTTTGACACGCCCAGGGCGGGGTTTTGTACCGGCAACCCTCCGACTGCCAGACAATCGGTCTTACCTCCTGAGCTATGTCGCACCATTGTCTCGGTGAAATTGCTATGTTTTTATTTTTCTCACTTGTTCATTTGAACTTTAAATATTAGCTTATCTTAATATGCTTGAAGCTGCTATGTAATACAACGATTAGAGAACTAACAACAAAACTGTTCCTGTCTGAGAACACCATCTCAGTTTGGGTGCGCAGATTCTTTGTGTGCATCATGGGAAGGATCCACACCTTCCTCACCACCTACTCAACCCAGCTTTTAGTCCAGGCACTGATCACCTCCCGTCTGGACTACTGCATCTCCGTCCTCGCTGGCCTCCCTCCCTCCACCATCAGGCCTCTGCAGCTCATCCAAAATGCTGCTGCTCCTCTGATCCACAGCCTCCCCAGACTCAGTCATCAGGTCCCTTCAGCTCCTCCAGAATGCTGCTGCTCCTCTGATCCACAGCCTCCCCAGACTCAGCCATGGCACTCCCCTTCTGTCTTTTCACTGGCTGCCTTTAACAGCTCACATCACATTCAAAACCCTGGTGCCGGCCTATCAGGCAGCTACAGGGACAGCCTAGCTATATTTTCAAAAGATCATCAGGCCCTACACACCAGCAGACCCCTCTGTTCTGCTACGTGATCTCCCCCACCCCCCACCCCCTAAAAAAACCCGGCCTGACTGAACATATTGATGACAGCAAGGCATTTGCATGAGTAACACGATAAGGCATTCAATGGTTTGAATGGAAACAAAATGCTGGTTGGCTACATAAATAAAGGTTAATGTAAGCTGAGGCTCTGTTCTTGGGTAAAAATGCATTTGCAAGTTCAAGTCTGAGATAAGGGTCTAACCACAGATATGCACATACACTGCTGTGTTTACAAAGTAAACCACAGCTAATGCAAACGGACATGCACACATGCACGTACACCTACACCACTCGTTTCACTACAAGACAAGTATCATAGTTGATTTATTTATTTTTTTGCTGTAATAGATGTGCAGACCTTAAATATGATTATGACTTCTGTTTTCATAACTGTAGGGTTAAAGAAGACTCATAAGATCAGCTTTGTTCCTTGATGGTGTACCGTTTTAATAAAAATGTTTAAAGGGCAATTTTTAACTTTTTATAATGGTAGGGTCACTACAGAAAAAGTAATCAAATTTCATGCTGAAAAAATAAAATTTAAAGAGTTTTTCTTTGCTGTAAAACTCAGGATCAGGCCAAATTTGACCCTGAGGACAACATGATGGTTAATCAAAGACAAATATTATCAATGTGGTTATAATTCCTGAAGCATTTGAATACGGTGTCAAGCATGAGAAACATGGGTAGTGTTTGTCAGACCTCTGTGTGAATAAAGATATGGTCTCATACACACAATCTGAACACATGATTGGCTTGATTACCTGAAGTGAATTTCACATTAAGACCCATTCTATGTACCGGAATGAGACGCTTAATATTTCATAAACATGTTAATGCCATCGCCAATTGCGCATCGCCATATATGGAGCTCTCGGCCACAGTTGGCATTGGCACGGTCCAAATTCAGTATCCTCACCATTAACCCCGCATTACCCAAACCTGTCTGAGAGACCCCACCAACCTCCTGTGTCCATTAACACCCCACCCTGGTCAGAAGCCTTTTTGGCCCTTCAGCCAAATGGTGACATTCATGGGCAGATCTGAATGTAGACATCAAAATGACTGGTCAGACAGGTTTAGTTTGTTAGAGACTGGATTTTGCAAACTAATCATCCCTGACTAAAAAATCATCTTAAGCTTGATCATTAAATTTCTTGAAACTGTTACCTTGATGTGATTGTAAAGGAGGGTAGAGGAGACTAATAACACCTAATCTGAGTGCCACCCAAGGAATCACCTTAAAAGGTCAACACATTATTCTCTATGTCCCATTTAGCATCACACTCACAGCAGACATTGTGGATCTAATTCTGTATGTATTACTGTTTTAATTGTGTTGAATACTGTGTTATCGCTTTCACTTCTGTGCCATTATCAGGCGTTCTGGTGTAACATCTGGTCGATAATATTAGTCTGTTTTGCAGGTATTTCATTGGTTTGATTATTTTTCATATACTCTCTGACACGCGCGCGCGCGCAAACACACACACACACACACACTCAGTATACACATGAATATATATTAATCTTTCATAACAGAACCTGTGCAATCACTGTTCATTGACATACACATGCTCTTTTTTTAGACATACAAAAATGGCAAGTTATTCATGCATGCAAAGCACTGTCTATAAATATTACAAAATGTTAAAATATTATTTTCATGTAATGTTATGTAATGTAAATATATGTCATTTAGTGTAATGACTCTGTGACGTGAGCTGTGCGGATGATGGAGTACAGCTGGATAGTCAGTGATGTCATCTCGCAGATAAACTCAATTCGTGAGGGTGTTTTTCTTCCACAGCTATTGAACATGTCCAGGATTCAGGTGCGGAGTAGGGGAGGCCGTGGGGAATGCAATAGCCAACTGGGTATTAAATATATGCTCTCACACACTAAAGATATGCTCTCACGCATGAAAGATATATTCTCACACACTAAAGATATGCTCTCACGCATGAAAGATATATTCTCACACACTAAAGATATGCTCTCACGCATGAAAGATATATTCTCACACACTAAAGATATGCTCTCACGCATGAAAGATATATTCTCACACACTAAAGATATGCTCTCACGCATGAAAGATATATTCTCACACACTAAAGATATGGTCTCACGCATTAAAGATATGCTCTCACACACAAAAGATATGCTCTCACACATTAAAGATATGCTTTCACACACTAAAGATACACTCTAACACACTGAAGATATGCTCTCACACATTAAATATATGGTCGCACAAACTAAAGATATGCTCTCATACATTAAAGATATGGTGTTGATATAATATGACATGGGAGGATATATTGTCCTTGATCCAGTATCAAACCAAAGACTCAAGCACTTTGGCTAAAGCAGATAAATTGAAGATAGTTCTGTAGTTATTCAATGTAATACGTTCTCCTTGTTTTAATAAAGGTGACACATAAGCTGACTTCCAGGCTGTAGGAATTTTGTGAAAGTTTAAGCATGAAATAAGTATTTGAAATATGAAGAAAAATTGCATAAGAGGTCAAGAAAGTGATTGTGTTTGTAAGTGAAAAAAACACTTGAAGATAAAAAATAACATCTGTGTTCCCGTAATGAGGCTGACAGTTTCCTCATACTTATGTGTAGGGTATGTGTGAGAAAATGATAAACAGAGAGATAGCTCTTTTTCAAGTATTACCTCCAAGCAACTCTGGTCCCAAACACAATGTTCTTGGATGACTAACCTTGCCCCATATTAAAGGTGTTTTTAATGAACCCCACAGTTAAAAAAAAAAAACTCTGCTCTGCTACATAGTTAAATAATAAAGAACCAATTGGGAGAATCAGTGTTCATGCAGCAAATGAAAAGTCACAGTTCATGTGCTTGTGGAAGAATGGCTGTTAGCCTGTGCCATCGGGCAACAGTTTGATACTTATTTTGTGAAGTTTAAGGTGCAGTCAGATTATCAACATAATCACAGTTCTTTTTGCGAGAGAGTCAATGCCAATAGATTATCAGAGGAAAACTGAGTCAAGTGTTAGTCGTTTTGCTCCACTTGCCCTTGAATGTATTTGCTTAGTAATTATTTATTTAGTTAGTCGGTTAGTGTTAGTCGGCATGGTGGCACAGTGACTGTGCAGGGAGACCAGCAGTGTGCTAGACCCCTGTTTGAGTAAAGATATGTGCTCACATATGAAAGATATTTAAGTCCCCTTCACATTCCCCTTCTATGTCAGGAAACAAGAAACACATTTGATGAATGTACTGTGAGAAATTTAACAAATTGTTTTTATTTACGGGCATGACTCATGCAAATTATTATTCTTTTAAAAATTATTCTTATTCTTTTTTCTTCCAAAAAGCACACCTTTACATTGTGTGTGTGTGTGTGTGTGTGTGTGTGCGTGTGCGTGTGCGTGTGCGTGTATATGTATGCACGTGTCTGTACATGTGTATGGGTATGCATTACGCGTGAGCCTGCAGGGGAATGTCTTAAATTGCGCACAAGAAAATGAAATGGCACAAATCCAATGGCACGCATCACAGAAAGAAGCTCAAAAACAAGAGCACTCAAAATAAATGTGAGCATTTCATGATCTTAGGGGGCAGATATACTTATCAAGACATTGTCATAAACAATACAAAGAGGAGGGTTATAAAACAGGTACGTGCAGGTTTTGCGCAGGCCTTTCCTAAAGGCACTACAAGCTGAGCCTGAATAACAGGTTTGACAAATGCACTGGGGAACATCTGGACAGATTACAGCTGACGTGTGTGTGCCTGTGAGGTTTTTTTTGTCCTGTTGCTGTCCCAAATGACTGCCTGGCTTTGGGAGGGAGGGAGAGAGAGAGAGAGAGAGAGAGAAGCTGCCCTCTCAGCTTCATCCAAAATCATTCACTGACACGGCAACAAATCTAACCTTTAAAAGGCTATTTAAATTTTAGGAAATACTTGTGTCTGACTGCAAAGAGTATCACTGGCCACCACTGGTGGGATGCTAAAGTCAAGCCATTCCATTTGATGTTCTGTATTATGATTAATAACGATGTGGGCGTGTGTTAACCTTTATGCTAATGCTATATCACCAGGATTTCCTTGCTTAAATTTCATCTCATAAAATTTTTATTTTAATTTATATAGCGCTTTTATATAACAGAACCTGTGCAATCACTGTTCATTGAGCTGCAGGATAGAGATGTGAAATTGTTTCTTTTTTCAAAATGTGTTAAGAGGAAAATATAATGATAAGATTTTGCTTTAATGTACTATTTAATGAGAGCCTGATTGACAGCCCACTGAATGGACGCACTGCTGATTGTTTAAAACACAACTTACCTTTTTACATATGTAAGCAACATTTACCACAGAAGACCAATACAGCATCCTGTTATTGTGGATCTTTGTTGTTTGCAGGTTGTACAAAATAACTTTTAAATTTCAACTGAATAAAATAGACCAAATTTGACAATATTTGTTTTCTTCAGTTATTTATATCACACTGCTAACTGCTAAAAAGATTTCAATAAAAAAAAACAAAAAAACTCCTGCATGGTGGTGATATACACTGCCTGGTCAAAAAAAAGTCACACACTCTAATATTTTGTTGGACAGCCTTTAGCTTTGATTACGGCACACATTCGTCATGGCATTGTTTTGACAACCTTATGCAACGTCACAACATTTATTTCTGTCCAGAATTGCGTTAATTTTGGCCGAGATCGTGTATTGACGACGGGAGAGTCAAACCACTCCATAAAGTCTTCTCCAGCACATCTCAAAGACTTTTAGTGGGGTTAAGGTCAGGATTCTGGTGGCCAATTCATGTGTGAAAGGGAAGAAAAAATGCATTGATGGGATAACTTGGTCATTCAGTACATTCAGGTACTCAGCTGACTTTATTTTATTGCCGCATAACGTTGCTGAGCCTAGACCTGACCAATTGAAGCAACCCCAGATCATAACACTGCCTCCAGAAGCTTGTACAGTGGGCACTGTCCAAAAAAATCCAAACAGCGACTTTGTTTTGGCCAGGCGGTGTATATTTAATGCCCTCTGCTAATAGTATTTCTGAACACACGTTGTGATGTAGTGCACTCTTTCTACACCAGAGGGCAGAAGATCTACGTGGCAGCCTAATCCATCTGGAAGCTAACAAAGAAGCTAGCTGGTAAGCATGTACTCTCTTTTTTTAGACATATAAAAATGGCAAGTTATTCATGTATGCAAAGCACTGTCTATAAATATTACAAAATGTCAGCCTGTCATCAAATGTATTGATATCAAAATGTGGCCATGTAACAACAAACAACCTCATCTATATTTTTTGAGTAGTGTTCCATTTTGTCATAGAAGTCAGAAGTTTGGCCGGAACTGTGTGAGTTTTTGTGTTTTGTGTTTCATATTTTAAGAACAATGGATCACTTCAGGAAATCTGTGTAAGGAGTTGGGAAAAACTGCAATGACCATAAATAATAGCATTTGAACACACACTGTAATGCAGTGCACACTTTCTACACCAGAGGGCAGAAGCTCTAACTGGCAAAAAAGCACTTATGTTCTGCTACAAGGTTAGGTGCTCTGGATAAAAGTATCTGCTAAATGCAATGTGATGTTTTTTCATGTAATGTTATGTAATGTAATTATATGTCATTTAGTGTAATGACTCTGTGACGTGAGCTGTGCGGATGATGGAGTACAGCTGGATAGTCAGTGATGTCATCTCGCAGATAAACTCAATTCGTGAGGGTGTTTTTCTTCCACAGCTATTGAACATGTCCAGCATTGGGCAGGGATTCAGGTTCGGAGTAGGGGAGGCCGTGGGGAATGCAATAGCCAACTGGGTATTAAATATATGCTCTCACACACTAAAGATATGCTCTCACGCATGAAAGATATATTCTCACACACTAAAGATATGCTCTCACGCATGAAAGATATATTCTCACACACTAAAGATATGCTCTCACGCATGAAAGATATATTCTCACACACTAAAGATATGCTCTCACGCATGAAAGATATATTCTCACACACTAAAGATATGCTCTCACGCATGAAAGATATATTCTCACACACTAAAGATATGCTCTCACACATTAAAGATATGCTCTCACACACAAAAGATATGCTCTCACACATTAAACATATGCTCTCACACACTAAAGATACACTCTAACACACTGAAGATATGCTCTCACACATTAAATATATGGTCGCACAAACTAAAGATATGCTCTCATACATTAAAGATATGGTGTTGATATAATATGACATGGGAGGATATATTGTCCTTGATCCAGTATCAAACCAAAGACTCAAGCACTTTGGCTAAAGCAGATAAATTGAAGATAGTTCTGTAGTTATTCAATGTAATACATTCTCCTTGTTTTAATAAAGGTGACACATAAGCTGACTTCCAGACTGTAGGAATTTTGTTTGAGAAAGTTTAAGCATGAAATAAGTATTTGAAATATGAAGAACAAATTGCATAAGAGGTCAAGAAAGTGATTGTGTTTGTAAGTGAAAAAAACACACAAGGAAATGAAGATACAAAATAACATCTGTGTTCCCGTAATGAGGCTGACAGTTTCCTCATACTTATGTGTAGGGTATGTGTGAGAAAATGATAAAAAGAGAGATAGCTCTTTTTCAAGTATTACCTCCAAGCAACTCTGGTCCCAAACACAATGTTCTTTGATGACTAACCTTGCCCCATATTAAAGGTGTTTTTAATGAACCCCACAGTTAAAAAAAAAAAACTCTGCTCTGCTACATAGTTAAATAATAAAGAACCAATTGGGAGAATCAGTGTTCATGCAGCAAATGAAAAGTCACAGTTCATGTGCTTGTGGAAGAATGGCTGTTAGCCTGTGCCATCGGGCAACAGTTTGATACTTATTTTGTGAAGTTTAAGGTGCAGTCAGATTATCAACATAATCACAGTTCCTTTTGCGAGAGAGTCAATGCCAATAGATTATCAGAGGAAAACTGAGTCAAGTGTTAGTCGTTTTGCTCCACTTGCCCTTGAATGTATTTGCTTAGTTATTATTTATTTAGTTAGTCGGTTAGTGTTAGTCGGCATGGTGGCACAGTGACTGTGCAGGGAGACCAGCAGTGTGCTAGACCCTTGTTTGAGTAAAGATATGTGCTCACATATGAAAGATATTTAAGTCCCCTTCACATTCCCCTTCTATGTCAGGAAACAAGAAACACATTTGATGAATGTACTGTGAGAAATTTAACAAATTGTTTTTATTTACGGGCATCACTCATGCAAATTATTATTCTTTTAAAAATTTAAAAATTATTCTTATTCTTTTTTCTTCCAAAAAGCACACCTTTACAGTGTGTGTGTGTGTGTGTGTGCGTGTGCGTGTGCGTGTGCGTGTGTGTGTGCGTGTGCGTGTATATGTATGCACGTGTCTGTACATGTGTATGGGTATGCATTACGCGTGAGCCTGCAGGGGAATGTCTTAAATTGCGCACAAGAAAATGAAATGGCACAAATCCAATGGCACGCATCACAGAAAGAAGCTCAAAAACAAGAGCACTCAAAATAAATGTGAGCATTTCATGATCTTAGGGGGCAGATATACTTATCATGACATTGTCATAGACAATACAAAGAGGAGGGTTATAAAACAGGTACGTGCAGGTTTTGCGCAGGCCTTTCCTAAAGGCACTACAAGCTGAGCCTGAATAACAGGTTTGACAAATGCACTGGGGAACATCTGGACAGATTACAGCTGACGTGTGTGTGCCTGTGAGGTTTTTTTTGTCCTGTTGCTGTCCCAAATGACTGCCTGGCTTTGGGAGGGAGGGAGAGAGAGAGAGAGAGAAAGAGAGAGAGAGAGAGAGAAGCTGCCCTCTCAGCTTCATCCAAAATCATTCACTGACACGGCAACAAATCTAACCTTTAAAAGGCTATTTAAATTTTAGGAAATACTTGTGTCTGACTGCAAAGAGTATCACTGGCCATCACTGGTGGGATGCTAAAGTCAAGCCATTCCATTTGATGTTCTGTATTATGATTAATAACGATGTGGGCGTGTGTTAACCTTTATGCTAATGCTATATCACCAGGATTTCCTTGCTTAAATTTCATCTCATAAAATTTTTATTTTAATTTATATAGCGCTTTTTACAAAGACTCATGTCATAACAACGCTTTACTGTGGGAAAAAAAAATTGGCCAAAAAACCAGGCCTGAACCTGCAAAAACCAAGCAGCTGAGGTAAATGCAAGCTGTCCAGGTCCCGAGCCAGGAAAGCATCCTCACACTATCACACTTCACACCACCATCTTAAAGGATGTGGGAACATAGGCTGATGACAATGAATCATTCATTATGTCCAGAACTGGTTTGTCAAGGACAGGCAATAACTCCATCAGTGGCTTTGTGAGCATGGGGTCTAGAAGGCAGGTGGATGATTTGATTAGTTCACTCTGCGGTTTGGAAGTGAACAGTTGGAGGTGTTCTGTCTGTCTAGCAGGCAGCTCAATATTGTCAATACAGCTCTCTCTGTCTGGCATAGAATTCGTCATTGTGTAACAACAAGCTAATTTAGAATATTTATTATTTTTTTAAAATACACTTCAACAATCAACCCCTGACCAAAATTAAATCAAAAATGGCTACATACAATTAAGCCATTTAAATTGTGTCCTTTGTTATATTTTTAATGGATTATATTATAACAAAGTGAAATTAAATATATGAATAAATAATTTAATTTCTGGCTCTAGTGGTGTTAATAAATTGAATTTGATATAGACACATTTTTTACAGGGAACCTTCTGGGGTTTTCCATATTATGTTGGTTTCAGGGAACGAATGACAAAGACTGACCTGTGTAAGAAATATGACCAGTAAAATGTAGGACAACCAGCTCACCTTGAGAAAAAAAGCATGTAAATAATACTGTACATTTGGGATAACAAATGGTAGCATGGTCCCCATAGGGTAAAAATCTAATTTTACATAGTTTGTGATATCTGTTACACAAAAAATGCATGAAAAAGAATGACCTGCGTAAGAAATATGACCTGATGTGTTACACGCAGTTCCGGGTATTTGATAGCATAGAGTAAACATCTCTATTAAGTCCACTGCCTCAATTTAAAAAAAATAAATGTAGAGATGAAAGGAAAGATTCATTTCTCATTTGAAGTTCCATGAATTACATACAGTCCTAAGCATAATATCTGTCCTAAATCTGATACTGGAAACCTAGTTAATTTTTTTTATCACACGTTGAAATGACCATGTCTAGCATGACCTAACTCATGATCAAATATTGAGTTATATTCATTCTGGGGCAAGCCAGTGCCATGGGCAAGGAAACATAAGAAATGCATGGAAAGTGTTGAATTAATGCAAGAAATAGGACAACCAGCTCAACCTGAGTAAAAATATGTAAATAATACCGTGCACATGTGAAACCAAAAGGTAGCATGATTCCCATGGACCAAGAATCTAATTTCAATAGATGGCTGCATTCCAGGTAAAGTAATTCATAAAAGTTCTGGAAATGAGAGTCGACTTTAGAGGGGAAGAACACTAAATCCCATCACAAAGACTTCACTCCCTGCCAACCGACAAACAGGAGGGTGAGCGACAATAATCTCTTATTTACGTTGGTTTGAGATCACCGAAGGATGAAACATTTCACTTAGTTGCATGTTTTATTACACATTTAAATCAGTGTCATGTCAATTTTTTGAATACATTTCTGCAGGTTTCCTTGGTCCAGAGTCGCTTGCATCGCATACAGGAAACTAGCAGAAAATATTTCTCAGTCATTCATGTTTTGACACCAAAAAGAACATGTCCTCTGTCGTTACAGGTATGCCACTCAAATGCAGCTCTGTGAAGAAACTGGACTGTAAAACATTCCAGCAGCAAACGGCAATATTTTCATTGCATTCTGGCATTATGGTAAGCATATATATGTATGATTAAGGAGTTGGTCTTGTAACCTAAAACCTAAAGGTCACAGGTTTGAGCAAGGCACTTAACCTGCATTGCTTCAGTATATATCTAGCTACATAACTGGATACTATGTAAATGTAAAAAAAAGTTGTATAAGTCGCTCTGGATGACAGCATCTGCTAAATTCCTGTAATGTAATATATACACAGAGCAGTATATGTCTACTGTACTGTAGCAGTGGTAAGTACATGTTGTGTGAAGTACAGAAGACACACGCAGGGTAGGGATGGGTTTGAGTAATTAATCAATTACTCGCATGATATGTGCCCACTCCATCTTTTTATTGTTTCATAAAGATGCATATGAATAGAAGATATTTTTTCATCTAATATGAATAGAATGAAGCTAATTATTTCCAAAATGCATGTTTTGATTAAAATGATGCTTTTTGTCAGTAAAGCCATTGCATAAGTTGGATAATGTCAGAGGGGCTGTGCATTACGCAGTTTGAATGCCTGAGACAATTTACCTCTGTCAATTGTAATAAAGAAATGCATTTCAAAATATGCAATTTCATTGCAATAGAAACATTACTTAAGTATTCCAGAAAATATCCCATATCCTATGTCACTTAGCAAGGAACGCATCTTTCTAGTAACCTTCTAAGGAGTGCCAATTGTAAAGTAAAACACATCATGTTGTTCCTCTATTCTTTTCCCCCCCCAAATTTAGCATAGATATGGCATTCCTCAAATATTTATGCTAAATATGACTAATTTCTTTCTCAGATTTAACTGGAATGCTAAATAAACCTTTTAATTCATATTTTCAGATTTAACAGACACATCTCAAAATATACTAGATAAATAGCTTCAGGGGAAGCACCACAAGTGAAAAGGTTGTTTCTAACTTAATCGGTCAAATTTGAGATATTTTATGATATTTAGCTTCTACAACTACTGTAGTTTCATAATATATCAGGAACAATGACCAGAATCTATTTAATTGTAAATGGTCATTACATATTTCCTGTATGAAACATATTTTTTTTTAAACTTAACTTGTAGGTATAGCTACCAAATTTTACATGGTTCTTCTTAACCAAAATAGATTTTTTAAATATATTTTATAATTTATATTTTATGGGGTATTTTATGTAGAAAAATAGCAAAACATCCAGATTATTTTTGGCATATACTGACAAATACAAAAACCTATTGGTTTGTCATGTCATCACGTATACACTCGTGGTACCTCCCCTTAAATGTTAAATCGGATTTTTTTAAAAAAATGTAATTAAAAAATAAGTATTTAACATATCTAATATCTCTATTTCAGAAGCAAATATATAGTAAAATATAAATATATTATTCAAAAATCTTGTTTCAAAAATAACTATTTATTTTAAAAATATATATTTACTTTATATGATTATATCTTACATTGTAAATTATTTTAAATTATATAATATAATATATATTACAAAATACCACAAATCTGTGTTTAAAAGTTAAATATCTGAGGTTCAAATATCACTTGACTGTGTGTATACATTGAGTACAGCACAACACGAGTGAAAAATATCACTCCCGATCACCTATAAGCCTGCATTTAGTACCATGTTGCACACCATTTAACACCTTACGAGCCACATGTTACTTTCTACAAGAAATCTACCACACGTAAGAAACCTTAAATTTCTCATTTACAAAATTATTTTACTGTCACAAATCAAATGTAATAGAATTTCTCATTATTATTATTATTATTAAGATATCAACAAAAATGGCTCCAAACACAGTGAGGTGTACACTAACAATAATTATTATTATTATGAATAATAATAATAATAATAATAATAATAATAATAATAATAATAATAATAATAATAAAACAGAATTCACATTTGCTATGTTTGTTTGTCACACAGACATGCACAGAATACAATGGAAAACTCACTGTAACTTTAACTGTAACAGTTAGGTATAGCTATGCTTTCCAGAAACAATAATTGAAGACATCATCTGTTGAACTTATAACTACAATAAAAACAGGGATGCAGGATAACACAGTAGTAAGAAAAATACAGAATTCCATGAAACAGAACCTTCTTGCAGGGCAGCAGTGCTACCCACCACTCCACTGCGCTGCCAGTCACACTGTTCCCTTCTCCTATGTTCCAGAACAGGCACAGGGTCCCTCTCTCACATGTTCTAGAACAATCTCGGTGTTCTTCTAATGTGTTCCAGAGCAGTTTCAGTGTTCCCCACTCCTCTGTTCTAGAACACTTTCAGCATCCACTTCTCCTGTGTTCTATAACAATCTCAGCATTATTCTGTGTTCTAGCACAATCTCAGTGTTTCTCTCTTCAGTGTTCCAGAAATGTGTCAATGTTCCTCCCTCCTGTGTTCCAACATAGTCAAAGTGTTCCTCTCTTCTGCTGACCAGGTCACAGTGTTCCTGCTTGTGCTACTTCCTGTGGCAGCCCTCTCTGTTCCTGTGGTCCAAAAATTCCTTCCATTGAACTGTGAAGATATCAACAGAAATGGCTCCAAACACAGTGGGGTGTACACTATCTATCCTGCAGGACACACCAAAGCTGTCCAGGTGTACTGTGACATGGGCTGTGAAGATGGTGATGAAAATGATCGAGGAATGTGGACAGTAAGTAACATCACCTGTCGGGTAAACTAACATGCTCACCTAATGAGGGTCTCTCTTTTTCATAGCTGGGCCTCTGTGGAAACATGTGCATTTGAGCATTGAACTGCTCGTATAGACACTCAAGAGGGTGCTGGGGGCAATGGTTAAGGTTATTATGTGTGATGATGATGATGATAATGATGGTGATGATGATGACAGCAATACCAATGGATCTTGTGGTGGCGGTGGTGGTGGTGATGATGATGCTGGTGATGATGTTTAAAGATAATGACATTTGTGATAATGAAGATAATGATGATGATGATGGCAATAATGATGATGGTTATTGATGCTGATATTAGGTTATTGATGCATTTTTCAGGTGATTCAGAGGAGAATGGACGGCTCTCTGAACTTCCACAGACCCTGGGATCAGTACAAGAGTGGATTTGGGAACCCAGCTGGGGAGTACTGGCTGGGTAAAACCATAATGTACACCATAATGTATGATTAGTGCTCCCACTCTCTCTTGATCCCATTCAACCTGGTTTCACTGGCAGTACATTATAACTTCCACTAGAGGAACAGGAGAATGAGTGCATGGGACTCAAAAAAAGAATGGGGTCAGGAGCCAGAAATAACTGTTAATTCCACCTTAAATACCAATGTTCAGAACACACTTTGCGATGAAACTAATTTCATTGTCCACTGAAATGGGGGGAAAATTATAATGATTTGACATGTTAGTTTCTTCATTTGACAGACTTTTTGAGGGGAAAGTGTTTTAAACATGGTGGCTGCCTAATATTCATTGGCTGAACATGGTCAAGAAAAATAAAAAGCATATTCTTCATAATACTCTTCCCCATAGTCCACAATGCAGTGGGTGAACCTGGAAAGTACTGGTAGGACGGTCTGTGCTGTTTCCTTGAGGTTACAAACAACAGACCGTATGTTTGATGTAATGCTACACCTCCAGATCAAGGGCCTTCAGATCTGACTCCTACACTGATGTGCAACTGCAGGGCTGGAGAACATCTTCCTTCTTACTTGGACAAAGAAGTATGAGTTGCGGGTGGATATGGAAGACTTTGAAAGAGGAAAGGTTCATGCTCAGTACTCCTCTTTCTCAATCGACCCTGAGTCAGAGGGATACAAACTGCATGTTAGCAGCTACATTGATGGAGGTGCAGGTGAGCAGCTGGGCAATTTTATCTTACTTATAGTCATACATTTTGAAAGTGGCAATTTTTTTTGCATAACATACATGTAAGAGCTTTATGGCGTACTCTGGTTTCACCGTGAAATGTCTTACAGGTTATCAAACTTTCCTCAATATCTTTAGCTACAGTATTTTTAGCAGCAAGAAAAGATTTTGAGCAGTCTTCTGAAAATAATCAGCCTGTCTGGCATCAGCTCAGAAGGTTTAGTCCATGTCATCATTGCTAGGTTACTGCTCAGACCTCAGGCCACACACTACCACTTGGCAGGAAAAGACATCTAATACTGTGATTTTACTAAACATTAAATACATACAAGGGAAAGCACACAGAGTAGTCTAAGCAGGTACCCTGATCACACCACTTAAGACTGTTTGCCAAAAACACTTTGGTGAGCTTTCATTTGTATGTATTTAATGTTTAGCAAAAAAGAAAATGCTGCAGGCTACAAGTCATAATGGTCATATACCATCTGTGTACTGTAGATGTTTTCAGTATTAAGGACATGCCTTTAAAGGACATTAAGTACAGCGAAATTAAAATGAAGCTTTCGTTAAATAAAAAGGTAGTTGCAAAATAAATGAAAGAATACTTATTTCATAATGCCTCAAAACCATAAAACTATGATTTAAAAAAAAAAAATTTTGATCAGTTTTCAAGCCATAAAATATCATACCATTGCATCTCTACATGCAGTCATTGTGTCTCTGTGTTTCTGCTGCTGCTCTGAACTACAGGAGACTCCATGGCTTACCACAATGAGAAGAGGTTTTCCACCTTCGACAATGACCAAGATACCTGGGGAAGTAACTGCGCTCTGCTCTACCATGGAGGATTCTGGTTTGACAGGTGTCTTCATGCAAACCCAAACGGCTTGTACACATGGGGTCAAAGAAGCGGCTCGCCCATCAGCGTTGGTGTTCAGTGGCGAACGTGGAAGGGTGATTACTACTCCCTGAAATCTATCAGCATGAAGATCCGATCTGTGTCTCTGGAACGGTGGGAGGAGTAAACAGAGCTCCTCTCCCCTGCCACGCCCACTTCCCCTCTCCAATTTGCCTACTTCCTGTGTCTAAAAAGACTGCTTCCTATCACTGAACAAAGTACTAAGAATGTAATCAGACTTTATTTTGTCTCTTGGTGTCTGGTGTATCTTAGTGTCTCTACGTTTATCCAAAATGTCTAAATTGTGCGTTGCTGTAAATCATGACATCAACCAATCATATATTACACTACAAATAAACTGTTTTGACTCATGAAACTCACATTTGCATAATTCTGTGAGAATTACTGACCTTTCATCAGTATAAGGGTCTATGTTATATAGGGGTGCAAAATAGAATAAAATGATTTTTGTTCATTATAGAGCATAAACATTTGCCCATTATGATAGTTTGATCCACGTCAGCAAGGCTAGAGTTTGCTTTAGCCATCCTGATTAGTCTGCAAAATTAGTAAAATTTTCCCAAAACCAAAGGTAAAACAATTATGCCTCAACAAGTGCTTGTATATTACGGCGTAATGTTAGAGTTGACTGCACAATATTGTATTGAAGCAACAATACAAGCTGTTGAGCAGGGTTATAACTATAAGAATTAGACATGCAATACACCACTGCAAGCTCATACTGCACACTATTGGATAAAAATGGTATCTCTCAAACCAGAATGAATGTAAAAGAGATATGTGGACATAAACAACTAGTGGGGTTTTGTGAGTGGCTGATGTAAATGCCGACCCCCACTTTGTATTTGAGAACAAATGCATTACATTACATTACATTACATTACAGGCATTTAGCAGACGCTCTTATCCAGAGCGACGTACAACAAGTGCATTGGTTCACGATGTAGAGGTGCAAAAGAAACACTAGAGTGAAGTAAGGATCGTAGTGCCAGAAGTGACCACATTGATCGGGACTCCAACCCTGTAGAGTAAGCTGTTCAACAAACAAGAATCCTACCAAGTACAAACTAGCACTGGAATCACATTTGCCTAATCAGACAAAAACAACAACCCTGGCAAATACACTAACGTAATCATATTATCCTAACTAGGTACAGTGAGCTAAACTATAGGCTAGGGAGGGGTGGGGAGAGGTGCAGCCTGAAGAGATGAGTCTTCAGTCTGCGTTTGAAGGTGGTAAGATTCTCTGCTGTTCTGACCGCCACGGGGAGGTCATTCCACCAGCGAGGGGCCAGGACAGACAGCAGACGGGAGCGGGAAGTACAGACGCGAAGAGGGGGAGGTGCCAAGCGTCCAGAGGTGGCAGAACGGAGAGATCTGGCTGGTGTGTAGGGTCTGATGATCCTCTGGATGTACCCTGGTGCTGACCCCTTAGCTGCCTGGTATGCAAGCACCAAGGTCTTAAATTTGATGCGAGCCATAACAGGCAGCCAGTGGAGGTCAGTGAGCAGGGGGGTGACATGGGAATGTCTGGGGAGGTTGTAGACCAGACGTGCTGCAGCAATCTGGATGAGCTGCAGGGGTCTGATGGCGGATGCTGGCAGACCAGCCAGTAGTGAGTTGCAGTAGTCCAGGCGGGACAGGACCATCGCTTGAACCAGAAGCTGGGTTGCGTAGGTGGTGAGGAAGGGGCGGATTCTCCGGATGTTGTACAGGAAGAACCTGCACGTTCGACTCACCGCCGTGATGTTCTGGGAGAGGGACAGTCTGTTGTCCATCACCACTACAAGGTTTTTTGCGGTGGGTGATGATGACACCACGGTATCCCCTAGGGAAATAGAAAAGTCAAGAAGGTTAGAGGATGGGGCAGGGATGAAGATCATCTCCGTCTTACCTGGGTTCAGCTTAAGATGGTGGTTATCCATCCAGCTCTGGATGTCCCTCAGGCAAGCAGAGATGCGAGCTGAGACCTGATTGTCAGGGGGGGTAAGGAGAGAAAGAGTTGGGTGTCATCAGCATAACAATGATAGGACAACCCATGGGCAGAGATTACAGGACCAAGAGATTGGGTGTACCGGGAGAATAGGAGGGGACCTAATGTAATGTAATGTAATGTAATTATGCACATTTATTTCTGAAACAGATTGTTCAAGACAATAAATAACCACTAAATCTTTAAAGGGACATATGCACATGCGAAATCGATGGTTAGATTGTATATTAATTCCATATTTAGTCACAGATACTGACGTGGTATAATTACACAATAATGCCTCTTGTTTATTTAGTGCACATCTTTTTTCACGACTGTATTGGCATACCTTTGTATTGTACCAATATTGTTGGCTTTATCTTGTTGCAATGATGGATTGCAAATTTCTGGTGGTGAAAAAATGTTTTTATGAACTGCCAGATAGACAATATTGTCCAGTATGTCATGCTTGAGGAGTGTAGCTGCAGATGAGACTGGAGGGAGGGGGTGCATGTTAAATGGACTACCTACAAGACAATGGTGGCACTTAGAAACTCTGTATTTTGCATAGTTGTCTTGTATCATCAACTAATGAAGCTAGAACAGAGCTTGTTTCCATTGCAGGAGCACTGAATAACTGAGGTGAGCAATCCAAGAACATTGGCATCCTGGCCACTGGGGTGCTTGTGCAAAGGGTTTAATAGTTTTTAATTAAACATTTGGGGCTCTATTTTTCAGTATCAATGTTGCACGGCACATGAGTGCCGTCAAGCAGGGCATGTGGATGCATAGGGCGATACTAGTGAATGTTGGTATTCTCGTGACCCAAGGTGAGGACTGTACAGATCAAAGTGCGCTCTGCACCTGGAAAATGGACTGGATTATACTGAATATACTAGCAGTGGGTGTGGTGCTGCTGGATTTATTAATAGCCAATCAAATCTATTCATTCTCTCTAAGAGCTGTGTGCATTGCGCAGGGCATACTGCCAAATGTATTAGTCTGACTGCAATGGAAGACAAGGATACGGATATACTAATCAGAGCTTTCTTGCAAGATGTCATTTTTTGGGACTTGCAGAGATGGGCTGTCTCTTTTTAAAAAAATGAATGTTTGAATTTGCTTCTGTCAGAATTAAAATGAAACATTTACTATACATTTATCATGGGCCAGTTTTAATTTCCCATTAAACCTGTATCTAAATATGTTGACCGCGCTATGCTCCAACAAAGAAATAATGACAACAGTAATTAAGTTTTATTAAACAGAGAACATCATACAATGCCAGTGATACGATTCACAGCAGTAAAATGACTTGGAGTTCCTCTAATGAAAGGAAAATTATGACACGAGTCCATTAGTAATTCACAACAACACTATGTTTTAACTGAACTGAGCAGGATTAGATGAGTTGTGGTTTCAAATGCACTCATTTCGATAAACCAGTGGTTCCAAATCAACATAGGTCCGACTTGTATTGCTTACTCATAGACATTTCTAAGCAAGAAAACAGCAAGTCTGTCCTCATGCAGCCTTGGTCGAACATATAAATATAGAATATAAATAGAAGATATTAGAAGGGTATATAGAAGAGGCAAAACCTGGTTTCCACCTCACACATGATTAGTAACTGGGCAATTAATTATGTAAAGCCAACAAGAAATCAAGATTTGCTGAAAAAGGTCTCTACTCTTCTCTACTGATTTGACTACGATACGTACTGTTTTTGGAAATAAATAAAAAAACTAAAAAAACACAACCTTCCTAATTGTTTGCTGGGATCAAAATCCATGCGCATTTTTCTCCTTTGAACCAAGGGTGCTTTGTCTGGTAAATATAGCAGATACAGTATTAACAATTTATGCAGTTACTTTTGTTGTTACAATTGCACAGCACCTCTATTATAACAGTCCCACACATACTTTGCAGTTGTAACATCGGACTACGTTAACGTTTCTTTAAATTGCACCTGATCCATTTGTGATCACCTCAAACTTAATGCGTCGTATTGTAGCAGGCAAGGATATGCCCTTTATAGTGAAATTTCACAGGTTTTTATCGACATGACAACATGACCTGGCAAGCGTTTGGTCTCCCTACTTCCCCTCTCCTTCACACGCGACTGAGCAGGGAACTTTAAGTTAACCACCTGGGGCGGAATAACCACTAAATCTCGTTAGAGACAAAAGGATAGGGAAAAAAAATAAACAAAAAGAAAACCAATACTCCTATGGGAGTTTATCCCAAAGAAAACGCTTTAGTGACCCGGGTACAGGGTGAAGAACTAAGGCTTAAGGAGAGTCTTCTAAAACAAAACACAGTCTGAAAAGAATGGTGAACGTGAGAACTTTAAGAAAACAGCCCTCACACAGAGGACTGTCAAAAGAATCACGAGAAAGTAGTAGAAATGAGTTAAGATAGTGATGCTAACTTAGTAGCCCACAATCCAATAACCACAAAATTCAGTTCCGCAGTAACTCTTCGCGTAAGACAAAGGACGCAGAAGAGGAACTGATCTAGTACTGAACAAGTAACTAAACCTCCTACCAAAACAGACAAGTTGACACGCAACTCTTCTTTTCTTTCCCCCCCTCGGCCACACAGGTCGAGGATAAGATATCTTCCTGCCTGGCTGACATCTCCACCTGGATGGCCAGCCACCATCTGAAGCTCAACCTCAACAAAACTGAGCTGCTCTTCTTCCCATGCAAGACCTCCTTACTACGTGAGCTCTCAATCACGGTTGATGGCACCACAGTGACTGCCTCTCACTCTGCCAAGAGCTTGGGGGTGGTCCTGGATGACCAACTGGACCTCAAGGAGCACATCAAGGCAATCCTGCAGATTCCTTCTGTACAACATCAGAAGGATTCGACCATACCTGACGACGCACTCCACCCAGCTGCTCGTCCAGGCTACGGTGACCTCTCGCCTTGATTACTGCAACTCTCTCCTTGCAAGCCTGCCAGCTTGTGCCATACAGCCACTACAGATGATTCAGAATGCCGCTGCCCGACTACCCACGTCACTCCTCTGCTGCGATAACTCCACTGGCTACCGGTTGCTGCCAGGATCCGGTTCAAAGCCCTGACCCTTGCCTACACTCCAGCCAACAGGACAGCCCCCATCTACTTGCAGGACATGATTCGATCTTATGTCCCTGCTCGACCACCAGCTTCTCCACCCTAGCTCCCCAGTGGTGGAACGAACTCCCTGTCCCTCTCCGAACCTCCCCCTCACTACCCATCTTCCGCCGTGGCCTGAAGACTCATCTCTTCAGACTATACCTAGACTAACCACTACCACGCTGTATATTTCACTCTAATCCACCCCCCCCCTTTTCATGACACTTGTTACGTGTTGCCCCATCACAGCACTTTTTGGTAATTTGTATTTGTCCTAATACTGTAGCTTATTCTTCTGCCTAGTTGACTTTGCAGAGGTTAGGTCTGAATAGTGTTCACTGTGTGAACTAAACTGTGTTCTTGGCTAGAAATAGCTGTACAAAATAAGTATGGTATCTTACTGAACCTGTGTTTAGTAGTTGTCTATGACCATGAAATGCACTTTTTGTACGTCACTTTGGATAAAAGCGTCTGCCAAATAAATGTAAATGTAAAAGAAGTTGACACTAAAGCAAAGCTTATCGGTTTGCTTGCGGTTTAAATAGACAGGTGCAAATCGTAAACAGATTTGCACGCGTAAAATTCCATCAAGAAAACAATCAATCAATCAACGGCATAATTCAAGCAAGGACATCAATCAAGGAAACTAAAAGGCCGTAATAACTGAAGGAAAGGCACATGAAAAAACAGATAGCCATAAAAACTGAAAGAATGATGCAGGATGGAAAGGAAATGGTGATAACACCCAAAACCATGACATACAGAGCCTACTCCCTTTGAGAAAAAATACTTCCTTACATTATTACTTATTTAACACAAATGCAAATTATTTCTAATTATGTTTACTACATATTACATTTATTATGCCAAAAAGAGGGATTGTGTAAAGTTCTACATGAATTGTCAAACTCTGTTTACAAATGCAGTTTGTCTATAATTTGAACCAGTACTATAGCTATCAGATTAACTACAGCCAATTAGAATTAAAATATTATTCAAGTTATGTATATTTTCATTCTTCTTGTTACAGACCGGTGCAAGAAAAAGAATGAAATATAGTACCCAAGGGACAACAGTGCAGTTTAAGAAAAAAGATAAACAATTAACAATAAATGCAAAGTATGCATTTTCCTGCTTCAAGGATTCATATCAAAGCCCAAATTCATATCACATGCCCTACACTGTGCTGTGTTTCATACCATACACCTGGTCTGAGCAAGCAGGCGGCGAGGGTACAAATCGTACACTAGATGCACCAGAAGATTGCAATGAGCTGCAACAAAATTACAGGCCACATCTGGATCTTGGCTGACACACCCCCAGCAGCAAAACTCTCCTACCACTTCGGCACAGGGCGAGCCAGGAAATGACCAAATGGCTCAGGCACGTCAAAATGTATGATGAAAAAATACCATTTTGCCAGTGGAATGGCTTGCAACATGCCATGCGCCAGCAGGAAATTACAGCCCTTGACATTTATTGAGGGATGATTTGGCTTCATAATGCCATACTATGTCAGAAACAGGTCTCCATGTTATAAAGAACAAGAATAATCAATCGAGAGATTGGCTGGATGTGTGGTTATATGTTGGGTGTTTCATTTTGTGGGTTTTGGTTTACGGTTGACCCTAAGTGTTCACATTTGTGATGTTTGAAATTTTACCTCCCACCACTTGGCTTGATGTTGCTCTTTCCCCTGATTTATGCCCTTGTCCTCTCATTCCACTTGATAAGAGAAGTAATGGAATATAATGGGAATGCAAGAGGAAGTGTTTGTGCTGATTGGTGCACACCAGATTTCTTGCATTATTATTTGACAGTTAGCTGGACTTATTATTGGTTTTATTGGTTATTAAACCCTAAGATGTCTGACCTCAGTTTCTTTCCTCTCCTGTCCCTGCCAGGTGTACTACTGAGGCCTATTTAACTACAATTGAATCAACTACCAGTACTTTTTTTATTTCAATTGCACCCCACAGCTAAGATGTTCACAAACTCAGAAGGACTTCATGCCAATGTCACAATCTATGATAATCTCTCTCATAAACTATCACCCTAAAAACCTCTTTTGTTTTAATGACACAACGTGCACTGTTTTTTGTCTTCCCCAAGGGAAAAAGCACTCCAGTCATCGCCAGTTCCCTCCAGGTTGCATTGACTTGTCACACAGTTTTCTTAAGCTGTTTGTTTTGGCCAAAAAGACAAATATTTAACACAGCAATAATGACACAATGAATCCAGGAAATGACAACAGGACAGTGTTTATTTGGAAGCAGGTGATTACAAACACACACATGAAAGCAGAGTGGCCTTTGGTGAGTTTAATATTAGAATAGGAGAGAAAGTGAGTCATTAAATCATGATATTTTTTCATTTTATATCCAAAGTTGACCCAAGTAAGCATTCCAATGCACCATACTATATGAGTGTGACCTATTGTTTCTCAATCAAACCAATGAAAAAAAATTAATTATTTAATTTTAAAATACTGAGACAAAACAAAAAGTGATTAAAGCATCAATAAGTAAGAAGTAATTTTGAGGTAATTATAACAAAAAAGGTCTAATAATCTGTTCAATCTGAAGAAGAACAGAGAATGGTTGTGCCATGAACATAGAGAGGGTGTGGCACAAACAGGAAGTGGATTTAATTTGTAGTTCCCCTTCCTAGTTCTTTACATGTTCTAGAGACAAAGGTCTGATCTTCATGGAGATGGCTTTCAAAGAGTAATAGGTCCCCTTCCAGCCGTCCCACAGGATACCTCTACGATGATCTGAGTGGCGGCCCCATTTGTACAAGCCATTGGGGTTTGCATAAACAGTGTAGGTGTACCAGAACCCTCCATGATAATTTTCAGCAGTATAAGAATTACTTCCGTGGTCAAAAGTGGAAAACTGCCTCCCATTGGAATACCTGAGGTAGTCACCTGAGAAACAGAGCAAGAGCATGATCACATAATGACAAAGTGGACCTTAGGTTGTGCTTACATTCCTATGGCAACATCAGACTCTACACACCAGCCAGACCACTCTGTTCTGCAGTCCTCCCCTCAATTGCGCGACCACCCACACACACACACCCACGTACACACACGCACACACACACACCAGCAGCTACATTGCTCACCTACACCTTCATCAATGTAGTTGTCAATATTCAGCCTGTATCCATCAGACTCCGGATCCAGAGAGAAGGAGCTGTACTCAGCATGGACATTTCCTCCCTCAAAATCTTCCATGTCCACCCTCAACCTGTACTTCTTTTGCCAACTAATAGCAAAGATGTTATCCAGACCTGCGGATGTACATCAGTAAAGGTCTCAGAACCAACATTAAAAGAGTGGGATTTATGGCTGGTATTTGAAACAACACTGAGAGAGTTCTGGAACAGGCTTCTGTGATAACAATACTGAAAGTTTAAGAACATGCTTCAGTGGCAATGTGAAAGTTCTAGAATGGACTTCAGTGGTAATGATGGCAATAGCATGAACAGCTCTGTGTGAAAGTCGTTGAGCTGAATATTAGGTCAGTTTATAGAATATCTAAACCAGTAGTCTCCAGAATTTATCAATGCATTATGGGAGTGTAAATACCTTACCCAGCCAGTGTTCTCCAGAAATATCCCCAAAGCCACTCTTGTACTGATCCCAGGGTCTGTAGAAGTTCAAAGAGCCATCCAATCTCCTCTGAAACACCTGAAAGACGCAAGTAAATTCACCAGTCAGTCTCACTAATATCAGCATCAATAATCACCGCCACCACCATCATGATCATCATCATCATCATCATCATCATCACCAGTATGATCATCATATGCACATGGGTTCCACACAGACCTCAGAGCTGTGGAAGACAGATACTCTGAGCAGATGAGTTTATCTGACAGCTGATTTTACTCACAGTCCATCCTCCTTTGTCCTCCTTGTCCTCACAGTCCATGTCACAGTACACCTGGACAGCTTTGTTGTACTCTGGAGGATAGATAGTGTACACCCCACTGTGTGTGGAGCCATTTTTGTAGACATCATGACAGTCCTCAGGAAGTTGTGCCTGGGCTGCAGGAAGAGAGAAGGCTCCCACAGAAAGCAGCACGAGCAGGAAGACTGAGACCTGTTCAACAGGAGAGAGAGAGACACTGTAACTGTGCTGGAACACATGGGAGAGCGACACTGAGACTGTACTGGAACACAGGAGAGAGGACTTGTAATTTACCATATCATGTTTCATTATATATTCAAGATTTACACATTATCCATATGTATTTGGATGCACTTGCGCTGCATTTCAGGCTCAGGGAATTACTACAGAATTAGTTCAGCATGTGAGGGAGAGACTTACCATCATGCTGGACTCCAAATAAGGTCGTGTTCAGGTGTTCAGGTTGGATGTCACACAGCTGAATCTCATAAAACCAGGTTGTGCTGAGGTGATCTTAAAAAAATAAATAAATAAAATAAAGTTGTTCCCTTGCTCAGATTCCTTTGATCCAATCAACATTTACATTTTGTCTTTCGTCATTTAATCAAAGGTTATATGAGGAGTGATTTACAAAGTGCATAAAGCAGTTATTTTAACAGGTGCACATTAAAAATCATTAGAGAGAGAGAGAGATAGATATAGATCATTATTTTATTAATGAATTAATGAACAAATAAACATTCCAGCTCACCAACCTTTGCAGCCTCTGAAGTGTTAGTGATGTTCTGGGTGTTCCTGTCCTCTTTTATAAGGGGCCTTTTTGGAATGATTGGAATGAAGCCAGTTGACATTGGGTTTGGCAGGTATGCCATCCTGCCAAGTTACGCCTTGGTGGGGGCATGCCCCATACCTATACAGGACCGAGAGTTTGGCACTTTTCAGGGTTTCTCACAGAAATAACCACAACAGCCACAGACACTCAGCCCTTAATAACATTATATTCTGTACATTCTGACCCCATTTCAACAGACAGATTTCATCAACAACTTCACATGTCCACACAATAAAGCCCCAAACTAATGGGATTTTGCGTTTTCTCCTTCTACTTCTTCTCTTTCTTCTTCTTCTTCTTCTTCTTCTTCTTCTTCTTCTCATTCTTATTTTTCCTGCCGCCTATCCCACTAACAACATGTCTCCCCATTGGACATTTTACCGACACCAGCCAAATCTTCACCTACACGACCCAATCAAAAACTCGCATACACACGCAAAATACCCATACCTTTTTACTCTGAAACATCTTCAGCACAAAAAGCTAGTCTGCCTGTGGCCTAGTGGGCAAGGTTACAGTCTTGGGAACACAGGGTCGTAGGTTCAAGCCCAGCTAGGAACACATTTCTTTAACCTGCTTTTACCCTCACTAATAATTGTCTACTACTTCTCAATTAATGCTTTTACACCATATCTACCCGCCGTTCACCGAACGTATACACTGCATTATGACGTACCGTCTGCACGTTTAATTATTAACCGGCTACAATATTGCAAAGCCATATGCATTCAACGGGAGTTCTTCTCTGCTTACTCGCCTGTGTTCTTCTTTAAAACCACGGACATGTTTGCTAATGATATTTCACGCATTGCATAGCTATGTCATGGTGCTGCCCTAACAAAGTCACAGACTGGTAAACCTCCGGTTGAAGGATTGAATCCCGCCTCGCCCTCAGGCAGATAATTTCCTCTTTTACACTAACGTTTTCTTACGCTTATATTTGCTTTACCAAAACTCACTCACGGCCACCCATATGCATTTCATGACGGAAAATGTATTCCTTTTATTAAAAAGTTACACCAGTTCACCACTGTGCCATTTCTACTAACTATATTTCTTCACTTGGCTACCGTACAAAACCTTCTTCTCAGCAAACGCCACGTCTCTACATTCATGTTACCTCGCCCTGTTCTCTATCTAACCGCATACAAACAATTACTACGTATGTACGTTCTGCAACTCCCCATTAACCCTCCTGTTATGTTGCGGGTCAAATTGACCCTTTTTAAAGTTTGAAAATCTTCTTCTACTGGCCTTAATTAGTGTAATCAACATTTGAAATGAAAATGGTTCATTTCATGTATTTGCAAACCCCCCCTGCATGTTTATATCACAGAGATACTGTTCGGGTCCATTTGACCCGACAGTGAAAGTGGAGGCTAAAAGGGGTCAGAAGTGTCAAATTTAGACCATTTCTTTCTTTGCAGATGTGAGACATAAGGTATTTCCTACTCCCTCCCACCATATTTCACCCCAATCACACACACACACACACCTGCATGCACACACACACACACACAGACACACACATACATGTTTGTATTGCTATACTTGTGAGGACTTCCCATTTACTTACATTCATTCCGTAACCTCTAACCCTAACCCTAACCCCAACCAATACATGCCTAACCCTAAGTCCTAACCCTAAAACAGCCTCTTGAACTTGTGGGGACCAGAAAAAGGTCCCCACCTTGCGTAATTTTCCTCATCCTTCTATCCTTGTGGGGACATTTGGTTCTCACAAAGACAGTAATACATGTCAATACACACACACACACACACACATTTCACCCCAATCTAACACACACAAATACGCACATACATACAAACACTCTTTCTCCTTATTATCCATTATCCCTACCTCACCTGTAAAGTGCGAGAAAGTGCAGATATGCCGAACTGTTGGTGATCAAGTATAGGGCCCTTCAATTGTCCAAGTTCGTCTTCACAGACACCACAGCCCTAGTGTCTCATGAGCACTCTCCATGAAAATGCCGAAATCAGCACCAGAGAGGACCAGAAACCAAGCATGATCCTAGATTGCAATGCCACCGAAGGGGGGGGTGGAACAACTTGGACAAAGTAATGAGGTCCTACAGCACCAAGCGAATGACTGTGCGCTGGCCTTTAGGCATCTTGTATAACATAATTGATGTATCGGCCTACAATGCGTTCATCATCTGGATGGAGATTTTTCCTGAGTGGAATGTGTCAAAGCTGTACAAGAGGCGCATCTTCCACGAGAAGCTGGGGAAGGCACTCGTGGTACCGCATATACAACGGAGGCAGCACAAGTATCCCAGCCACTGCAGCCACAGTGAGGGAGATCCAGGAGAGGGCTGCACCTAGTACACCAGTGCCTGAGGTAAGTAAGTGTGTGTGTGTGTGTGTGTGTGTGCGTGCGCGCGCATGCATGTGTGCGTGTCAGGGGATCGGGATCAGCAAAAAGACATAGTAATCATCTCCCTCATCTTTCTAGGTTGCTGCTGGGGGAAGAAGGAAGTGGAAAAGGTGCCAGGTCTGCATGACGTCAAGATGAGCACGACATGTGCGACGTGCAAAATTCATTTGCACAAAGCATACCGTGACGACTTGTCCCAGATACACAGATACACACATTTTTGTTCATTTCTGGTTCTAAACATTCTAAACATTGCATAAATAAAGATTACTTTCAATAAAAATCCTTATGACCCATTTGGCTTGATTTTAAGTGAACGGGTCAATTTGACCCTGAACAGAAGAGGTGTCTCATCTCTATTTAGCAACATCACCCCATGAAAAAATAAATGTTTAAAAATGTAAAACAAATTTAAAATTAAATGTTATATAAAACTAGTGTATTTTATATCTAGGTTTTTCCAATATACAGAAAAAAGAGTTTGAACATGTATCAAACGAGTGAATTATCCTAATGAAACCATGATCTGTGAGAGGTGAATAACACCATTGCACTAAATTTTGATGGAATTGTTAGTAATTAGGTACCCAAACAATGTTTATTAGAATTTTTTGGTTTCTGACAACTTTTGGATGTTTAAACATGCACCGGGTTATATTGACCCGGGAACATTTTTGCTGTACCTGAAAAATGAACAGAACAGGAGGGTTAAAACATTACATTTAAAATCATGATTCACTCATAATTATAACTACTAGTACTGAACATGATAAAAAACACATCAGTGCAATAGATTTCACATGTTACTTAACCCACCACTTTAACAACTAGTGCTTAATAGCGACTGTTATATATACCATTCAATAAGGAAACTAAGCTCGCTCATGGTCACTCGATTTACTTCGCACTATACTCTGTGATCATGTCAACCTTCACCTACATGCCCATTCTGCTAAAAACATATTGTTTCAACTACGCAATTTCATCATTTTATCCTAATTTCTCTCACACTGTTGTTATTTTCTCATATGCAAAGCCTGCTGGGACATATGCATCTGCTCCTATTCTCCACTATCAAGTTCTCTGGTTCTAGCTTAGCAAAACAGCGAAGAGGATTCCCACCTGCAGATAAGCCTATCAAAATGCCTTATAAACCTTACAAACACTAAAAGTGCATCTCCACGAAATAACAGACAACGGAGCAGGACAGAAGGGTACACAAGTTGCGACCTAGGGAGCTCTTATTCTACGGACTTGCTGATTCTTTTGTCAATCAAGGCTCGTTGGATGGCCGTCAAATCCGTGAGTACATACACTGGCCATATTTCACCTGCGCTTCTGATGCGTTTACACTTATACGCCACAGCACCCTTTGTCACAGCCACTGTTTTACATATATAGCAAACCGAAACTGCTACACGGTACACGCTCATCAGACTGTACAAATTCACACAAGGATAGCCATAATCCACAACCGTTTCTTACAGGGTCACTTCGCATTTCTCACTCTCATAATAAAACACTTTGCAAAAAGAAATGATATCTCATCAAAAACACGTTTTCAACGTACAAAAATGCCAACTTACTCAAAAGTATTGATATCAAAATGACGCCAAGTTACGGTACTACAAACAATATAGGCTATCTTGCCTCACCGAAATTACATAAGATGTATTTCAAAGCAATGCTACCCAATATTTCCTCAATTCTTTCAAGTCACTTGGCCCTGTGTTTTGTAATCTTACCATTTTACAATGTCATGCAAACTTTGTGTCAGATCAAACAGTCAAATATTTCGAATTGCCTCACGGAACACATTGAAATTCATATACAAAACTGCTGGTGAGTAACTACAGGAAGTATATTTGTCCAGAAAACATGTTTATACTTGCTTCTGAACTGAATTTGAGTACATGTACAAGTTATTGTATATTTGCTACGTACAATAAATACTGCATGTAAAATACATATTGTACATACATACATATAAAGAACTTCTTTATCCCCATGGTGACATTTCCCTCGCAGCATGTTACATTCACATTTATGAACACACACTTATACTAAGAAACATACTATCATTCACACAACAGAAAGGCTGGGCAGCGAAATACATACAATACTTTTGAGTAACTTTTTGAGCATTTTTGTACGTTGAAAACGTGTTTTTGATGAGATAATTATGTACCTCAGGCCTTCGGATTTAAGCATTCTTGCCTATCGTTCTTGGTGTTACTACTTTTACTACTACTACTACTACTACTCATCACACACACATAAATAAAATGCAGTACAATGTAATAAGATACAATAAGACTTATAAAAACATCAGTCAGTAAATTCAAGTGAAGCGGGATGCTACGTTCCCTTGCTTTGCGGAGCCTCTGCACACCTGTCTGGGTCCTGCAGGTGGAGCTGATTGGCGACTTGATTGTCTGTTTGATGTGCACATGTCCACCTGATGTTCCAAGTGGATGAAAGCTTGAAGACTCTGCAGTTTGAAAACTCATATTTGCTTCCCTGCTAGTGATTTTAGAATTTTCAGCTACCATGTTTTGCTTTCCGTTTAAGTTTTGCATTTGTGTATTTTTCTATTGTAGGATACAGGTGGTCAGGCAGTATATTTTCTTTGTTGTTTTTCAACAGCTTTTCAGATAGTTTGGTCAGAGTAGGGAAGGTGTTTGCCGGAAGACTAACTCCTTATGCTTTGCCTCAGCAGGGAGAGATACTGTAGTACTGTGCTTTGTTTTAGGTAAGGAGTAGCATAGCCCTGGCCTGTCTACTGCCTAAACTGTCAAGTCAAGCTATGTGTGTTAGCGTGCTGTGCACGTTTGTCTTATTGTTTGTAATCAATTTCATCTTTGTACTTGTCTGTATTTGTCTTGACTCTTTCTGGTTTGTGGAATTTGCTTTGTGTGTGCTTCCTATCACTGAACAAAGAACTAAGAATGTAATCAGACTTTATTTTTTAAAGGTTAATTCTCACTTTTATCTCTATTTACTCATTTAAATGCCTTAATGAAGAGGAGTTAAAACTAACGATATGAGGAACTACTAAAGATCTATGAAGCAAAAAGTAAGCAGTGTACCCTGGTGTCTCTTAGTGTCTCTACGTTTATCCAAAATGTCTAAATTGTGCATTGCTGTAAATCATGACATCAACCAATCATATATTACACTACAAATCAACTGTTTTGACTCATGAAACTCACTTTTGCATCATTTTGAAGTGGGAATTACTAACCTTTCATCAGTATAGGGGCCTATGTTATATAGGGCTCTAAGAACCTATCCAAGACCTTTCCAAAACAGAATACAATGATTTTTGTTCATTATAAAGCACATAAATTTGCCCATTATGATTCTTTGATGTCAGCATGGCTAGAGTTTGCTTTAACCATACTGATTAGTTTGCAAAATGAGCAAAATCTTCCAAAAACCAAAAGTAAAAAACAATAATGCCTCAACAAGTGCTTGTATATTACGGCGTAATGTTAGAGTTGACTGCACAATATTGTATTGAAGCAACAATACAAGCTGTTGCGCAGGGTTATAACTATAAGAATTAGACATGCAATACACCACTGCAAGCTCATACTGCACACTATTGGATAAAAATGGTATCTCTCAAACCAGAATGAATGTAAAAGAGATATGTGGACATAAACAACTAGTGGGGTTTTGTGAGTGGCTGATGTAAATGCCTACCCCCACTTTGTATTTGAGTTCAAACGTATGTTTATTTCTGATCAGAATTAAAATTAAATTAAAACAGATTGTTCAAGACAATAAATAACCACTAAATCTTTAAAGGGGCATATGCACATGTGAAAGCAATGGTTAGATTGTATATTTATTCCATATTTAGTCACAGACACTGACGTGGTATAATTACACAATAATGCCTCTTGTTTATTTAGTGCACATCTTTTTTCACGACTGTATTGGCATACCTTTGGGCTATTGTTGGTTTTATCTTGTTGCAATGATGGACTGCAAATTTCTGGTGGTGAAAAAATGTTTTTATGAACTGCCAGATAGACAATATTGTCCAGTATGTCATGCTTGAGGAGTGTAGTTGCGGATGAGACTCGGGGGAGGGGGTGCTTGTTAAATGGACTACCTACAAGACAATCGTGGCACTTAGAAACTCTGTATTTTGCATAGTTGTCTTGTATCATCAACTAATGAAGCTAGAACAGAGCTTGTTGTTTCCACTGCAGGAGCACTGAATAACTGAGGTGAGCAATCTAAGAACATTGGCATCCTGGCCACTGGGGTGCTTGTGCAAAGGGGTTAATAGTTTTTAATTAAACATTTGGGGCTCTATTTTTCAGCATCAATGTTGCACGGCACATGAGTGCCGTCAAGCAGGGCATTCACTAGTATCGCCATTGGGCGATACTAGTGAATGTTGGTATTCTCGTGACCCGAGGTGAGGACTGTACAGATCAAAGTGTGCTCTGCACCTGGAAAATGGACTGGATTATACTGAATATACTATCAGTGGGTGTGGTGCTGCTGGATTCATTAATAGCCAATCAAATCTATTCATTCTCTCTAAGAGCTGTGCACATTGTGCAGGGCATACTGCCAAATGTATTAGTCTGACTGCAATGGAAGACAAGGATACGGATATACTAATCAGAGCTTTCCTGCAAGATGTCATTTTTTGGGACTTGCAGAGATGGGCTGTCTCTTTTTAAAAAAATGAACTTTGTGCCACTCTCATAAGATAAATTTGTTTGAATTTGCTTCTGTCAGAATTAAAATGAAACATCTACTAAACATTTGTTATGGGCCAGGTTTAATTTCCCATTAAACCTGTATCTAAATATCTTGAGCGCGCTATGCTACAACAAAGAAATAATATAAAATGTGTGCAAAACTGACAATCAAGGTTCAATTCAGCTGAATTGTTCCGGCTTTGTGTACCTGTGCAATAAAGTCTAAACTTTCTGAAGAGCTTGCTGCTGTTGTGTCTTTTCCCTCGTGAAATTGTTTTCTACAGATTGGCAATTGGCGTGGATGTCTGTCGGTTCCTAGACACGACACGGGCAAAAGACCAGTCTCACTAGTGGGGTGAAAGTCACTAGTGAGACCTAATAATGAGTCTAACTTTTGCACATTCGTTACCGTGGAACTGGTGTGGAGAGGGTTTTCTGTTCAGGCTAATGCTTTTTTAGACTCCGGTGCAGTGGAAAATTTTATTGATGCCAGTTGGGCGAAAAAACTGAAGCTACCTGTCCAGTTACTCTCTCATCCTCAACACATTACCGCGTTGGACAGTTGCCCGTTGGGTACTGGCCTTGTCAAACGAGTCACTAGTTTTAAAAAAATGAGCATTCCGTTCGACGGTCACGTGAAACGGAGACGTTTCTTTTTAGTGGATTCCCCAGCTTACCCCTTGGTCTTGGGCCATTCCTGGTTGCTTGAGCACAAACCGCACATCGATTTGGGTAATAGTTCGAACCCTATCTTACAGTGAGTTCCCCAGTGCGGGACTCTGAACGAGACTGATATTGGGTCCGAGAGTGATGAGGCGGAGGTTGGGGTGTCCTTTGGTCGTTGTTTCTCTCCTGTTTCCAAGGAACGGGAGGAAAGCCTAGCATGGGACTCCGTTTGAGACTGGGACCCTCCTGCAGACGAATGGTCCCGGAGTGATGGTTCAGATTCAGACACCGAATCTAGGGCTTGGTCCTCCACGTGTTCGGAGGATGTCAATTTGGTCGATGCGATTTCATTTCCGCTCCCAACCAACATTCCGGAAGTCTATCTGCCGCTTGCTGAGGTATTCAGCAAGCAAAAGGCTACTATCTTACCGCCGCACAGACCCTATGACTGTGTGGTCAAATTATACCCAGGCACGGTTCCACCTAGGGGTGCTCTCTATTCCTTGTCTGTCCCAGAAGGCAAGGCCATGAGAGAATATATAAAGGAGGCATTAGCCAATGGGTTCATTATAGCCTCTACGTCACCTGCGGGAGCCGGATTCTTCTTTGTAGAAAAGAAAGACGGTAGTCTGAGACCCTGTATCGATTACAGAGGTCTTAATAACAAGACCCGGTACCCGTTACCCCTCATGAATTCGGCTTTTGAACGCCTCCAATCTGCCGCTGTCTTTACTAAGCTCGACCTCCGTAATGCGTACAACCTTGTGCACATACGCGAGGGAGATGAGTGGAAGACAGCTTTTAACACTCACACCGGGCATTATGAATACCTGGTAATGCCGTTCGGTCTCACCAACGCCCATCGATATTCCAGGCTTTTGTGAATGATGTACTCCGATAAATGCTGGAGAAGTTCATTTTCGTCTATCTTGACGACATTTTAATCTTCTCTAGCAATCTCAGGGAGCACATCAAGCACATTAGCCTGGAGTTAACTGGCCTTCTGGAGGCTCGCCTTTTTGTCAAGGCTGAGAAGTGCGTGTTTCATGCGGAAACTGTCTCTTTCTTGGGTTTCATTGTTTCTGCTGGAAAGATCCAGAAGGACCCGGAGAAAGTTTCTGCTGTACGGAACTAGCCAATCCCAGAATCGGTGAAGCAAGTTCACCGTTTTCTGGGGTTTGCTCATTTTTACAGGCGGTTTGTCCACAATTTTAGTTCTGTAGTAGCCCCCATCACTTACTAAAAAGACGGCATCGGCACAGTTTATTTTGACCCCTCGGGTGGAGGCGGCGGAGGTTGAGTTAAAGAATAGGTTTTGCTCCGAACCTATTCTGCTTACTCCAAATCCGTCTCTCCCGTTCGTGGTAGAGGTTGATGCCTCTGAACTCGGGGTCGGTGCCGTCTTATCGCAGCATTCTCCTGTAGATCAGAAGGTCCATCCCTATGCTTATTTCGCTCGGTCTCTCTCCACGGTCGAGAGGAATTATGACATTGGGGATCGGGAGCTGCTGGCTGTTAAACTGGCCTTAGAAGAGTGGCATCACTGGCTCAAGGGGGCCGAGCATCCTTTTACAGTTTGGACGAACCACAAAAATCTGGAGTATGTCCAAACCGCAAAAAGGCGAAACTCGCGACAGGCCCGCTGGGCATTGTTTTTTGCACGTTTTAATTTTATTACATATCGCCCGGGGTCGAAGAACATTAAGCGGGATGCGCTATCCCAGATTTTTGAGTCCGATGAGGACCGCCCACCGGAGCCCATCATTCCCGCCAATCAGATTCTTGCTTCGGTTATGTGGAGTATCGAGACCGTGGTGCGGGAGGCTCAACGTTTTGAGCCAGATCCTGGGGCGGGGGGGGGGGGTCCCTAACTGTCTTTTTGTCGGGGTACGGCCCCAAATTCTCAAATGGGGTCATTACTCCCACCTCACGGCCCACCCTAGTGTTCACAGGACAAGGGACTTTCTGGCCAGGCGGTTTTGGTGGTCAGGGATGGAAAAGGATGTTCGGGAGTTTGTGTCGGCCTGTTCGGTCTGTGCCCGCAATAAGGGCACTCAGCTCTCACCCGCGGGGCTTTTACGGCCTCTACCTGTCCCGAGTCGCCCCTGGAGCCACATAGCCCTTGATTTTATTACTGGGCTACCGGCTTCTGATGGTCACACCGTTATCCTGGTGGTGGTGGACCGTTTTTTTAAGGCAGCCCGTTTTATTCCTCTGCCCAAATTGCCATCTGCACCGGAAACTGCTCGACTGGTGGTCAGTCATGTCTTCCGGCTGTACGGCTTACCGCTGGACGTGGTGTCGGACCGAGGCCCTCAATTCATTGCTCGGTTCTGGCATGGATTCTGCTCACTTCTAGGGGCTTCTGTCAGTCTCTCATCGGGTTTTCACCCAGAGACCAATGGACAGACCGAACGCACCAACCAGACTTTGGAGAACACTCTCCGCTGTTTAGCTGAGTCCAACCCTACCTCGTGGAGTCGGTACCTCACTTGGGCGGAATACGTATATAACACCTTGCGGAATGCATCCACAGGGCTCTCTCCATTTGAGGTTCAGGTGGGCTACCAGCCACCACTTTTTCCTGATCTAGAGGAAAATATCAACGCGCCATCTGCGGGGCACTTTGCCGGCAGTGTCGAGCAGCGTGGAAAAAGGTCCATGCTTCTTTAATATGCGCCACCGCCAACCAAAAGAGACTAGCCGATAGGCATCGTCGCCCAGCACCGTCCTATCGAGTGGGTCAGCGGGTGTGGCTGTCCACTCGGGACCTTCCGTTGCGGGTTGAGTCCCGTGAGCTCGCTCCCTGCTACGTGGGTCCTTTTAAGATCTTCGAAAGATTAACCCAGTCACTGTACAGTTTCAGCTCCCGCGATCCATGATGATCCACCCCACTTTCCATGTCTCCCGTCTTAAGCCAGTACTTATTAGTGCACTGGCTTCGGCTGACGAACCTCCGCCTCCTCCTCGACTCATTGACAGAGGTCCGGCTTATACTGTGAGAGACGGGTAGGCAGGGGTAGGCAATTCCTCATTGATTAGGAAGGCTATGGTCCCAAGGAGCGCTCGTGGATTCCCGCTAGGGATATTTTAGACCCGGAACTCATCCGAGATTTCCGCAGGCATGGGATGGAAGGATTGTCTCGGACCACTCCTTAGAGGAGGGGGGGTCCTCTCATGGGTTTGGGGTGCAGTTCCGTTTTTTGGCCACCTGGCCTGATTATTACCGCATTGGATGCACCTGTTTCCAATTATTCCTCCCAATGCTGTGATTTCGGCCACCTGCGTCGTGCAAGGCTATTTAAGACGCTGTCTGACTTCAGTCCTTGCTTCAGTGTCAACTTATGTTTTCATTGAGCCGGTAAGGTATTGCAGAGCCTGTTTAATAAACCTCCTGTTCTCGCTTCTCAAGAAGTGTTCCCCCCTTAGAAGGTTTGTATTTTGGTCTGTGTTTCTGGGCTTTGTGACGATAGACTTTTAGGGCTTTACCTTTTCGTTTTCCTGAGCTGCGTCTTAGGTTCTTGGGTATCTCGGTGTTCGACCCCAAGTTTTCCTTTTGTTTTGGGTCTGAGCTGCGACTCAGTTACGTTGGGTTTCCCTGGTTTCTATCCCAACTATTGTTTGTTCCTGAGCGGTGCTCAGTGTTTTTATTTCTCTGTTTCTCACCTTTGTTTTTACAGGGTTGTTTTCTGTTTGGCCGTTTTTTAAAGGCTTGACAGGAAGTTTGAGTTTTCACTCCTGTCAGTCTGTTTTATTGTTTTCCCTTCCTTGTTTCCTCTAGCCTCAGTGGCTTATCTCCTCAGGGATAAGCTTTTCGAGTCCCTGTACAGTTGCGTGTGATCCTCCGACACTCCCCCCTCCCTCACAATGTCTTAACTGAACTGAGCAGGATTAGATGTGTTGTGCTTTTAAATACACTCATTTTGATAAATCAGTGGTTCCAAATCAGTATGGGTCTGACTTGTATTGCTTACTCATAGACATTGCTAAGCAATGAAACAGCAAGTCTGTCCTCATGCGGCATTGGTCGAACATATAAATATAGAATGTAAATAGATAATACATATTAAAAGGGTATATAGAAGAGGCAAAACCTGATTTCCACCTCACACATGATTAGTAACTTGACAATTAATTATGTAAAGCCAACAAGAAATCAAGATTTGCTGAAAAAGGTCTCTACTCTTCTCCACTGATATGACTGCGATATGTACTGTTTTTGGCAATAAAACAAAAAAAAAAAAAACATGACTTTCCTAATTGTTTGCTGGGATCAAAATCCATGCACATTTTTCTCTTTTGAACCAAGGGTGCTTCATCTAGTACATATAGCAGATACAGTATTAACGCACAGCCCCTAGTGGTCGGCACGCCGGTGTGCCGAGATTACTAAACTCAAACATTCGGTGCTACTGCAACCAAAGTGTGAGATAAACACAGAAACGCGTTGTTTCAGTTTCATTAGTAGACGATACATGACAACTATGCCAAAAATGGAGTTTCGCAGCCCCACCATTGTCGCTCCAGTCGTTCATTTAACACGCACCCTCTCCCTGCAGTCGCATCTACAAAACACCCCCCACCCTTGACATAATGGACAATATTGTCTATCTTGGCATTCATAAAAATATTCTTTCACCACTACAAAAATCATATTCCGTCATAGCAACAAGATAAACCCGACAATAGCCCTAAGATACGCCTATACAGCAGTGAAAAAAAACAAAAACAATTAACAATAAATGCAAAGTATGCATTTTCCTGCTTCTGGGATTTATATCAAAGTCAAATTGGACAGCATGTAATCCAAGAAATCCATTGATTGACTTCCAAAAAATACTGTGACCATGCTCAGATTGCACGGGAAAGCCCCGAAATTGGACACATGCCCTACACTGGGCTGTGTTTTATACCATAAACCTGGTCTGAGCAAGCAGGCGGCGAGGGTGCAAATCGTACACTAGATGGACCAGAAGATTGCAATGAGCTGCAACAAAATTGCAGGCCACTTCTGGATCTTGGCTGACACACCCCCAGCAGCAAAACTCTCCTACCACTTCGGCACAGGGCGAGCCAGGAAATGACCAAATGGCTCAGGCACGTCAAAATCTATGATGAAAAAATACCATTTTGCCAGTGGAACGGCTTGCAACATGTCATGCACCAGCAGGAAATTACAGCCCTTGACATTTATTGAGGGATTTTTTGGCTTCATAATGCCATACTATGTCAGAAACAGGTCTCCGTGTTATAAAGAACAAGAATGATCAATCAAGAGATTGGCTGGATGTGTGGTTATATGTTGGGTGTTTCTATTTTGCGGGTTTTGGTTTACGGTTAATCCTAAGTGTTCACATTTGGGATGTTTGAAATTTTACCTCCCACCACTTGGCTTGATGTTGCTCTTTCCCCTGATTTATGTCCATGTCCTCTCATTCCACTTGATAAGAGAAGTAATGGAATATAATGGGAATGCAAGAGGAAGTGTTTGTGCTGATTGGTGCACACCAGATTTCTTGCATTATTATTTGACAGTTAGCTGGACTTATTATTGGTTTTATTGGTTATTAAACCCTAAGATGTCTGACCTCAGTTTCTTTCCTCTCCTGTCCCTGCCAGGTGTACTACTGAGGCCTATTTAACTACAACTGAATCAACTACCAGTACCTTTTTTATTTCAATTGCACCCCACAGCTAAGATGTTCACAAACTCAGAAGGACTTCATGCCAATGTCACAATCTATGATAATCTCTCTCATAAACTATCACCCTAAAAACCTCTTTTGTTTTAATGACACAACGTGCACTGTTTTTTGTCTTCCCCAAGGGAAAAAGCACTCCAGTCATCGCCAGTTCCCTCCAGGTTGCATTGACTTGTCACACAGTTTTCTTAAGCTGTTTGTTTTGGCCAAAAAGACAAATATTTAACACAGCAATAATGACACAATGAATCCAGGAAATGACAACAGGACAGTGTTTATTTGGAAGCAGGTGATTACAAACACACACATGAAAGCAGAATGGTGAATTTAATATTAGAATAGGAGAGAAAGTAAGTCATTAAATCATGATAATTTTTCATTTTATATCCAAAGTTGACCCAAGTAAGCATTCCAATGCACCATACTATATGAGTGTGACCTATTGTTTCTCAATCAAACCAATGAAAAATAATTAATTATTTAATTTTAAAATACTGAGACAAAACAAAAAGCGATTAAAGCATCAATAAGTAAGAAGTAATTTTGAGGTAATTATAACAAAAAAGGTCTAATAATCTGTTCAATCTGAAGAAGAACAGAGAATGGTTGTGCCATGAACATAGAGAGGGTGTGGCACAAACAGGAAGTGGATTTAATTTGTAGTTCCCCTTCCTAGTTCTTTACATGTTCTAGAGACAAAGGTCTGATCTTCATGGAGATGGCTTTCAAAGAGTAATAGGTCCCCTTCCAGCCGTCCCACAGGATACCTCTACGATGGTCTGAGTGGCGGCCCCATTTGTACAAGCCATTGGGGTTTGCATAAACAGTGTAGGTGTACCAGAACCCTCCATGATAATTTTCAGCAGTATAAGAATAACTTCCGTGGTCAAAAGTGGAAAACTGCATCCCATTGGAATACCTGAGGTAGTCACCTGAGAAACAGAGCAAGAGCATGATCACATAATGACAAAGTGGACCTTAGGTTGTGCTTACATTCCTATGGCAATATCAGACTCTACACACCAGCCAGACCACTCTGTTCTGCAGTCCTCCCCTCAATTGCACGACCACCCACACACACACCCACGTACACACACGCACACACACACACCAGCAGCTACATTGCTCACCTACACCTTCATCAATGTAGTTGTCAATATTCAGCCTGTATCCATCAGACTCCGGATCCAGAGAGAAGGAGCTGTACTCAGCATGGACATTTCCTCCCTCAAAATCTTCCATGTCCACCCTCAACCTGTACTTCTTTTGCCAACTAATAGCAAAGATGTTATCCAGACCTGCGGATGTACATCAGTAAAGGTCTCAGAACCAACATTAAAAGAGTGGGATTTATGGCTGGTATTTGAAACAACACTGAGAGAGTTCTGGAACAGGCTTCTGTGATAACAATACTGAAAGTTTAAGAACATGCTTCAGTGGCAATGTGAAAGTTCTAGAATGGACTTCAGTGGTAATGATGGCAATAGCATGAACAGCTCTGTGTGAAAGTCGTTGAGCTGAATATTAGGTCAGTTTATAGAATATCTAAACCAGTAGTCTCCAGAATTTATCAATGCATTATGGGAGTGTAAATACCTTACCCAGCCAGTGTTCTCCAGAAATATCCCCAAAGCCACTCTTGTACTGATCCCAGGGTCTGTAGAAATTCAAAGTGCCATCCAATCTCCTCTGAAACACCTGAAAGACGCAAGTAAATTCACCAGTCAGTCTCACTAATATCAGCATCAATAATCACCGCCATCACCATCATGATGATCATCATCATCATCATCATCACCAGTATGATCATCATATGCACATGGGTTCCACACAGGCCTCAGAGCTGTGGAAGACAGATACTCTGAGCAGATGAGTTTATCTGACAGCTGATTTTACTCACAGTCCATCCTCCTTTGTCCTCCTTGTCCTCACAGTCCATGTCACAGTACACCTGGACAGCTTTGTTGTACTCTGGAGGATAGATAGTGTACACCCCACTGTGTGTGGAGCCATTTTTGTAGACATCATGACAGTCCTCAGGAAGTTGTGCCTGGGCTGCAGGAAGAGAGAAGGTTCCCACAGAAAGTAGCAGAAGCAGGAACACTGAGACCTGTTCAACAGGAGAGAGAGAGACACTTTAACAGTGCTGGAACACATGGGAGAGCGACACTGAGACTGTACTGGAACACAGGAGAGAGGACTTGTAATTTACCACATCATGTTTCATTATATATTCAAGATTTACACATTATCCATGTGTATTTGGATGCACTTGCGCTGCATTTCAGGCTCAGGGCATTACTACAGAATTAGTTCAGCATGTGAGGGAGAGACTTACCATCATGCTGGACTCCAAATAAGGTTGTGTTCAGGTGTTCAGGTTGGATGTCACACAGCTGAATCTCACAAAACCAGGTTGGCTGAGGTGATCTTAAAAAAATAAATAAATAAAATAAAGTTGTCCCCTTGCTCAGATTCCTTTGATCCAATCAACATTTACATTTTGTCTTTCGTCATTTAATCGAAGGTTATATGAGGAGTGATTTACAAAGTGCATAAAGCAGTTATTTTAACAGGTGCACATTAAAAATCATTAGAGAGAGAGAGAGATAGATATAGATCACTATTTTATTAATGAATTAATGAACAAATAAACATTCCAGCTCACCAACCTTTGCAGCCTCTGAAGTGTTAGTGATGTTCTGGGTGTTCCTGTCCTCTTTTATAAGGGGCCTTTTTGGAATGATTGGAATGAAGCCAGTTGACATCATTATGTACCTCAGGCCTTCAGATTTAAGCATTCTTGCCTATCGTTCTTGGTGTTACTACTTTTACTACTACTATCACTACTACTCATCACACACACATAAATAAAATGCAGCAATACATACATATTGTACATACATACATAGAGAACTTCTTTATCCCCATGGGGACATTTCCCTCGCAGCATGTTACATTCACATTTACGAACACACACTTATACTAAGAAACATACTATCATTCAAGCAACAGAAAGGTTGGGCAGCGAAATACATACAATACTTTTGAGTAACTTGGCATTTTTGTACATTGAAAACGTGTTTTTGATGAGATATTTATGTACCTCAGGCCTTCAGATTTAAGCATTCTTGCCTATCGTTCTTGGTGTTACTACTTTTACTACTACTACTACTACTACTACTCATCACACACACATAAATAAACTGCAGTACAATGTAATAAGATATAATCTGACTTATAAAAACATCAGTCAGTAAATTCAAGTGAAGCGGGATGCTACGTTCCCTTGCTTTGCGGAGCCTCTGCACACCTGTCTGGTGTCCTGCAGGTGGAGCTGACTGGCGACTTGATTGTCTGTTTGATGTGCACCTGTCCACCTGATGTTTCAAGTGGATGAAAGCTTGAAGACTCTGCAGTTTGAAAACTCATATTTGCTTCCCTGCTAGTGATTTTAGAATTTTCAGCTACCATGTTTTGCTTTCCGTTTAAGTTTTGCATTTGTGTATTTTTCTATTGTAGGATACAGGTGGTCAGGCAGTATATTTTCTTTGTTGTTTTTCAACAGCATTTCAGATAGTTTGGTCAGAGTAGGGAAGGTGTTTGCCGGAAGATTAACTCCTTATGCTTTGCCTCAGCAGGGAGAGATACTGTAGTACTGTGTTTTGTTTTAGGTAAGGAGTGGCATAGCCCTGGCCCCTCCCCAAATTCTCTCAGTCACTCCTCTGCTGCGATCACTTCACTGGCTACCGGTCGCTGCCAGGATCCGATTCAAAGCCCTGACCCTTGCCTACACTGCCGCCAACAGGACAGCCCCCATCTACTTGCAGGACATGACTCAATTCTGTGTGCCTGCTCGACCACTCCGCTCTGCGGCAGCAGGGCGTCTTGTAACCCCTCCCACCCGCCCAAAGGGATCACAGAGCTTCTCCACCCTAGCTCCCCAGTGGTGGAACAAACTCCCCATCCCTCTCCGAACCTCCCCCTCATCTATCTCATCTCTTCAGACTATACCTAGACTAACCACCACCACGCTGTATAAATATAAAAAAAATTTTTTTTTAAATATACCCTTTTTCCTGTCACTTGTTACATGTTGCCCCATCCCTGCACTTCTTGGTAAATTGCATTTGTCCTAATACTGTAGTTTATTCTTCTGCCTAGTTGGCTTTGCAGATGTTAGACCAGGATAGTGTTCATTGTTCTCGGTTAGAAATAGCTGTACAAAATAAGTAATTGTACCTTACTGAACCCGTGTTCAGCAGTTGTCTACGATCATGAAAATGCACTTTTGTACGTCGCTTTGGATAAAAGCGTCTGCCAAATGAATGTAATGTAATGTAATGTCTACTGCCTAAACTGTCAAGTCAAGCTATGTGTGTTAGCGTGCTGTGCACGTTTGTCTTATTGTTTGTAATCAATTTCATCTTTGTACTTGCCTGTATTTGTCTTGACTCTTTCTGGTTTGTGGAATTTGCTTTGTGTGTGCTTCCTATCACTGAACAAGAATGTAATCAGACTTTATTTTTTAAAGGTTAATTCTCACTTTTATCTCTATTTACTCATTTAAATGCCTTAATGAAGAGGTGTTAAATCTGACGATATGAGGAACTACTAAAGATCTATGAAGCAAAAAGTAAGCAGTGTACCCTGGTGTCTCTTAGTGTCTCTATGTTTATCCAAAATGTCTAAATTGTCCATTGCTGTAAGTCATGACATCAACCAATCATATATTACACTACAAATCAACTGTTTTGACTCATGAAACTCACTTTTGCATCATTCTGAAGTGGGAATTACTAACCTTTCATCAGTATAGGGGCCTATGTTATATATGGCTCTAAGAACCTATCCAAGACCTTTCCAAAACAGAATACAATGATTTTTGTTCATTATAAAGCACATAAATTTGCCCATTATGATTCTTTGATGTCAGCATGGCTAGAGTTTGCTTTAACCTTACTGATTAGTTTGCAAAATGAGCAAAATCTTCCAAAAACCAAAAGTAAAAAACAATAATGCCTCAACAAGTGCATGTATATTACGGCATAATGTTAGAGTTGACTGCACAATATTGTATTGAAGCAACAATACAAGCTGTTGCGCAGGGTTATAACTATAAGAATTAGACATGCAATACACCATTGCAAGCTCATACTGCACATTTTTGGATAAAAATGGTATTCCTCAAACCAGAATTAATGTGAAAGAGATATGTGGACATAAACAACTAGTGGGGTTTTGTGAGTGGCTGATGTAAATGCCTACCCCCACTTTGCATTTGAGAACAAATGCACATTTATTTCTGAAACAGATTGTTCAAGACAATAAATAACCACTAAATCTTTAAAGGGACATATGCACATGCGAAATCAATGGTTAGATTGTATATTAATTCCATATTTAGTCACAGATACTGATGTGGTATAATTACACAATAATGCCTCTTGTTTATTTAGTGCACATATTTTTTCACTACTGTATTCGCATACTTTTGGGATATTGTTGGCTTTATCTTGTTGCAATGATGGATTGCAAATTTCTGGTTGTGAAAAAATGTTTTTATGAACTGCCAGACAGACAATATTGTCCAGTATATCATGCTTGAGGAGTGTAGTTGCAGATGAGACTGGGGGGAGGGGGTGCTTGTTAAATGGATTACCTACAAGACAATGGTGGCACTTAGAAACTCTGTATTTTGCATAGTTGACTTGTACCATCAACTAATGAAGCTAGAACAGAGCTTGTTTCCACTGCAGGAGCACTGAATAACTGAGGTGAGCAATCCAAGAACATTGGCATCCTGGCCACTGGGGTGCTTGTGCAAAGGGGTTAATAGTTTTTAATTAAACATTTGGGGCTCTATTTTTCAGTATCAATGTTGCACGGCACATGAGTGCCGTCAAGCAGGGCATGTGGATGCATTGGGCAATACTAGTGAATGTTGGTATTCTCGTTACCCAAGGTGAGGACTGTGCAGCTCAAAGTGTGCTCTGCAAATGGGCAGGATTATACTGAATATACTATCAGTGGGTGTGGTGATGCTGGATTCATTAATAGCCAATCAAATCTATTCATTCTCTCTAAGAGCTGTGCGCATTGTGCAGGGCATACTGCCAAATTTATTAGTCTGACTGCAATGGAAGAGAAGGATATGGATATACTAATCAGAACTGGGCGGTCTCTTTTTAAAAAAATGAACTTTGAGCGACTCTCATAAATACGATAAATTTGTTTGAATTTTCTTCTGTCAGAATTTAAATAAAACATTTACTAAACATTTATAATGGGCCAGTTTTAATTTCCCATTAAACTAGTGTCTAAATATCTTGAGCGCGCTATGCTACAACGAAGAAATAACAACAACAGTAATTAAGTTTTATCAAACAGAGAACATCATACAATGCCAGTGATCCCATTCACAGCAGTAAAATGACTTAAGCTGTTTGTTTTGGCCAAAAAGACAAATATTGAACACAGCAATAATGACACAATGAATCCAGGAAATGACAATAGGACAGTGTTTATTTGGAAGCAGGTGATTACAAACACACACATGAAAGCAGAGTGGCGTTTGGTGAGTTTAATTTTAGAATAGGAGAGAAAGTAAGTCATTAAATCATGATAATTTTTCATTTTATATCCAAAGTTAACCCGAGTAAGCATTCCAATGCACCATACTATATGAGTGAGACCTATTGTTTCTCAATCAAACCAATGGAAAAAAAATAATTCTTTAATCTTAAAATACTGATACAAAACAAAAAGCGATAAAAGCATCAATAAGTAAGAAGTCATTTTGAGGTAATTATAACAGAAAAGGTCTAATAATCTGTTCAATCTGTTTACCCAAAGCTTCATAACAACAGAAGAAGAACAGAGAATGGTTGTGCCATGAAAATAGAGAGGGTGTGGCACAAACAGGAAGTGGATTTAATTTGTAGTTCCCCTTCCTAGTTCTTTACATGTTCTAGAGACAAAGGTCTGATCTTCATGGAGATGGCTTTCAAAGAGTAATAGGTCCCCTTCCAGCCGTCCCACAGGATACCTCTACGATGATCTGAGTGGCGGCCCCATTTGTACAAGCCATTGGGGTTTGCATAAACAGTGTAGGTGTACCAGAACCCTCCATGATAATTTTCAGCAGTATAAGAATTACTTCCGTGGTCAAAAGTGGAAAACTGCCTCCCATTGGAATACCTGAGGTAGTCACCTGAGAAACAGAGCAAGAGCATGATCACATAATGACAAAGTGGACCTTAGGTTGTGCTTACATTCCTATGGCAACATCAGACTCTACACACCAGCCAGACCACTCTGTTCTGCAGTCCTCCCCTCAATTGCACGACCACCCACACACGCAACCATGTACACACACACACACACACACACACAAACATACACCAGCAGCTGCACTGCTCACCTACACCTCCATCAATGTAGTTGTCAATATTCAGCCTGTATCCATCAGACTCAGGATCCAGAGAGAAGGAGCTGTACTCAGCATGGACATTTCCTCCCTCAAAATCTTCCATGTCCACCCTCAACCTGTACTTCTTTTGCCAACTAATAGCAAAGATGTTCTCCAGTCCTATGGATGTACATCAGTAAAGGTCTCAGAACCAACATTAAAAGAGTGGGATTTATGGCTGGTATTTGAAACAACACTGAGAGAGTTCTGGAACAGGCTTCTGTGATAACAATACCGAAAGTTTAAGAACATGCTTCAGTGGTAATGTGAAAGTTCTAAAATGGACTTCAGTGGTAATGATGGCAATAGCATGAATAGCTTTGTGTGAAAGTCGTTGAGCTGAATATTAGGTAAATTTATAGAATATCTAAACCAGTAGTCTCCAGAATTTATCAATGCATTATGGGAGTGTAAATACCTTACCCAGCCAGTGTTCTCCAGAAAGATTCCCAAAGCCACTCTTGTACTGATCCCAGGGTCTGTAGAAGTTCAAAGTGCCATCCAATCTCCTCTGAAACACCTGAAAGACGCAAGTAAATTCACCAGTCAGTCACACTAATATCAGCATCAATAATCACCATCATGATCATCATCATCACCAGTATGATCATCATATGCACATGGGTTCCACACAGACCTCAGAGCTGTGGAAGACAGATACTCTGAGCAGATGAGTTTATCTGACAGGTGATTTTACTCACAGTCCATCCTCCTTTGTCCTCCTCGTCCTCACAGTCCATGTCACAGTACACCTGGACAGGTTTGTTGTATTCTGGAGGATAGATAGTGTACACCCCACTGTGTGGGAAGCCATTTTTGTAGACATCCTCACAGTCCTCGGGAAGTTGTGCCTGGGCTACAGGAAGAAAGAAGGCTCCCACAGAAAGTAACAGAAGCAGGAACACTGAGACCTGTTCAACAGGAGAGAGAGAGACACTGTAACAGTGCTGGAACACATGGGAGAGCGACACTAAGACTGTGCTGGAACACAGGAGAGAGGAGCACTGAGACTGTGCTGGAACACAGGAGAGAGCAACACCAAGACTGTGCTGCAACACAGGAGAGAGGACTTGTAATTTACCATATCATGTTTCACTATATATTCAATATTTACACATTATCCATATGTATTTGGATGCACTTGCGCTGCATTTCAGGCTCAGGGCATTACTACAGCATTAGTTCAGTATGTGAGGGAGAGACTTACCATCATGCTGGACTCCAAATAAGGTTGTGTTCAGGTGCTGAGGTTGGATGTCACACAGCTGAATCTCACAAAACCAGGTTGTGCTGAGGTGATCTTAAAAAAAAAATTAATAAAGTTGTCCACTTGCTCAGATTATCTTTTGATCCAAGACAACATTCACATTTTGTCTTTCGTCATTTAATCAAAGGTTATATGAGGTGTGATTTACAAAGTGCATAAAGCAGTTATTTTAACACGTGCATGTATATTAAAAATCATTAGAGAGAAAGAGAGATAGATAAATAGATCATTATTTTATTAATAAATAAAGAAACAAATGAACATTCCAGCTGACAACCTTTGCAGCCTCTGAAGGAATCAGTGATGTTCTGGGTGTTCCTGTCCTCTTTTATAAGGGGCCTTTCTTGGAATGATTGGAATGAAGCCAGTTGACAATCTGTACCTCCGGCCTTCAGATTTAAGCATTCTTGCCTATCGTTCTTGGTGTCTCCTATTTTAATGATTGTGATGATCCTACTACTACTACTAATAATAATAATGATAATAATAATAATAATTACCATCATCGTCATCAGCACACACACACACACACACACACATGCACATAAATAAAATGCAGTACAATGTAATAAGATACAATAAGACTTATAAAAACATCAGTCAGTAAATTCAAGTGAAGCGGGATGCTACGTTCCCTTGCTTTGCGGAGCCTCTGCACACCTGTCTGGGTCCTGCAGGTGGAGCTGACTGGCGACTTGATTGTCTGTTTGATGTGCACCTGTCCACCTGATGTTCCAAGTGGATGAAAGCTTGAAGACTCTGCAGTTTGAAAACTCATATTTGCTTCCCTGCTAGTGATTTTAGAATTTTCAGCTACCATGTTTTGCTTTCCGTTTAAGTTTTGCATTTGTGTATTTTTCTATTGTAGGATACAGGTGGTCAGGCAGTATATTTTCTTTGTTGTTTTTCAACTGCTTTTCAGATAGTTTGGTCAGAGCAGGGAAGGTGTTTGCCGGAAGACTAACTCCTTATGCTTTGCCTCGGCAGGGAGAGATACTGTAGTACTGTGTTTTGTTTTAGGTAAGGAGTAGCATAGCCCTGGCCTGTCTACTGCCTAAACTGTCAAGTCAAGCTATGTGTGTTAGCGTGTTGTGCACGTTTGTCTTATTGTTTGTAATCAATTTCATCTTTGTACTTGTCTGTATTTGTCTTGACTCTTTCTGGTTTGTGGAATTTGCTTTGTGTGTGCTTCCTATCACTGAACAAAGAACTAAGAATGTAATCAGACTTTATTTTTTAAAGGTTAATTCTCACTTTTATCTCTATTTACTCATTTAAATGCCTTAATGAAGAGGTGTTAAATCTGACGATATGAGGAACTACTAAAGATCTATGAAGCAAAAAGTAAGCAGTGTACCCTGGTGTCTCTTAGTGTCTCTACGTTTATCTAAAATGTCTAAATTGTGCATTGCTGTAAATCATGACATCAACCAACCATATATTACACTACAAATCAACTGTTTTGACTCATGAAACTCACTTTTGCATCATTCTGAAGTGGGAATTACTAACCTTTCATCAGTATAGGGGCCTATGTTATATAGGGCTCTAAGAACCTATCCAAGACCTTTCCAAAACAGAATACAATGATTTTTGTTCATTATAAAGCACATAAATTTGCCCATTATGATTGTTTGATGTCAGCATGGCTAGAGTTTGCTTTAACCATACTGATTAGTTTGCAAAATTTGCAAAATTTTCCCAAAACCAAAGGTAAAAAACAATTACGCCTCAACAAGTGCTTGTATATTACGGCATAATGTTAGAGTTGACTGCACAATATTGTATTGAAGCAACAATACAAGCTGTTGCGCAGGGTTATAACTATAAGAATTAGACATGCAATACACCACTGCAAGCTCATACTGCACACTATTGGATAAAAATTGTATCCCTCAAACCAGAATGAATGTAAAAGAGATATGTGGACATAAACAACTAGTGGGGTTTTGTGAGTGGCTGATGTAAATGCCTACCCCCACTTTGTATTTGAGAACAAATGCACATTTACACAGTTCAAGACAATAAATAACCACTAAATCTTTAAAGGGACATATGCACATGTGAAAGCAATGGTTAGATTGTATATTTATTCCATATTTAGTCACAGACACTGACGTGGTATAATTACACAAGAATGCCTCTTGTTTATTTAGTGCACATCATTTTTCACGACTGTATTGGCATACCTTTGGGTATTGTTGGCTTTATCTTGTTGCAATGATGGACTGCAAATTTCTGGTGGTGAAAAAATGTTTTTATGAACTGCCAGATAGACAATATTGTCCAGTATGTCATGCTTGAGGAGTGTAGTTGCGGATGAGACTGGGGGGAGGGGGTGCTTGTTAAATGGACTACCTACAAGACAATGGTGGCACTTAGAAACTCTGTATTTCGCATAGTTGTCTTGTATCATCAACTAATGAAGCTAGAACAGAGCTTGTTGTTTCCACTGCAGGAGCACTGAATAACTGAGGTGAGCAATCTAAGAACATTGGCATTCTGGCCACTGGGGTGCTTGTGCAAAGGGATTAATAGTTTTTAATTAAACATTTGGGGCTCTATTTTTCAGTATCAATGTTGCACGGCACATGAGTGCCGTCAAGCAGGGCATGTGGATGCATTGGGCAATACTAGTGAATGTTGGTATTCTCGTGACCCAAGGTGAGGACTGTACAGATCAAAGTGTGCTCTGCACCTGGAAAATGGACTGGATTACACTGAATATACTATCAGTGGGTGTGGTGCTGCTGGATTCATTAATAGCCAATCAAATCTATTCATTCTCTCTAAGAGCTGTGCGCATTGTGCAGGGCATACTGCCAAATTTATTAGTCTGACTGCAATGGAAGACAAGGATACGGATATACTAATCAGAGCTTTCCTGCAAGATGTCATTTTTTGGGACTTGCAGAGATGGGCTGTCTCTTTTTAAAAAAATGAACTTTGTGCAACTCTCATAAGATAAATTTGTTTGAATTTGCTTTTGTCAGAATTAAAATGAAACATTTACTAAACATTTATTATGGGCCAGTTTTAATTTCCCATTAAACCTGTATCTAAATATGTTGACCACGCTATGCTCCAACAAAGTACGTTGTCAACGATTTTTCGTAATTCCTTGGAAAATACCATTATTATTGAGGACTTCTGGGCATAGCTAAGCCATATGTTTGCTGATAGACCTATCTGACATTTTTCTGGAGCAAAACAGAAGCGGATAGAACTGTCATTGATTTACTGTCTCTGTTTCCATCTACTGAACATAGATAAGATTTCATCATTGCTATGTAAGTATTGCTGCTAAAAATATTTCGGTTATATGCGTTATTTTAGAAATTGAGTGTCTTTAAATAGGTTAGTGGTATTATGTAATGTGGATATTTCACACTGTAATGTAAGCCTTAGTTAGTAGTGTAATCGTTTTTGTGACGCATACAACAGTGATGAGGAGAGTGTTGAAACATTGCCAAAATGTGGTGGACGGCTGAAAATTGTTTTCATATCGTCCCATTCCCATACAAGAAAACATAGGAGTGTACAGAGTATAGAAATACATACAATTTAATTATTGTTAATTATTACACATTTAGGTACTGTGCAGCATTGTGTGACTATATTTATGCATTATGTTTAAATTATATCTATGTTTCATCTTAAACCTTCATAAGGGGCTCATATGCTTTACAATGGACAAAAAGCATTATATTCCTTTTTGGAGAGATTTTGGATTTGTTTCTGGACCCTTAGCTATTTTAGACCAGTGTTAATAATTTAGACATTTTGGGTAGATTTGGAGATGCTGGGTACGCTGCTTAGTTTTTGCTTCATAGACCTTTAGTAGTTCAACATATCCACCCTTAGATTTTATGAACTTGTGGTCAAGAAGTTTTTGATCCAGGACATGTATACTTTAACCCGCAATCTCCCAGTATTTCATTGCGAACTAAAAAAGGAGCAAATTCATTTTAGATTTTTTGCCTTGACCATTGCATTTGTGGCACTTTATTTCTTACAAAATTATGAATATAAAGTAATCTAAGCTAGTATTATAAATGGTACAAATGTATTGCTTAATTTAAGACATTTTTCTAGTCTCTGTGGTGTTCACATCTGGAGTTATAAAGGTTTAAATAGGGTAACCCCTAAATGGGCAAGGATTGACAGGTACTCTAGTGGTTGGGGTGGAGTTAACTAGCTATTGTTCCCACCCATTATCTCCCTGTGAGAAGTGTGAAAAGTTCAAGATCTTTCAAGGGGATTTTCTCTGCTACTTGATTTTAGGAGTACTAACATTCAAATAAGCATATCTTCTTCAACTATTTTCAGATTTCAATGTATGACACATCATTTGAAAGCTTATAATGCACTGCACTTTCATAATCTGTAAAAAACTGAAAAATGACCTTGCCCTACTTGAGGACCAAAACACCAGCACCTGTCACATATGTATTTGGATGCACTTGCACTGGGCAAGGCTCAGGGCATTGCTACAGCATGAATATATATTAATGAATAAAGAAACAAATGAACATTCCAGCTCACCAACCTTTGCAGCTTCTAAAGGAGTCAGTGATGTGTTGGGTGTTCCTTTTATATGGTGCCTTTCTTGGAATGAAGCCAGCTGACATATTCTTATTGTGATGATGATAGTGATGATTATACTACTACTACTACTACTACTAATAATAATAATAATAATAATAATAATCATCATCATCATCATCATCATCACACACATATATATAAAATGTATATAAATATAAATTCAAGTGAAGCGGGATGCTAAGATGGCGCCGCGGATGGCTGCCTCGGTGTGTTGTGCGCCTTGTTTTGCCTTGTTTTGTTTGTAAATTCAGTGTTCTGTGATAGTATCCGTAACTCTTTCACCAGACAAGAGCTCATGAATATCAGGGAAACAACTTCTGTGGATTTATTTCCCAACTTTCTCATCCCATCTGTGGAATTACTGGTCATTTTGGTCAAAGGTGCGCTCACCCTTGTTCAGGCAGTGAAACGCCGGAGGAGAGGGAAACGTGCCGGTGCGCTCGTGCGTCTCCGCAGATGCGGTCTACGCACTCCGTTACCGGGAATTTTTCTCTCTAACATGCGATCACTGTGCAATAAACCGGACGAACTTCAGCTACTGGTGGAGAAGACCCCAGACTTTTCTTCATCTTCCGTTTTGTGCTTCACGGAAACTTGGCTGTGTGGATCGATACCGGACTCTGTGCTGCAGCTGGCAGGCTTTCAGCTATTCAGAGCGGATCACGACACAGAGCTCTCTGGCAAAATGAAAGGTGGAGGTATTTGTTTTTATACTAACAGTGGCTGGTGTAAAGATGTTACAGTGATTATGCAGCACTGTTCTCCTATTCTGGAAACTTTCTTCATTAACTGTAAACCCTTCTACTCCCCCCGCGAGTTCGCTTCATTCATTCTGGTCGGTGTTTACATTCCACTGCAAGCCCTCGTGCAGGAGGCACAGCGTATGCTCACCAACCAGATACTGTGTGTGGAGCGGACAAACCCGGACTCTTTCGTTATTGTCCTCGGCGACTTTAACAAAGAGAATCTCAGCCACGAACAGCCTAAATACCGCCAGCTGATTAAATGCCCGACCAGAGAGGAGAACACTTTAGATCACTGTTACACTACAATCAACCGTGCCTATCACGCCGTCCCCCGCGCTGCACTGGGACACTCTGACCACGTCATAGTACACCTGATTCCTGCATACAGGCAGAAATTAAAACTCTGCAAACCTGTTGTGAGGATATCTAAGAAGTGGACCAGTGAAGCTATGGAGGATCTTCGCGCGTGCCTGGACTGTACTGACTGGGATGTTTTCAGGACTGCTACCAACAGTCTGTGACATCATACTGTGACATCAAAGCAGCTGGACCAGACTCTGTCTCTCCCTCCACCCTGAAGCACTGTGCTGATCAGCTGTCTCCGGTGTTCACAGACATTTTTAACACCTCACTGGAGACATGCCACGTACCAGCCTGCTTCAAGACTTCTACCATAATCCCCGTCTCCAAAAAACCGAGGACCACAGGACTCAATGACTACAGACCCGTTGCCCTGACCTCTGTGGTAATGAAGTCTTTTGAGCGCCTTGTACTGTCCCACCTTAAAACCATCACGGACCCACTCCTGGACCCCCTGCAGTTCGCATACAGAGCCAACAGGTCTGTGGACGATGCTATAAACATGGCCCTCCACTTCATCCTCCAGCACCTGGACACTGCAGGAACGTACGCCTGGATCCTGTTTGTGGATTTCAGCTCCGCCTTTAATACCATCATCCCGGCTCTACTACAGGACAGGCTCTCCCAGCTGCACGTGCCTGACTCCACCTGCAGGTGGATCGCCGACTTCCTGTCTGACAGGAAGCAGCACGTGAAGCTGGGGAAGCACGTCTCCGACTCCCAGACCATCAGCACCGGTTCCCCTCAAGGCTGCGTCCTTTGCCCTCTTCTCTTCTCCCTGTATACAAACAGCTGCACCTCCAGTCATCAGTCAGTCAAGCTCCTGAAGTTTGCAGATGACACCACTCTCATTGGGCTCATCTCTGGTGGGGATGAGTCCGCCTACAGGTGGGAGATTGAACATCTGGTGTCCTGGTGCAGCCAAAACAACCTGGAGCTCAATGCTCTAAAGACAGTGGAGATGGTTGTGGACTTCAGAAAGAACCCAGCCCCACCCGCCCCCATCACCCTGTGTGACTCCCCAGTCAACACTGTGGAGTCCTTCCGCTTCCTGGGCCCTGTCATCACCCAGGACCTCAAGTGGGAGCTGAACATCAGCTCCCTCACCAAGAAGGCACAGCAGAGGATATACTTCCTGCGGCAGCTGAAGAAATTCAACCTGCCAATCCCAATGATGGTGCACTTCTACACCGCCATCATTGAGTCCATCCTCACCTCCTCCATCACCATCTGGTACGCTGCTGCCACTGCCAAGGACAAGGGCAGACTGCAGCGTATCATTTGCGCTGAAGAGAGGGTAATTAGCTGCAACCTGCCATCCCTCCAGGACCTGCACACCTCCAGGGCCCTGAGGCAGGCAGAAAAGATTGTGGCTGACCCCTCCCACCCTGGACACAAACTCTTTCAAACACTCCCCTCGGGCAGGAGGCTGCGGTCCATCAGGACCAAAACCTCACGACACAAGAACAGTTTTTTCCCGACTACAGCCGGCCTCATCAACAAATGAGCAAAATGAGTCAAATGAGCAATCTAAAACATAGCTACCATATCAATTAACCAAACCCATGTTTTGGTAAGGCAGGTATGCCATCCCATGCCAAGCTATACCTTTGCGTGTGATACAACACATAGAGTTTGACACTTTATTGTTTTTTTTTTGACATTTTTTACTTCTTTTTTCTGGTGATTAAATCATCACAAATGCTCCAGTACCACAATCAATAATTGTCCACATTGGACATTTTGCTACATCAGCATATAACGCCATTGGATACACACAAAAAATTGACATATAAGAAAGAGCACGTTTTTAAAAACTTCTTTTTTGGTTGCCTGATTTCTGTGGAAGTTAGCTTGCTTGCTTGCTAATTGCCAACAATAAAAATAAAACTATTGCTTTTGCTGTATAATCTCTGGGAAACTCACATATCTTTCTGAAATCAATTCTCTACCATCTTGCATGCAAAACCAACATAATTTTATTTCATGCCTTTGTTTCAAATTATTCAATGTTATTGTTTCATTTTATTGCATATGTATCATAGTGAATGGTTTCAGATCTTTGCAGTAGTTATTTTCCATGTAACAAAACCAAATGGCACTGTGGTGGTTTCTGCTTGAAAGTATAACTGCTTCTAAAAATGTGGATTTCAACAGTCAGGCCTCGACAAACCATTTTACAGCCATAGCTGTTTTTTGTTGCGTCCATCAATTTTATTTTTGTCATATTCATCTTGTGATCTCAAATCCAAATGCCTTAAGTGTATTCATCCATTATCTGTACCCACACTTGGGGGTCACTCAGACATGGAGAGAACATGCAGAAACCACACAAAAAGGCCCTGGCTGGGATTCGAAGCCAAGACTTTCATATTGTGAGACAACAGAGCTACCCACTGCACCACTTTTGAAGTGTATGAAATAAGTGAAATAATAATTTTACAAATGTGTTTTGTGTTTGCTCAGGTTCCCTTTGTCTAATATTACATTTGGTATTATGATCCGAAACCATTCAGTGTGACAAATATGCAATAAAGGAGGAATACAAGAATACCTTTTAGATTCAGCAATAGAGAAAAAAAAATACTTTTTTCATAGCACTGCACTGTATATCTACAGTAGATAGAAAAAGTATTGCGTACCTTCCTACAAATATCTGGTTGGATGAAAAGCACGGTTTGCAAATGCACGTCAACAATCTTGTTAAAAAGCTTAAGCTTAAGCTGGTGTTTTATTTTAGGAATAGACAGTGCTCCAGTTTTGCAGCTAGACATAAATCGTTCCAAGCCACTTTTCTCCCTGACAGAACATTCTTTACATTCATGCATCTGCGTTTTCCCTGCACGCTATTGACACAGTGTATATCCGGGTGCCATACATTTCATTACAAATGCCGAATCTCTTACTCATCATTACCGTTTGGGCCTGCCATCTCTACCTTACCGTAAATGGTTTCACAGGAACATTTTTTACAAAGCCATTGGAAGCCATTATAGGGCAACTCCCTATTTAGCTTGTATTTTTAACTGGAACACTATGTCTCAGCATAGAATAGAATAGAATAGAATAGATCTATATTTTCCCATAGGGGAAATTCTTTTGCACATACAAAAGGCAATAAAAACAACAACAGGGCAATCATAGGACATATCAGTCCCAACCGTGTAATGTACTAGGTGTACCAGTTCAAACCAGGGCTTGACATTAACACTCGTATCCCGTCAAATGTGGGTAGAATTCGACAGTGGGGTGTAACCCCGTTACTCTTGCCAGCCACTTCTGTGAATGAACTTTTGGGTATCTTAACCACACTTAACAGCCAAGGGCCTTTTGTAAAAATCCCCCACCCCCCTACCCCCCATTTTAAATAACCCCCATTATTTCCATGCATATTCCACTTCCAGATGCTAATTCTTTTTTTAACCCATTCTCTCTTTTTGACTAAGCCCTGTATTTCAGTCAAATGGTGTCCTTCTGGAGAGCTTCTATGCAGAAAATGTGTTCATGATGGTTACTTATCACACAACCTAAATTCACTAAGAAACAATCAAGCCACTTGTAAATGAGCTTGAAAACGATGACACTGTCAGGTTACTGTAATGTATACAGGGCTTCCAAGCAAGGGCAAAAGTCACAATGGGTAGATCTTAGAGAGGATCCATTTTTTCAGGTAATAGCTTACTTTTACGTCATTTACTCGGCACTGGAATGTCTAACTGCGTTCTTTTTTTATGTTTGTAAGGTAATAAGTTCCTTTTTATTAAAAACGGCACTTTTCTGTTTGAAATTCTATTTACCTACATAGAAATGATTGTTTTCTAAATGCTCCTGCAAACGCTTACAGCTCAGTGATTTTGGCCGGTGGAAATTCTGAGTGGCTAGTGACTTAGGCAAACCACCAGCCACACTGATTCTGATTCTGCTCAGCTTGCCATTGAGGAACTGCAGCTTGCATTTAATGATCATCAGGAGGCTCTTGTTAAGCTTAAGCTGGTTCTAAATGCAAGCAAAACAAAATTCATGTTGTTTACTGGAGCCAGAAACACTGATTATGATAGTATATTATATATCCACTGCAAATAGACCTAAAATTGAGAGAGTTTCTGAATGTAAATATCTTGGCATCTGGCTTGACAAGGAATTCTCGTTTAAATTCCATATAGATGATCTTGTCAGCAAACTGAGACAAAAAATTGGCTTCCTTTATAGAAACAGATCTTGCCTCCCTATGTTCAGTAGAAAAAGGATTGTTGAAGCAGTTTTCCTTTCAGTGTTGGACTATGGTGATATTATTTATAGAAATGCTGCTCCTTCTACTCTTAAGCACTTGGACACAGTCTATCACTCTGCCCTCAGATTTATCACTGGCGATAGTTATGGTACCCACAACTGTGTCCTCTATGTCAAGGTGGGTCTGTCTTCTCTGGCAGAGAGGCATGATAAACACTGGTATATGTTTATCTTTAAGGCCATTGTCGGAATGCTTACAATGATGTTGGAGTGGCCCTCTGGACCCTACCTAACCCAGTCAAATGACTTGCTTATGCTTAAGGTCCCTCGGGCTCAGTCAGAAATGGGAAAGTCAGCATTCCATTTTAGTGCGCAATCCTCTGGAATGAGCTTCAACAATTGCTTAAAATCGGTTCTCTACCAATTTATTGGCAGTTTAGATTGCTGGTTTTGAACATTCCTGTCACTGATTGTATCTGTTTTGATTCTATTTATTTTATTTTATTTTATTTTATTTTATTTTATTTAAATTTATTTTATTTTATTCTAGTTATTATTATTACATACTATGTTGGTTTTACTGTTGCTATATTCTGTGATCTTTTATTATACTTATTGTGTCTTAAATGTTTTTGTAATCTTGGCTACATTGAAAATGAGGGCCTGGCCCTCAATTGTACCTCCGAAAATTAAATGAAGGTTATGATGATGATGATGATGATGATGATGACGATGATGATGAGGTTATTACAAACCATTAAAACTAATGTGTGCAATTGTTTTACTTGAATTGTATAACATAATCTGTGGTTTTGTTGACGTTTTTCCTGTGTGGTGTTTTTTTGTGTTAACAGACTGCTTGTTGCTTCTCTTGGCCAGGGCTCCCTTGAAAAAGTATGGAAAATTTCAATGGGACTTACCTGGTAAAATAAAGGTCAAATAAATAAAAGTCAAATTCCACATCTCACTCTACATAGCCATGTTTATACAAAATATATTGCGACAGCCCTCAGGCTGTCTAGCTGCACGTGTGTGCTGTCTCCTTGCCTACCTGTAGGGGGCTTGTTAAGCTGATACAGAACACATACAGTATATCTTGCACAGTTAATGAATATTTATCTTTAATTTTTTTAAGAATCTTGAAATGAGGCATGCTTCTCAGGACTGTTGCCGTGAAGCTTCCAGGTTGTTCCTGTTGAATTTCATGCAGTTTAGCCAAATAGAGCTATTTAGTCAAAACGTGTCCTCCATAGACCATGTTGCGCAATGACACGGAGTGCCTGTGTACACTCATCCACAATAAGGCTTTCTATTGTCCCCTGAAGTATCATTGCAATCAGCCTTAATGTTGATTAATAATAATTCATGACAGCTAATTAGTAATAATTAGCTGTCATGCATAAGCAACATATTCCGCACATGCCTGTCAAGTATGGGAAAGTGTTGAGTATGGGAAAGGCATGAAAATTTAGTAAGACATGGAATAAGAAGAGTAAGAAGATGAGAAGTAGAAGATTCCTTTCAGAAACAATAGGGGTCCTAAACACATTTGGTGCTTGGGCCCCTAATAAATTCAAGTAGTTTATTTAAATTCCTTTGCTGGCTAACATTAGCTTTGACTAGCCACCGGGTCCCAGTTAGGAACCTCTAGCTGTGATGCTGTTATGACCCCTGGTGTAAGTTTGTTTACATTAGTCTCTGTTGCGTGTGTTTCGTCTTTCCAGTTCGTCATCTGATTGGCTGCTTCTGTCTCGTTACTCAGAATGAAAAAGCCACCCTTTTCCACTAACCAGTGAAGACTAGCTCCTCGAACTCATGTCTGATGTGTTGTGTATAGTGATTGCTTTGTTTGACCTTGCAAATTTGACCCTATCTTTGTTTGATTCCGATTCCCGTCTAGCCCTTCTGGTTTGTTTGTTGTGTATGACAATTGACTCTTTCCCTTCGACTGTTGTTTTGCCCTCTGCTCGTCGTATAGTGCTACAGTTAGTTAGTGTGTTCCCAACTGTACTGCAAATCCTTTGAAGGCACTCTGGGTGGATTTTGAACTCCCCGTTGGGGGTACGCTATTCAGACTTTTAGTTTCAGTCTACTTACTAATCAGCCAAAGCGCAGCGTTCAAAGCCGCCCCATGCCCAGTACCCTTCAAAAACTAGCCAGCTTTCAGTTGAATTTGGATTGGCAGATACAGACCAGAGTTACTGATTTGCAGTGCATTTTCCTTACCCTCTCCCCCCTCATTTCCCTCATCATTCACCCTGTAATGGTCTAACCCTAGACAATACCATTACAGAAGTACATAAATATGCATATCTGTGTTAGATTGCTGGTAGTAAAATAATTATTTTGGTTCAAAGAAAAATCAGAATTCTGTGGTTCTAGTGTCATTTAAGAGTCAAGACAAGATGTTCACAAACTAAAAAGGAGATCATAACATGGTCATAAGCTCTGATTGTCTCCCTGATAAACCATCACATTAGAAAGCTCTCGTGTTATAGGGCTGTCTGGGTAGTGTAGAGGTATAAGCACTCGCCTACCACCACAGTGAACCAGGTTCAATCCCTGGCAGTGGTACTTCCAGCTTGGTGGAAGTTGTTCCTACAAACACAATTGCCAGTGCTCGCAGGTGGGCAGCCAGTGAGAGTATGAGTCCTGATCGTTGCATTAGTGACTCCTACTGGTTGGTCAGGGTACCTGTTAATTTGTTTGTTTTTTATTTTTTTATTTTATAGCGCTTTTATCTAAAGCGCTTTACAATTGATGCCTCTCATTCACCCATTCACACACACACACCAACAGTGAAAGGCTGCCATGCAAGGTACCAGTCAGCTCGTTGGGAGCAATTAGGGGCTAGGTGTCTTGCTCAGGGACACTTCGAGGGCAGGGGATCAAACCGGCAACCCTCCGACTGGTGTTACGCTCTCCCAGTGAAACTCCTTGCTGTCAAAAGAAGCAGCTGGTGACTCCACATGTATCAGAGGAGGCATGTGGTAGTCTACACCCTCCCCAGACCAACAGAGGACAGCGCATCTACCAGGACCGTGATTCGCACAGGGAATTGGTATAATGACTAAATGGGAGAAAAAATGGCAAAAAAAAAGCAAAAAAAGAAAGCTCTCTTGTTTTTGTGACACATCGTGTGCTGTGTATTGTCTTCCCCTGGGGAACAAGCACTCCAGCTTTAATCAGTTCCCTTCAGGTTAAACAATAAACCTTAAGCTAAAATGGGGGGGGGGGGGTCTTATAATACATATAATAAAATATGGTGGTTGAACAATAAAATGATGTCATGCTGTGTTGTATGGAGTTCACGTAAGGCAACAATACATGCTGCTAATCTTAAGGAAAATAAAAAATAAAAATTAGCAGACTCCAGGACCAGGAGTATCACTGCAGTAAAAATGAAAACGCATCCATTTAAAGCAGGGGTGTCCAAAAAGAGCTAGTGTGGCTGCAGGTTTTTGTTTTTGCCCAGCGCTAAGACATCTGATTCTACTTAAAGTTCTGATTGAAGACCATGATTGGTCAATTAGTTGAATCATAATTCAATTGTGCCAATGGAATGTTATATAGCTTCTCACATTTTAATGTGGGCATTTCCCACTGCGTTTAAAACCTTTCATGCCCCTGTACGACATTTAAAAATTTGAAGCCATGCCAATTACAGACGTGGCAGATGGGGAAAGCCGGATCCACAGGTTGATCATTCATACGTCATACGTTCTGAATAAAGGACTTGTGTGATTAAGGGAAATACACCACCCCCGCCTGGAGCGAATAGCTCTTTGGGCTTGGCCCGTGAGAGGCATAACCTTATTGCGTTATGGCTCCCCTCTTGTGTGACTGCTACCATCCAATGCGCAAGAGCGCCCTCTGCCAGGTCACTTCATGAAATAAGTGGCAGGTATTTGTTGAAGGATGGTGTGCCTCTCGTCAGTCAGTGCCTTACCAGTGCTCTGTTACTAACGTGCTGTGCTTTTTACAGAACCCTATGGATAAAGGGAAATCCTTTTCAACCATTAAGGTCTACCTGGCAGCTGTCACTGCTGGTCGTGTTGGCTTCAAAGACTATGCAGTGGGGCAACACCCCCTCATTCTCAGGTTTTTGAAGGGGGCTCGCCGTTCTCTGCCTGTTGCTAAAAAGCACATCCCTTATTAGGATCTGTTACTGGTGCTCGAGGATCTGTCTTTACGGCCATTCAAGCCTATAAATGAGAGAGTTAAAATTGCTGTCTCTCAAGACAGCATTGCTGCTCACTCTAGCTTTGACTAAATGAGTCCTCCATGCACTCTCAATGCATCCCTTTTGCGCAATATTCTCCCCTAATATGGATAGGGTTTATCTTAAGCCCAATCCATCTTTTATGTATAAAAGCTTCCCAGCTTTCACTCACATGTGAAGTGTTGGAGCTTGCTGCTTTTCACCCATGGCCTTTCTCCTCTCAAGAGGATCAAAGGCTGCCTAAGCTATGTCCTGTGCGTGTTCTCCACACGTATATGACAAGGACTAAGGCTTTCAGAAAGGGAAACCTGATCTTTGTTGCCTGGGTCCCACCCTGCAATGGGAAAGCCATCTCTAAGCAGCGGCTGTGTCATTAGCTTGTGGAAGCTATTGCTATGGCATATGACTCAAAGGGGGTAACACTCCCTTCGGGCCTGAGGGCTCATTCTACGAGAGGCATGGCTGCATTGTGGGCCCTATTCCATGGGGTCTCCTTGCAGGAGATTTGTTCAGCTGCAGGCTGGGCTTTTTCACATACCTTTGCTAGGTTCTACCACCTGGACGTCACCAGGACTCCGGCAGCCCACGCAGATCTGGGGATGAGTTCTGTGTGAAGCTCACGCATCTCCCCTCACCTGCTTTGTGTTTAGTACTTCCTTACATGGGATGTGCAAGACACGCCCTCCCCTCAAGGGGCGAGGCTTCCCTCGCTGGCCTGACAGTTTCTCAGCTGTGAGCATAGGGCAATCTGAGAGTTGTCCATATCTCCCATAGGTGGATCTCGAAACGAGATGATGAAAGAGAACTTTAGGTTACTATGATAACCCCGGTTCTCTGAAACATCGAGTGGAAACACCTGCTTGCTGCGCACGAGAAGCGAATATGTTCACTGAACAGTAGTATCGCTGTAGCGTCCAATATGTTCTTACAGAAGGGCGGTGCCTCCTGTAGCATTGGACGTGCTACTGTCTGTCAGAGCCAGACTTGGTGCAATTAGATGCTTCTGAGGAGTCATGACCAGATGTCATTCCCCATAGGTGGATCTCTCCACTCGATGTTTCAGAGAACTGGGGTTACGATAGTAACCTAAATTTTATAATGGACTTCAATGGGGAAATTAGCTTTTAGGCACCAGAGGCTTATTAAACTGCAATACCTTGAGTAACCACTGGAGTTTATGAGCTCCACGCTCTTGTGGAATCCCTGGTCCCCCTGGTTCTTCTTCTACTTGTAATGGCAAATTGCTACCACTATGGAGCATTATCGCCACCTACTAAAGTACAATATGAAACTCAATTTTTAAATCCTTTGAATTAGACCTGTTTGGTCCAGACACGTGAATACAGCACTTCCCGAATAACTGGAGGAAAAAAAACATTTTAAAGTACATTCCCCCAATTCCAAAGTGACCCAGTTCTTCTTGCAACCTGTGACGTTTTTCTGAATACTGAGGACATGTGAACATTACATGTTCTACTGTTTCTTTCTGCTGATGACAATGGCCACATTCTCCGGTTGGATGTTTCTTTGTCAGTTGTAGCTTGGCATTCAGCTTTGTATGCCCCAGTCTCATCCTGTTTATCAGGAATTCTTCTTTTCTCTTCCTGCCAACAGGCCTCCCATTCCCCACCTCTTTCTTTTTGTATTTGGAAAAGATGTCTTCCTTTTGAATCCGTATTCCAAATCTCCTGCCACTACTTCCTAACATGGAACCATATATATGGTTTAACTTCCACTTTACTAAATGGGACACTGATCTCAACTAATTCCAAGGTAAGACCCCTCTTTGTCCACCACCTCATTCCCGTCTACCCCTACATGAGCTAGTACCCATAAGAAGGTAATGCTACTTCCAAACCAGGTCATTCTTAAAAATATAGTTATCATTTTATAAACAATATCTTGTCTACGTATTCAGGTTGCATATTTAATACTTATTAAAGCTGAACTAGAATTAGAGACCAGTTCCCTTCAGGTTGCATTGACTTTTTATACGCTCATGTAAAGCTGTCTGTTTTGGCCAAAAAGACAAATGTTGAACACAGCAGTTCCATTTGACAACACAATGCAATTAATCCAGGGTGTCAATGAACAGGACAGTGTTTATTTGAAAGCAGGTTATTACAAATACATGAAAGCAGAGTGGCCTTTGGGAAGCTTAATTTTAGAATAGTCATAAAATCATGATGATCTGGCATTTTATATCCAAAATTAACCCCAACAAGCATTCAATGCATGACTCTTTCTGCCAGACACATAGTGAGGGACAGGTTGGGGGGGGGGGGGGACAAAACAGGAAGTCATAAAAGCCTCAATAAGTATGCATTTAATTTTTTGGTAATTATAATATAAAAAGATCCAATAAGCTGTTCAATCTGTTCATCCAAAGCTGCACAACTACAGAAGAAGGACAGAGAATGGTTGTGTAATGATCATAGAGAGGGTGTGGCTCAAAAAGGAAGTTGATTTGTAGTTGCCCTTCCTAGCTCTTTACATATTCCAGAGACAAAGGTCTGATCTTCATGGAGATGGCTTTCAAAGAGTAATAGTAACCCTTCCAGCCGATCCACAAGATACCTGTACGTGCTTCTAAATGCCGACCCCATTTGTACAAGCCATTGGGGTTTGCATAAACAGTTTTGGTGAACCAGAATCCTCCATGATATCTATCAGCAGTATAAGAATAACTTCCATGGTCAAAGGTGGAAAATGTCACCCCATTGGAATACTTGAGAGAGTCACCTGAGAATCAGAGTAAGAGAATAATCACATTATGACACAGCGAACCTTTAGCTACACTTACATGCCTATGACATCGGACTCTACACACCATCCAGACCTCTCTGTTCTACAATCCTCCCTTCAAACACTCATGCTCGCATGTTCGCACAAATGCGTGCATGTATGCATGCACACACACAAACATGCTCACACACACATGCAGAAACACACATGCACACACACACACACACACACACACACTCCAGTAGCTGCACTGCTCACCTGCACCTCCACTGATGTAGTTGCCAATGTGCAGCGTGTAGTCATCAGACTCAGGATCAATAGAGAAAGTGGAGTACTCAGCGTAGACCTTTGCTCCCTCAAAATCTTTCATTTCCACCCTCAACCTGTACTTCTTTAGCGAAGTCATGGCAACGATGTTATCCAGTCCTACGGATGTACATCAGCAAAGGCCTCAGAACCAAAACTGAAAGGTTGGGATCTACTGCTGGTATTTGAAACAACACCGAGGGAGTTCTGGAACAGGCTGCAGTGTTAATGATTAATACTGCAATTTCTAAAACAGGTTTCAGTGATACAATACAGTAAGCTCTAGAACATGCTTCAGTGGTAATCCTGAAAATTCTAGAATGGACCTCAGTGGTAATGATGGAAATAGCATATACAGTTCTGTGTGAAACACATGGAGCAGAGTATGTGGACAGTTTGTCGAATATCGAAACTGGTAGTCTCCAGAATTTATCAATGCATTATGGGAGTGTAAATTCCTTACCCAGCCAGTATTCTCCAGAAATATTTCCAAAGCCACTCTTGTACTGATCCCAGGGTCTGTGGAAGTTCAAAGTGCCATCCTTTCTCCTCTGAATCACCTGAAAGATGCAGGTAAATTCACCAGTCTGTCTCACTAATATCAGCATCAATAACCATCATCATCATAATCATCATCACCAGTACTACCATCATGTCTGCATGGGTTCCACACAGGTCGTAGGGCTATGGAAGCTAGAGCAGGTGAATTTATCTGACAAGTGATTTTACTCACAGTCCATCCTCCCCTGTCCTCATCATCCTCACAGTCCATTGAACAGTACACCTGGACAGGTTCGTTGTACTCTGGAGGATAGATAGTGTACACCCCATTGTGTGGGGAGCCACTTTTGTAGACATCCTCACAGTCCTCAGGAAGTTGTGCCTGGGCTACAGAAATAGAGAGGGCTCCCACAGAAAGTAGCACAAGCAGGAACACTGAGACCTGTTCAACAGGAGAGAGAGACACTGTAACTGTGCTGGAACACAGGAGAGAGGAACACTAAGACTGTTCTGGAACAGAGGATAGGTGAACACAGAGACTGCTGGAACACGGAACACTGATACTGTGCCAGAACAGAGCAGAGAGGACTGCTATGACTGTTGGAACAACAATGAGACTGTGTCTACAAAACTTTGGACGCTGAAATTATGTTTCATTTTCATTTTAATTATTTTTCAATTGATGTATATGGATGTACGCAAATTTTGAAACATTACATGTAGGGGAATCAAACCAGCTGGGGCCTTGTGGTGCAAATTCTGCATTGCACTTCATTTAGAGATGTTATATTATCTTAAATGGTTTAAAAAATCAAGAAAAGTGCAAGAAATTCCAATTTGTTTTCACTTGTTATCAAACATATTTAAGTTTTCATTGATTAATTTCAAATTTAAAGTACGACCAAAGAACTATACAAACCAATTAATCTGATGGTCATATTAATTTCAAGAAGGATGAATTAAAACAGTGATCAACAATGTTATCAACAATATAACAATATTGCATAATTCCAATGAGTTGGAATTATGCTATGTTTTTGCTGGGAAGTAAATAAGGTTTTAGCAGATGTTTTACTTTGCGCAAATATACAACCATGCAAACAATAATGTGAATCAAGAATCAAATGCACTATTTGACCAAAAGTATCTGGAAACCGCTTGGTCTGGGGCTGTTTTTCATGGTTTGGTGCTAGGCCCCTTGGTTCCAGTGAAAGCAAATCTTAATGCGATGACATTCTAGACGATTCTGTGCTTCCAACTTTGTGGTAAAAGTTTGGGGAAGGCCCTTTCATGTTTCAGCATGACAATGCCCCTGGGCACACAGCGAGATCCATATAGAAATGGTTTTGTCAAGATTAGTGTGGAAGAACTTGACTGGGCTGCACAGAGCCCTGATCTCAACCACATCCAACACCTTTGGGATCAGTTGGAAAGTCAACTGCGAGCCAAACGCCCAATCACTGCACGACCTCACTAAAACTTTAACGGCTGAATGGAAGCAAATCCCTGCAGCATCTATTATAGAGCCTTCTCAGAAGAGTGGAGGTTGTTATAGCAGAAAAAATGTGGAGTAACTCCATATTAATGCGCATAATTTTGGATGAGATGTTGGATGTCAGGTGTCCACATACTTTTGGCCATGTCGTGTACATTTCACATTCCCAAATGCAAAAAATAAAAATACTGATAATGGCAGTCAAGGCTAAAGTTATATTCACACATTAGATTTACACATTATCCGTATGGATTTGGATGCACTTGCGCTGCATTTCAGGCTCAGAGCATTACTACAGCATTAGTTCAGCATGTGAGGGAGAGACTTACCATGATGCTGGACTCCAAATAAGGTCGTGTTCAGGTGGGCTGTCACACAGCTAAATCTCACAAAGATTGGGCAAAAATGATCTTAATAAAATAAAGCAAGCTGATGCTAGATTGTCCACTGGGTCAGATTAGCCTTTGATCTAATATAACACATTTTATCTTTAGTCAAAGCTGTGAATCAAAGCTTTATCCAGAGTAACTTTCAAACTGCATAAAGCAGTAATTTTAATAAACATACCTTCATTAGAAATGAAAAAAAAAAAATCAGAAAGAGTGAAAGCGAGAGATCATTGTTTGATTAATGAATACAGAAACAAATGAACATTCCAGCTCACCGACCTTTGCAGCCTCTGAAGGAGTCAGTAATGTGCTGGGTGTTCCTGTCCTCTCACACTTTTATTAGGTGCCTTTCTTGGAATGACTGGAATGAAGCCAGCTGACAGATATTTAATGTGATTATACACCTCTGATCTTCAGATTTATTTTTCATATCGTTCTTAATGATTTCAATTATGATGATGATGATCGTGATGATACTACTACTACTATAAGCACTTATACTACTACTACTACTACTAATAATAACAACAACAACAACAACAACAACAACAACAACAATAATAATCATTATCACACTCACAGACACACAGACACACACACACGCACACACACACACACACACATACTGTACATTCTGTTGTAGGCTGCAGGTGGTTTTCTGTTGTTTTTAAACCCCTTTTTTCAGGTAGTTCGGTCAGAGTAGGGAAGGTGTTTGCCGGAAGACTCACTCCTTATGCTTTGCCTCGGCAGGGAGAGATAGTACTGTGTTTTGTTTTAGGTGAGGAGCAGCATGGCCCTGGCCTGTCCACTGCCTAGTCCGTCCAGTCAAGCTACGTGTGGTAACGTGTCGTGCATGTTTGTCTTATTGTTTGTGATAAATTTTCTATATTATTGTAAGTAGATCTCGGCTCCTTTTCTGATTTGTGACATTCGTTTCATGTTACTGTAGTCCCCGGTTATGGAAACGCAGGTTAACTTTTAGGACATGACACAGGAAATAAAAACAAGGACTAATTAACTGAAATCAAAACCAGCCCCATTGTAGGTTTGGAACAATGAGCAGGCCGGCACTTAGATTGTGTTTGGGTTGCTTGGTAAATTTGATGAAAGAATCCAGGGTGGTTACATTTTTGTCATAGATTTGAAATCGGATTCCCTGAATACTAAGGTCATTTGAGAGGTCAAATTAGCAGTTAAGAATGTAGTTACCATAACAAACAACGCAACTATTTTGTTTAGCAAGGCAGGTATGCCATCCTGTGCCAAGTTATTCCTTGGCAGGGTGCTCTGCTCATTACTGATATAGCACAGAGTTTCCTTCTTTTTTTTTCTTTTTTCTTCTGATGGCATCATCACAAATGCTCAAATACCACGATCAATAATTCTCCCCATTGGACCTTTAACTACATCAGCCAATACCATCGGATACACACGCAAAATGGGACATTTATATAAGAAGTGCACACGTTTTTTAAAAACTCTTCTGTCTCCATCTTGCTTGCTAACTAATAACTGCCAAAAAAAATGTAAACTATTGCTTTTACAACTGTATAATCTTTGTGGGAAAACTTATTTATCTTTCTGAAATCCATTCTTTATCATATCACATGGATACCCAACATGATATTGTTTCATGACTAGAGATGGGTATCATTCACATTTTGATGATACCCTGCTAAAACAATGCTTTTCAAACCAGAAACAGTAGTCTAACATCTTTAAAAGAATGAGCAAATGACAAAATTATAAAACATCTATTTTATTGCAAAAGCACATCCCATTGTTTGAATCCGTCTGGGTAAAACATGGCCTCCCTTTAGACAGCTTCAATTTCTGTATTTTCACTGAGTTTAACGTTAGCCAGCTTGCTAACAAGTCGACAGAGTGATTGCATACCGTTCGCACAGATGGCACCAAAATTAAGCACAGAAATCTGCTTTGCAATTTTGTCCAATAAGCAACGTTACCGGTCGTATGGGAGCCGATGCCTGCTTCCGGGTATTGTTACCAAACCCCATGCATGACGCAGACAGCTACTTGACTACAAGGTAGATCCTAAAAGCTCAGACTACTGTTGCAGGCATTGCCCAGCCAGGGGCTTGTTCTGTGGAGCTGCAGCAACAACGTTATACATGCAAAGATCTAAATCATCATTTTTATTACATCCATGAGGCAGCCATGTTCATTTTTTTATTTGGTGGAAACGGATTTATTTTAAAATGTTTGCTCACAGGAGTAAAAGGGAGAGAGTCACATCAAAAAAACCAAATATTTCAGAGAGGGTGTCAAGAAGAGATGTACAGAATTCAGCAGAATTGTCAGATTTCCCCCCCCCCCCCGGAATCACCATAATTCAGCTAAAGAAAATATTTTGGCCACAACTGATCAGAACAGAATTTCAGTTGAAACCACCAGTTTAAACTGGTGAATGGTCAGGTGAGATCAATATGCCTACCAAAAACAGTTGACAAGAACTTAAATCTTGATCAGCACATTCTAGGATCTACATTGTCACACTTTGCTTCTCCCAGAATTAGGCAATGAGGTGACAATGCTACAGTCCTGTAGCAAATCACACTGTATGCTTCAATAAGGCTGATAGTTCCCATCCAAAACTGCTGAAAGTCACAGAAAGCACACGTTTTGGAGGAAATCAAGGAAATGGTTAAAAATAAGGGCCAAAAATGACAATAATCATGGAATTCCCCGGGTGATACCATCTGAGGGGGGTGAGGCCGAAATGACTGGCAATAAAGTTTTTGTGCAGTATTTTGTGCAGCGACGTGTTGAAACAGCTAAGACGCATTGTTGTTTGAATACAAGCAATTCCTTGCACCCCCCCACCCCCCCGCCCGGGTCGACAACATCGGGTGACACCAATGGTCAACCGCACCTGGTGTCACCGACCCTAGTGACACCACAGAATGTACATACATTAGAAAAAAAAAAAAAACGGAAAGAAAGAGAATAAGGGAGTGACAGAGAGAGATAGAGAGAGACGGAGAGAGAGGTAATTGTTTTATTAGTGAATACAGAAACGAATGAACATTCCAGCTCACCAACCTTTGCAGCCTCTGAAGTAGTCAGTGATGTGCTGGGTGTTCCTGTCCTCTCACACTTTTATAAGGCCCATGATTGGAATGAAGCTAGTCGACAGTTTTCTAATGTCACTATACACCTCTGATTCTTAAATTCCGCACATTTGCATATCGCATATAACCAATTATGATGATGATACTGCTACCACTATTACTAGTACCACTCCTACTGATAACAGTAATAATAATAATAACAACAGCAACAACAACAATAATAAAAATAATAATAATTATTATTATTATTATTATTATCATCATCTCAATAATAATATTCATGATTTATATTTAATATATGTATATGTGTGTGTGTGTGTGTGTGTGTGTGTGTGTGTGTGTATAAAATACAAATAAGATACTTAAGACAAATAAAAACAAGGACTAATTACAAAAAATCAAAACCACTCCTATTGCAGGTTTAGAACAATGAGCAGGCCGGCACTGGGTGATCACAGGGTGTGTTTGGGCTGGTTGATAATTTATTCGATAAAAGAATCCAGGGCGGTTACATTTTTATACAAACAAGTCATTTTAAAGGTCAAAGCAATTAAGAACATAGTTATCATGACAAAGAACCCAACCCATGTTTACTGTAATATTGTTACTGTAATACTGTGTCATAAATAACACTGAGATGAGATCATAACAGATGAAGAATAGATACACTGCCGGTGTCAACACTGTCAAGACCATTAGCAATATTTATATACAAAAAAGATCTTCATTGTTTATGAGTCATTATCTATGTTCTAATGTATTTTTATTAGATCCATTTGGGAGACATGCTCATTTTTACTTTAGCTGAAAATATGCTTATTATAACATGCTCACTCAGAGAAAGTGTGAAAAACAGACATGTTAAAATAATCCAAATATTTCAGACTGAGTGTCAAGCAGAGATATCCAAATGGGTCTGGAATATTTTAACAAAGCATAATCGTCAAATGTATCTTTTTTTTTTGTTTGTTTTGTTTCTCCTGGAAACACTATAACTCAGCTAGACAAAATATTTTGGTCAGAACTGATCACAACAGAATTTCAGTTGAAACCATGACTTTCAGGTGGTAAGTCACAGAAAACACTAATATTGGAGGAAATCATGGAAATTGTTGAAAAAGAGGCAAAAATGGCAATAAGCATGGAATTCCCCCTGTGAATAAGCACTCGAATGCTCTATCAAAATTCCCACCGGGTACTCGAGCACTAAAAATCATACAAATGCCCATCTCAATGAGCTATAGCTAATTTGACAATATCTCAATTCCTCATTCTATCACATCATAAAATATGAGATACAGACGGGTCACAAATTAAAGGAAAAATCTGAATAATTTAGTGGAGAAACATAAAGAATACAGAAGCGTCCATGCAGGTGTACTGCCTGACACGATTAAACAATTAACATCCCATCTCTGTGCACCAATACCTTATTGAGACACTTTATGTTGGCTTTTCATTTAATTTATCACCCGTCTGTATAGAGCTCCATAATGTTTGAGATATCGTTTTTCTTAATTTGGGTACCACACAATTTTATATTTGTATTCAAACAATGCACATGTGGTTAAAGTACAGTGACTCAATTTTTATTAAAGGGTATTTTTAGACATTTTGGTTTCACCGTGTATATATAATTTTTTACCTGCATACACAGCCTTCTGAGACCCAGACCATGTTTTTGTGTGCATTTGTAATTTCTCCTTGCTATTTGCATCGTGTAGCACATTTGTAGGACTACACAATAAATACAGGAAACCACATAACAGCACAGTGTTTATTTGGAAGCAGGTGATTACAAACACACACATGAAAGAAGAGTGGCCTTGGTGAGCTTCATTTTAGAATAGGAGATAAGTTAATTCATTAAATTATGATAATCTGCATTTTATATCTAGAATTACCCCAGTAAGCATTCTAATGCACCATACTATATGACAGACCCTACAGTGGGACCCACTGAGATAGTTATTTGGGTTGTGGGTGGGTTTCGAACCAAACTGATGGAAAAATTTACAGGTGTTCCATCCCATGAAGATATAAATGTTTCTACTATCTTGTAAAATTATGAGACAAAACAAAAAGTCATGAAAGTATCAATAAGTAGTTATTTTGCGGTAATTATAACAGAAAAAAGGTCCAATAATCTCTTCATCGCACCCAAAGCCTCCCAACAACAGAAGAAGAGGAACAGAGAACATAGAGAGGGTGCGGACCAAACTGGAAGCTGATTTGATTTGTAGTTGCCCTTCCTAGTTCTTTATGTCATGCAGAGACACTGGTCTGATCTTCATGGTGATGGCTTTCAAAGAGTAATAGGGCCCCTTCCAGGTGTCCCATCTGATACCCATTTGATAATTTGAGCTGGACCCCCACAAGTACAAGCCATTGGGGTTTGCCTGATTAGAGTAGCTGAACCAGAATCCTCCATAATTCATGCCATAGGAATAATAATACGAATAATAATTGTAATATCCATCCAGGTCCTTGTCAAAGGTGGCAAACCTCATCCCCTTTTGATAAATCAGGGAGTCACCTGAGAATCAAAAAGAGAGAATATAATGACACAGCAGACCTTAGGCTGCATTTCTATGATGGCATCAGACTCTACACACCAGCCAGATCTCTACATTCTGCAATCTAAGCCAACTGTAAACTCAAGGAAATTAGAAACACATGACCTACATGTGTCCCTCTTCAATTTGTACAACTAAAAATTTAAAATAGAGGCAGGATGTAAAGGATGTGTGCTCAAATATCCTTTGCACAGTTTGTTCAAAATTCATATTCAATTTTATTTAACAATCTTAAAGTGAGGGATGCATGCTTCTCAGGACTGTTGCAGGGAAGTTGTTAAGTGGTTCCTGTTGAATTTCATAAAGTTTGGCCAAATGGAGCTTCCCATTGACTTACATTCATTCCTCAACCTCTAACGCTAACCCTACCCCCAAACACTACATGCCTAACCTTAACCCTAACCTTAACCTAATTGTAACCCTATCCCTAAGTCCTAACCCTAAAACAGCCTGTTGAACTTCTGGGGACCAGCAAAAGGTCCCCACCTTGCGTAATTTCTCTCATCTTTCTATCCTTGTGGGGACATTTGGTTCTCACAAAGATACTAATACATGCCCACACACACACACACACACACACACATCCTCCAGAAGCTGCACTGCTCACCTGCACCTCCATCGATGTAGTCACCAAGATTCAGCCTGTATCCATCAGACTCAGAGTCCAGAGAGAAGGAGCTGTACTCAGCATGGACGGTTCCTCCTTCAAAATCCTCCATGTCCACCCTCAACCTGTACTTCTTTTGCCAAGTAATCGCAAAGGTGTTCTCCAGTCCTACAGATGTACATCAGCAAAGCCTTCAGAGTCAAAAGTGAAAGACTGGGATCTACTGCTGGTATTTGAAACAACACTGATAGATAGGCTTCAGTGATAATACTTAATGCTGAAAGTTCTAGGACAGGCTTTAGTGGCAATACTGAAGATTCTAGTACAGACTACTAGTGTAATGAAAGTTCTTCTGTGGTCAGTTTATGGAAAATTTTAGCAAGTGATCTGTAGATTGTATCAATGCATTATGGGAGTGTAAATACCTTACCCAGCCAATGTTCTCCAGAAATATTTCCAAAGCCACTCTTGTACTGATCCCAGGGTCTGTGGAAGTTCAAAGTGCCATCCGATCTCCTCTGAATCACCTGAAAGATGCAGATAAATTCACCAGTCTCTCACTAATATCAGCATCAGTAATCATCACCATCATCATCACCATCACCAGTATGATCATCATATGCACATGGGTTCCACACAGGCCTTCCAGAGCTGTGGAAGACAGATACTCTGAGCAGATGAGTTTCTGACAGCTGATTTTACTCACAGTCCATCCTCCTTTGTCCTCCTTGTCCTCACAGTCCATGTCACAGTACACCTCAACAGGTGTGCTCTCTGGAGGAAAGATAGTGTACAACCCACTGTGTGTGGATCCATTTTTGTAGACATCATGACAGTCCTCAGGAAGTTGTGCCTGGGCTGCAGGAAGAGAGATGGCTCCCACAGAAAGCAGCACGAGCAGGAAGACTGAGACCTGTTCAACAGGAGAGAGAGAGACACTGTAACAGTGCTGGAACAAAAAATGGAAGAACACTGAGGCCTGTTCAACAGTAGAAAGAGACTGTTCTGGAGCACAGGAAAGAGGAATACTGAGACAGTTCTGGAACACAGGAAAGAGGAACACAGACTGTTCTGGAATACAAAAGAGAGGAACACTGAAACTGTCCTGGAACACAGAAGACAGAAACACTGAGACTGTTCTGTAACATAGAAGAGGACAACACTATGACTGTTCTGGAGCACAGGAGAGAGGAACACTAAGGCTGATGAACCCAAAAGCAGGGGCAGGCACAGGAAGTCAAGTGATATGGTTTTAATTTTGCAAGAACAAAAAACTGGATTCCAAAAAATATACACAAGAAAGTACTCAGGCACAACAGTCTTTAAGTTTCAAAGAACCCGATCTAAAAAAAAAACAAGGAAGGCCAAAAATTTTTAAATCCAAAAACCTCATAGAAAAAGAAACTAAACACAAGAGAGTTTGCAAGCACAGCAAAGTCCAAAAACAGAGAGCACAAGGTAGCACTTAGTCAAAGTAGATAGGCAAAGACAGCTACAAAACGGGCAACTTAAATACACAGCGCAATTAAGACACAGGTGGAACATATTACCAAGACACTCTCAAAGACAGAAAAAAAGGGAAACCAAAAGTCTATAAGGGTCATTTGGTGGCCAAAAGCATGTATTACAGTCCAGATCCTGACACAAATGAAAATAGTTCAATCAAATTCAAACAATAAAATACAGGAGAGAGAACAACAGTCAAGGCTAAATTTATATTCAAGATTTACACACTATCCATATGGATTTGGATTTGGATGAACTTACGCTGCATTTCAGGCTCAGAACATTACTATAGAATTAGTTCAATATGTCAGGGAGAGACTTACCATCATGCTGGACTCCAAATGAGTTTGTGTTCAGGAGGAATGGCACACAACTAAATCCCACAACGTCAAATTGGATAAAGGTGATCTTAAGAAAAAAAAAAAAAAAATTAAAAATAAAGCAAGCTGATGCTAGATTTTCTACTGGCTCAGATTAGCCTTTGATCTAATATAACACTTACATTTTAGTTTTAGTCATTTAAGTGCACAAAACAGTTATTTGAATAAATGTACATACATTAAAAATGAAAAAAAAAATTACAAAGAGAGAGAGCGAGGGAGTGAAAGAGAGAGATAGAGAAAGGGAGAGAGAGAGGTAATTGTTTTATTAGTGAATACAGAAACAATTGAAATTTCCAGCTCACCAACCTTTGCAGCCTCTGACGGAGCTAGTAATGTGCTGGGTGTTCCTGTCCTCTTTTATAAGGTGCATTTCATGGAATGACTGGAATGAAGCCAGCTGGAAGATTTTTAATGTGATCATTCATCTCTGTTCCTTAGATTTCCGCAATCTTGCATATTGCATATTTTCAATTCCTATTGCAAGTACTAATACTATGCTATTGCTATGTAAAAAAAAAAACTTGTGTAAGTCGCTCTGGATAAGAGCGTCTGCTAAATGCCTGTAATGTAATGTAATGTAATACTACTGATAATAATAATAATAATAATAATAATAATAATAATAACAACAACAACAACAAAAACAATAATTATATATTATATATAATAATTATTATTTTAATCAGAATTATCTCAATAATATTAATAATTGATATTCAATAACAATATTGAAATTTATTTGTAGGTACATTTTAATAAAAGCAGGATATAATAATCAAGAAGTAAAAAGAAAACATAATGGATCAATTGCTCAGTTTTAAACCCCTAGACCACAGAACTGCATTTCAACTGGTACATAAAATCCTCATTTCACAGATCTGGATAGCCATTCCAGTTTTAACCCAAATCTGTAGTCTAGGGGTTTAAACCTGTGCAATTTTCCAATGTTTGACTGACACGTTTTGTTATGTATATCCCTATATATGAGAGGAATGCAGATAGCCCATCTAAGAATTCAGACTTGTTAGCTTCAGTGGTGGTTGTGAGATCAGGACCTTTACATTAAAATAGGATTCAAAAAAACAAATGAATGAATGAATGAATAAACAAATAAATAAATAAATGAAATGTCTGGTAAAAAAAATGACGAAAAAAATGATTCATTTATCATGCATGAGAAGTATTTACAAAGAATACACATTCTATAAAGAGTGAAAACAAAAAAACAATACATTAAGATTAACTTATGAATGAATGGTGTCTGAATGGTGTGTGTGCCCTGCGATAGATTGGTGACCTTTGCTGGGTTTATTCCTGCCTCTCGCCCAATGAACGTTGGTATAGGCACCAGCACCACCCACAACCCTGATCAGGAATGATATAGGGAAATGGGAAAGGCCGTTATAAACAGTCATGGTTGCCAAAAGACGCAAGGTTATGTGGTCCCTATGAGAGAGGTGAGGTGGAAACAGAAATGCAATTTATCCTACATTGTGAAAACAAAATTAAAAAGAAAAATATTTTAGAAAATCAGAAATATCTTTCCCTCAGTTCAAAGAAATGACTGACTAAATTGTATTATTTTTGATTATATGGTTATTGCTCTGTATTGCTGTGAAATGTGTTACTTATGGCATTTGGAATTGAGGTGGAAAGATGAATATTAAAAAAAAAGGAAAATGATGGGGCTCAACTCAAAAACAGCTGTTTCTGTAAAATTCAACCACAGAACTGCTGCTCACTAGATGTTTTGTGTTTATTGAACCACATACTCTGTAAACTGCAGAGACAGTTGCCTGTCTATGAAATTCCCAGGTGGGCAGCAGTTTATCTGATTCTGAAGCCACCGCCACCAACAGTCACACCAGGGTCAAAGGCAATAGGTGTGGCATTTCCATTTGGAGTCTGCATTTGCTGTCGTCTCCCAACATGAGGAGCAAAGCAGTGTCAATGCCAATAAAGCAGGCCATCCTGAGGCTGAACAATCTGAACAAATTACTCAAAGACCTTTTTTGTATCAGGTTAATTCAAATTTGCTACGTATTACCAAAGATAATTTGTCTTGTATTTATCAAGGGCTTGATTAGTTGTACCAGGTGTGCTTGAGATGGAACACATCAGATGCCTGGATCCAGTGTTGGATCCAGCTTGGGGTACCTCTCCTCAGGTACCCCAAGCTGGATCCAACACTGGGAACCAACACTGCCGCTAAAACAGTCTCACTGTGAGAAATCTATAGAGGAGGGTTGCCTATCCCTTTTCTCCCATCCTGTAAATTTTCATTTCAACTATAATGCACACATTTTTGCACTAACTGGCAGCTCAGCAAGATCTCTAGCTGTAGAACGAGGTGTGCTTTCGTTCGGTTGCAATGAAAACATGCAGCGTGGAAAATTTCAAGGAACAGGGCAGCCTTGCTATGTTGAACTCCACCTAAAGGAGTTCTTTTCATACTTGGCAGCCATGGCCTTTGCTACTGTTTTGTTTGTTGTGTACTTGTGTACGTTACCGTAACTTGCTCTGCAGAGTTTGTTTTTTTCCCCTCTTGTTTCCTCGTTGTTGTCTCACAGGTTTTTCCGTGTTTTTTTTCAGATCTGGGCCTTTAATTAAGGGCGTTTGCCTGTTCACCACGAGACAGTGGCCACCCCAGCACTGTGGCACTATGTGTAATGCAGATAAAGGCCCATTTGAATCTGAATTATAATCTGAATACCACTCTATCTGCATTTACTTTAATGATTTAATCCATGTTAATTGGCATAGCATACCTCCACAAGATCTTCAAACCCTACATGCCAGCCAGACCCCTCCGTTCCGCTACCTCAGGACGCCTGGCACCTCCCCCTCTTCGCACCTGTGCTTCCCGATCACGTCTCCTGTCTGTTCTGACCCCACGATGGTGGAATGACCTCCCCGTGGAGGTCAGAACAGCTGAGACACTGACCCACTTCAAGCGACGACTGAAGACTCACCTCTTCAGGCTGCACCTCTCCCCATCCCTCCCTACCTCCCTGTAATCTCTTAACTGACTGTAAGCTTAGGGTTGTAACTAGGTAGCTGTTTCGTAGGTGACTTAGTTAATGCACTCGTGTCTTAAACTACTGCTTGTATTTTTGCATAGACTGCGTTGTTGCTGTTCTCGTTTGTGTTAGTGTTAATCAGGGTCCAAGTTGAACTATGCGGTTGTTCCCTGCACTTGGAACGGTACTTCTCTCTAGGGTTTTTGACATACTTGTTCCTGGTTATGGTTATACACTTTGTTGTACGTCGCTCTGGATAAGAGCGTCTGCCAAATGCCTGCAATGTAATGTAATGTAATGCATAGCCCTAGGTTTTTATTCAACTGCTCTTAGCCAGTTTTTACCAGTCTCCTCTCACACTCCAAGGGGCCCGCAGTGTTTGCAGCTTTTTGTGTTTTCCTTTCAACCAGCTGCTGATTAAGGCCTTGAAGAAGGTGTGTGGATTCCTTAGCTAACCAATAACTTATATGAACCACTGGTGAGGAGAACACCCCAAAAACTAGCAGACACTGCGGCCCTTCAGGACCGGAGTTTGACACATGCGATCTAATGGATATTGTGTGACACTTGAAACCCAAATTTCACATAGATGTGTTACACAGATGCTCCTTATTCTGTCTCTTTTATTAGCAGCTCCCCATCCTCAGGCTGTGCCCCTTTTTGTTTTAAGACCGCTGGGCTCCAGCCTCTTTTTAAAAATACCTGGCCTTGACCCATCAAATTGCAGTAAGAACAGGCCCTGTCTTTTCCATTATTATTGTCCATACAGTTGTTGCTGCTGTTGTTGATTTACAGCCTGCCAACAAAGTTTATGTGAATTTGAATTTGAAAGAGAGAGGGAATAAATGGATACAGAAAGAGAGATTAATGAGAAGAGATGAACATAGAAAGAAAAAAAGAGTGGCATAAGGAGATTGCGAGAGAGAAGGAGAAAGGGGAGAAGTGATAAATTGAGAGATTCCCGGCTTGTGATTTTAGAGTTTTCACCTACCATGTTTTGCTACATGTTTTTCTTTCCATTTAAGTTTCATGTTTGTGTATTTTCCTGTTGTAGGTTCCAGGTGATCAGGCGGATTATTTTCTTTGTTGTTTTCAAACAGATTTTCAGATAGTTTGGTCAGAGTAGGGAAGGTGTTTTCCAGAAGACTCACTCCTTATGCTTTGCCTTGGTAGAGAGAGATACTGTAGTACTGTTTTGTTTTAGGTAAGGAGTAGCATAGCCCTGGCCTGTCTACTGCCTAGACTGTCCTGTCAACCCACAGGTGGTAACATGTCGCGCATGTTTGTGTTATTGTTTGCAATACATTTTCTTTGTTATTGTAAGTAGATCTCGACTCCTTGTCTGATTCGTGGCATTCATTTTATATTACTGTATTCCCCGGTTATGGAAACTCGGGCTGACTTTTAATACATTACACAGGAAATAAAAACAAGGAATAATTAAATGAAATGAAAACCAGCCCTACTGGTTTGGAACAATAACCAGGCTAGCACTGGGTGATCTCAGATTGTGTGTGTGCTTGGTAAAGCATTTGATGAAAGAATCCAGGGTGGTTACATTTTTATCATTGATTTGAAACCTGAATCCTAACATGTCATTTGAAAGGTCAATTCAGCAATTAAGAACATAGTTAACATAACAAAGAACCCAACCCATGTTTACTGGAATACTGTAGTGTCATAAGTAACACTGATATCATAACAGATGAAGAATAGACATACCACCGATGTCAACACTGTCAAGGCATTTAGAATGTTTATATACAAAAAAAATTGTTATTGTGTTATGAGTTATTATTTATGTTATAATGTATTTTTAATACTTCCATGCGGGAGACAAGTTCATTTTTTTATTTAAGTGAAAATATGCTTATTATAACATATTCACTCATAAGGAAGTACGCACATTTTAAAAAACCTTTTGATCACCATCTTTGATTTGTGTGGAAGCTAGCTTACTCGCTAACTAACAAGTGCCAAACAATTTTAACTATTGCCTTTACAGCTGTATAATCTTTGTGGGAAACTCATTTATCTTTCTGAAATCCATTCTTTATTATTTCACATAAAAACCCCACATAATATCCTTTCATCTTTAGAGATGGGTATCGTTCACATTCTGATGATACCCTGCTAAAGCACTTTTCAAACCAGAAACTGTAGTCTAACTTTAAAAGAATGAGCAAATGAAAAAAAATATAAATATGTTAAAAGTTTTTTTTTTTTTTTTTGCAGACACTTGCAGACAGGGCTGCGTTTCCCAGAGTCTCCTTAGCGCTACGTGCGTCGTAATGTATACCTTAAGGCTTAAGCTCTTCCTTTAGGTCTCGAGCTGTTTCCCAGCGTCTCCTTAGCTAAGGTATACCTTAATTAAGGTATACCTTTAAAAGGGTGGTCTGAGGCACTCGTAAACTGTCCCTTAGCGCTGCGCTCCGGTAATCCTTTCACAGTTTTGCCTTATTATGCCAACATTTTGCTTTTCAAATCGACAGTTGTACTACAGTGCGCATCTAGTAGCACATCGGCATGCGAAAATGACATAGTTTAATATAATATATAAACTTTACGAAAAGTAATTATCCAATCAACGTTTCTGTGCATAGCACGTCATGAGAATGTTGTCGTTTTACCTGTCTATACCCATCATGATGGGGATTAAGTATAGGGCCTATCCATTACATTACAGGTATTTAGCAGACGCTCTTATCCAGAGCAACTTACACAACTTTTTACATAGCACTTTACATTGTATCCATTTATACAGCTGGATATATACTGAAGCAATTTCAGTTAAGTACCTTGCTCAAGGGTACAACGGCAGTGTCCTTACCCGGGAATCGAACCTACGACCTTTCAGTTACAAGCGCACTTCCTTACCCACTGTGCCACACTTCGTCCTGATACTAATCCCATTTGTGAAAAGAAAAAAAAAGTTTAAAAAAAAAAATTATACGTAGTGGAGCTAACTGAGGATATGGCTTTTCTGACTGCGTACCCTGTAGACATTAGTTCGTTTGTGTGTGAGTCAATGATCACTGACTTGGAACAAACCGCCGGTTTATTAAGAATATAAAACCTGTGTGTGCAAAGCCAACGTTGAGTGAGTCTACTTGCATGACCGAACTAGAGCACGTTGATTGGCCTAGCCATAAACACTCATACAGGTACGGTGGCTCATAATGAACAAACATATCCAAATTATCTACATCCCCTTCCTTTAGCTCACACCTCCTATATAAAACAAAATACCACTGGGTAAATATCAACATTACGGAACAGTTTTCTTACGATGTTGTTTTACGATTTTCGGTAAACAACCCAATAATGATATTATTGGTTAAACCTAAGATTATCCAACAGCAAATTAAGGTGGATGAATCACTTTAACAGGTAGACCTATTCATAAGGCATACCCGGTATAAAATTAATCATGATCAATTTCCACAGACGCACAAATTGCCTTTCATCTGCGATCATTTTTGCATTGCAGAGAAAAGTTCGCGGGAATCAGTGGATATGCTGCTACAGTTGCCTATATATTGTGTGACAAAAACAAATTAACATTAGACCTTTGTTTCAATAAGAACAAAATAATTCACCCATATGTAGCCTATAGCCTATCCTTTTTCCTGGTCTTCCACGAAGTCCCAGACTATGGCTTATATGTCCCGATTGATGCTTTTTATTTTATCCTTTGTAGCCTAGGCTATATGTATGTATTTATTGAAACTATCACAAGGTCTCGTCTTAATTGACTCTTAAAGAGATTAGCAGATGATCTCTAGTAGGCATAGCTTACTCTTCTGCAATATTAGATTGATGTAAAATGATTATGACAACACTTGTTATATTAAAACGTCATTCATACACCTTTACAAGTGAGACGATCGATTCGCTTGGCATCGATTGATAAACTTTTCAGCACCACAGTGAAGGCCAGCTCCAATTTACGATGTACCTTTGAGGTCTCCCTAGTCTGAGAAACACTTGTAAAAAAGCGGTTTCCCTTTGAAAGGTATACCTTAAGAACCTTCGTAGAACGTTAAGGTACATCGAAACTCGGAAACGCAGCCTTGGCCTTTATTGAAGGGTATTTTTAGACATTTTGGTTTCACCGTGTATATATAATTTTTTACCTACATACACAGCCTTCTGAGACCCAGACCATGTTTTTTTGTGCATTTGTAATTTCTCCTTGCTATTTGCATCTAGTAGCACCTTTGTAGGACTACACAATAAATACAGGAAACCACATAACAGCACAGTGTTTATTTGGAAGCAGGTGATTACAAACATACACATGAAAGAAGAGTGGCCTTGGTGAGCTTCATTTTAGAATAGGTGAGAAATTAATTCATTAAATCATGAATCTTGCATTTTACATCTAAAATTACCATATTATATGACAGACCCTAGAGTGGAACGTACTGAGATACTTATTTGGATGGTGGGTGGGTTTCAAACCAAACTGATAGAAAAATGTACAAGTGTTCCATCCCATGAAAATATAAGTTTTGTTTTATCTTGTAAAATTATGAGACAAAACAAAAAGTCATAAAAGTATCAATAAGTAGGAATTTTGTGGTAATTATAACAGATAAAAGGTCCAATAATCGCTTCATCGCCCCCAAAGTTTCCCAACTACAGAAGAAGGGAAACAGAGAATGGTTGTGTCGTTAACATAGAGAGGGTGCGGCCCAAAGTGGAAGTGGATTTGATTTGTAGTTGCCCTTCCTAGTTCTTTATGTCATGCAGAGACACTGGTCTGATCTTCATGGTGATGGCTTTCAAAGAGTAATAGGGCCCCTTCCAGGTGTTCCATATGACACCCATTTGATAAATTGAGTTGGACCCCCACAAGTACAAGCCATTGGGGTTTGCCTGATCATAGTAGCTGAACCAAAATCCTCCAGAACGTATTCCATAGTAATTATAATAATTGTAATAATAATAATAATAATAGGGATAATAATTGTAATATCCATCCAGGTCATTGTCAAAGGTGGCAAACCTCATCCCGCTTTGAGTACTCAGGGAGTCACCTGAGAATCAGAAAAAGAGAATATAATGACACAGCAGACCTTAGGCTGCATTTCTATGATGGCATCAGACTCTACACACCAGCCAGATCTCTACGTTCTGCAATCTAGGCCAACTGTAAACTCAAGCAAATTTGAAATTCATGACCTACATGTGTCCCTCTTCAATTTGTACAACTAAAAATTTAAAATAGAGGCAGGATGTAAAGGAGGTGTCCTCAAATATTCTTTGCACAGCTTATGTAAATCCATATTTAATTTTCTTTAACAGTCTTAAAATGAGGGATGCATGCTTCTCAGGACTGTTGCAGGGAAGTTGTCAGGTGGTTCCTGCTGAATTTCATTAATTTTGGCCAAATAATATTTAGCAATTATTGTGTCCTCCATAGACGATCATGCACTAAAACACGGAATGCTTGTGCATGCTCATCCACAATAAGGCTTTCTATTATCACTTGAAGCATCACTGCAATCAAGCTTAATGTATGCATACAACATACACATACACAACTTAGCCATGCCCAGCCATTTTTTTAATTTATGTCCTGCGGCCATCGTTGGACGTATCAAAATTTTCTTAGCAATATCACACAGATATATGCAGTAGATCAGTTGTGCCAAATTGGCTGAGAATTAGATAAACATTGTTGAAGAACTACCAAAAAGTTCATTTTTCAAAACATTCAAAATGGTGGAAATGCAGTATGGTAGAAGGTTCTATTAGTAAATTTGTTCAGGATGAGGAGGTACTGATGTGGAAGACATTTGGTGTATGTAAGTGAAACGGGATGGCCACAATATTTTTTTTCAATGTTGCAATTTAGATGGCACAACAGCACTACCCACTAGAGTGTTGGTTGCAAGGCTGTCTTGTATAATAAATTGACAAGCCTGACAGATTTTTTGAGTTTTTGAGTACGGGAAAGGCATGAACAATTAGCAAGAGGTGGAAGAAGAAGAAGATAAGAAATTGCATGCCATGTGTATGCAACACAAACAATGCAATACGCTCCTCTCCTCACACGCACACGCACACACACACACACACACACACAAACACATGTTTGTATTGCTATACTTGTGAGGACTTCCCATTGACTTACATTCATTCCGTAACATCTAACCCTAACCCTAACCCCAACCACTACATGCCTAACCTTCACCCTAACCTTAACCTAATTGTAACCCTATCCCTAAGTCCTAACCCTAAAACAGCCTATTGAACTTCTGGGGACCAGCAAAAGGTCCCGACCTAGCGTAATTTCTCTCATCTTTCTATGCTTGTGGGGACATTTGGTTCTCACAAAGATACTAATACATGCCCACACACACACACACACACACACACACACATCCTCCAGAAGCTGCACTGCTCACCTGCACCTCCATCAATGTAGGCACCAAGATTCAGCCTGTATCCATCAGACTCAGGGTCCAGAGAGAAGGAGCTGTACTCAGAATGGACGGTTCCTCCTTCAAAGTCCTCCATGTCCACCCTCAACCTGTACTTCTTTTGCCAAGTAATCGCAAAGGTGTTCTCCAGTCCTACAGATGTACATTAGCAAAGCCTTCAGAGTCAAAAGTGAAAGACTGGGATCTACTGCTGGTATTTGAAACAACACTGATAGATAGGCTTCAGTGATAATACTTAATGCTGAAAGTTCTAGGACAGGCTTTAGTGGCAATACTGAAGATTCTAGTACAGACTACAGTGCAATGAAAGTTCTTCTGTGGTCAGTTTATGGAAGATTTTAGCAAGTGATCCGTAGATTGTATCAGCGCATTATGGGAGTGTAAATACCTTACCCAGCCAGTGTTCTCCAGAAATATCTCCAAAGCCACTCTTGTACTGATCCCAGGGTCTGTGGAAGTTCAAAGTGCCATCCAATCTCCTCTGAATCACCTGAAAGATGCAGGTAAATTCCCCAGTCTCTCACTAATATCAGCATCAGTAATCATCACCATCACCATCATCATCACCAGTATGATCATCATATGCACATGGGTTCCACACAGGCCTCAGAGCTGTGGAAGACAGATACTCTGAGCAGATGAGTTTATCTGACAGCTGATTTTACTCACAGTCCATCCTCCTTTGTCCTCCTTGTCCTCACAGTCCATGTCACAGTACACCTCAACAGGTGTGCTCTCTGGAGGATAGATAGTGTACAACCCACTGTGTGTGGAGCCATTTTTGTAGACATCATGACAGTCCTCAGGAAGTTGTGCCTGGGCTGCAGGAAGAGAGATGGCTCCCACAGAAAGCAGCACGAGCAGGAAGACTGAGACCTGTTCAACAGGAGAGAGAGAGACACTGTAACAGTGCTGGAACAAAAAATGGAAGAACACTGAGGCCTGTTCAACAGTAGAAAGAGACTGTTCTGGAGCACAGGAAAGAGGAATACTGAGACAGTTCTGGAACACAGGAAAGAGGAACACAGACTGTTCTGGAATACAGAAGAGAGGAACACTGATACTGCCCTGGAACACAGAAGAGAGGAACACTGAGACTGTTCTGTAACATAGAAGAGGACAACACTATGACTGTTGAACCCAAAAGCAGGGGCAGGCACAGGAAGTCAAGTGATATGGTTTTAATTTCGCAAGAACAAAAAACTGGATTCCAAAACATATACACAAGAAAGTACTCAGGCACAACAGTCTTTAAGTTCCAAAGAACCTGATCCAAAAAAAAACTTAAACACAAAAAAGAAACTAAACACAAGAGAGTTTGCAATCACAGCAAAGTCCAAAAACAGAGAGCACAAGGTAGCACTTAGTCAAAGTAGACAGGCAAAGACAGCTACAAAACGGGCAACTTAAATACACAGCGCAATTAAGACACAGGTGGAACATATTACCAAGACACTCTCAAAGACAGAAAAAAAGGGAAACCAAAAGTCTATAAGGATCATCTGGTGGCCAAAAGCATGTATTACAGTCCAGATCCTGACACAAATGAAAATAGTTCAATCAAATTCAAACAATAAAATACAGGAGAGAGAACAACAGTCAAGGCTAAATTTATATTTAAGATTTACACACTATCCATATGGATTTGGATTTGGATGAACTTACGCTGCATTTCAGGCTCAGAACATTACTATAGAATTAGTTCAATATGTCAGGGAGAGACTTACCATCATGCTGGACTCCAAATGAGTTTGTGTTCAGGAGGGATGGCACACAACTAAATCCCACAATGTCAAATTGGATAAAGGTGATCTTAAGAAAAAAAGAAAAAAAAAAATTTAAAATAAAGCAAGCTGATGCTAGATTTTCCGCTGGCTCAGATTAGCCTTTGATCTAATATAACACTTACATTTTAGTTTTAGTCATTTAAGTGCACAAAACAGTTATTTGACTAATATATTATAATATATAAATAATATATAATATTTGAGTACATACATTAAAAGTGTAAAAAAATCACAAAGAGAGAGAGCGAGGGAGTGAAAGAGAGAGATAGAGAAAGTGAGAGAGAGGTAATTGTTTTATTAGTGAATACAGAAACAATTGAAAATTCCAGCTCACCAACCTTTGCAGCCTCTGACGGAGCTAGTAATGTGCTGGGTGTTCTTGTCCTCTTTTATGAGGTGCATTTCAAGGAATGACTGGAATGAAGCCAGCTGGCAGATTTTTAATGTGATCATTCATCTCTGTTCCTTAGATTTCCGCAGTCTTACATATTGCATATTTTCAATTTCTATTACCTAGTACTAATACTACTACTACTACTACTACTACTAATAATAATAATAATAATAATAATAATAATAATATCAACAAAAACAATAATTATATATATAATAATTATTATTTTAATCATCATTATCTCAATAATAATATTAATGATTCAATAACAATACTGAAATTTATTTGAAGATAAATGTTAATATAAACAGGATATACTCATCAAGAAGTAAAAATAAAACATAATGGGTCAATCGCTCAGGTTTAAACCCCTAGACCACAGAACTACATTTCAACTGGTACATAAAATCCTCATTTCACAGATCTGGATAGCCATTCCAGTTTTAACCCAAATCTGTAGTTTAGGGGTTTAAACCTGTGCAATTTTCCAATGTTTGACTGACACGTTTTGTTATGTATATCCCTTATGAGAGGAATGCAGATAGCCCATCATTAAGATTCAGATTGTTAGCATCAGTGGTGGTTGTGAGCTCAGGACAATAACATTAAAATAGGATTGAGAAAACAAATGAATTAATAAACAAATAAATAAATAAATGAATGAAATGTCTGGTAAAAATATGACTAAAAAAAGAGTTCATTTATCATGCATGAGAAGTATTTATTTGAATTGAAAATATAACCAATACATATATATTCAAAAGTCTACTTTAAAGTAGGTATACATTTGTAAGTGTTTTAATGTTAGTTTTTTTTCATTTTTATTCTTTTTTAAAAATTTTTTACAAAGAATACACATTCTATAACAAAAAACAATGAATTAAGATTAACTTATGAATGAATGGTGTCTGAATGGTGTGTGTGCCCTGCGATAGATTGGTGACCTTTCCTGGGTTTATTCCTGCCTCTCGCCCAATGAACGTTGGTATAGGCACCAGCACCACCCGCAACCCTGATCAGGAATGATATAGGGAAATGGGAAAGGCCGTTATAAACAGTCATGGTTGCCAAAGGACGCAAGGTTATGTGGTCCCTATGAGAGAGGTGAGGTGGAAACAGAAATGCAATGTATCCTACATTGTGAAAAGTGTATTAAAATTAAAAAGAAAAATATTTTTGAAAATCAGAAATATCTTTCCCTCAGTTCAAAGAAATGACTGACTAAATTGTATTATTTTTGATTATATGGTTATTGCTCTGTATTGCTGTGAAATGTGTTACTTATGGCATTTGGAATTGAGGTGGAAAGATGAATATTTAAAAAAAAATGAAAATGATGGGGCTCAACTCAAAAATAGCTGTTTCTGTAAAATTCAACCACAGAACTGCTGCTCACTAGATGTTTTGTGTTTATTGAACCACATACTCTGTAAACTGCAGAGACAGTTGCCTGTCTATGAAATTCCCAGGTGGGCAGCAGTTTATCTGATTCTGAAGCCACCGCCACCAACAGTCACACCAGGGTCAAAGGCAATAGGTGTGGCATTTCCATTTGGAGTCTGCATTTGCTGTCGTCTCCCAACATGAGGAGCAAAGCAGTGTCAATGCCAATAAAGCAGGCCATCCTGAGGCTGAACAATCTGAACAAATTACTCAAAGACCTTTTTTGTATCAGGGAAATTCAAATTTGCTACTTATTACCAAAGATAATTTGTCTTGTATTTATCAAGGGCTTGATTAGTTGTACCAGGTGAGCTTGAGATGGAACACATCAGATGCCTGGATCCAGCTGGGGGTACCTGAGGAGAGGTTTTGGAACCACCACTGCCGCTAAAACAGTCTCACTGTGAGAAATCTATAGAGGAGGGTTGCCTATCCCTTTTCTCCCATCCTGTAAATTTTCATTTCAACTATAATGCACACATTTTTGCACTCACTGGCAGCTCAGCAAGATCTCTAGCTGTAGAACGAGGTGTGCTTTCGTTCGGTTGCAATGGAAACATGCAACGTGGTAAATCTCCAGGAACAGGGCAGCCTTGCTATGTTGAACTCCACCTAAAGGAGTTCTTTTCATACTTGGCAGCCGTGGTCTTTGCTACTGTTTTGTTCGTTGTGTACTTGTGTAAGTTACCGTAACTTGCTCTGCAGAGTTTGTTTTTTTCCCCTCTTGTTTCCTCGTTGTTGTCTCACAGGTTTCTCTATGTTTTTTTCAGATCTGGGCCTTTAATTAAGGGCGTTTGCCTGTTCACCATGAGACAGTGGCCACCCCAGCACTGTGGCACTATGTGTAATGCAGATAAAGGCCCATTTGAATCTGAATTATAATCTGAATACCACTCTATCTGCATTTACTTTAATGATTTAATCCATGTTAATTGGCATAGCATACCTCCACAAGATCTTCAAACCCTACATGCCAGCCAGACCCCTCCGTTCCGCTACCTCAGGATGCCTGGCACCTCCCCCTCTTCGCACCTGCGCTTCCCGATCACGTCTCCTGTCTGTTCTGACCCCACGATGGTGGAATGACCTCCCCGTCAGCTGAGACACTGACCCACTTCAAGCGACGACTGAAGACTCACCTCTTCAGGCTGCACCTCTCCCCATCCCTCCCTACCTCCCTGTAATCTCTAAATTGACTGTAAGCTTAGGGTTGTAACTAGGTAGCTGTTTCGTAGGTGACTTAGTTAATGCACTCGTGTCTTAAACTACTGCTTGTATTTTTGCATAGACTGCGTTGTTGCTGTTCTCGTTTGTGTTAATGTTAATCAGTTTAACCTTCAGGGTCCAAGTTGAACTATGCGGTTGTTCCCTGCACTTGGAACGGTACTTCTCTCTAGGGTTTTTGACATACTTGTTCCTGGTTATGGTTATACACTTTGTTGTACGTCGCTCTGGCTAAGAGCGTCTGCCAAATGCCTGCAATGTAATGTAATGTAATGCATAGCCCTAGGTTTTTATTCAACTGCTCTTAGCCAGTTTTTACCAGTCTCCTCTCACACTCCAAGGGGCCCGCAGTGTTTGCAGCTTTTTGTGTTTTCCTTTCAACCAGCTGCTCATTAAGGCCTTGAAGAAGGTGTGTGGATTCCTTAGCTAACCAATAACTTATATGAACCACTGGTGCGGAGAACACCCCAAAAACTAGCAGACACTGCGGCCCTTCAGGACCGGAGTTTGACACATGCGATCTAATGGATATTGTGTGACACTTGAAACCCAAATTTCTCATAGATGTGTTACACAGATGCCCCTTATTCTGTCTCTTTTATTAGCAGCTCCCCATCCTCAGGCTGTGCCCCTTTTTGTTTTAAGACCGCTGGGCTCCAGCCTCTTTTTAAAAATACCTTGACCCATCAAATTGCAGTAAGAACAGGCCCTGTCTTTTCCATTATTATTGTCCATACAGTTGTTGCTGCTGTTGTTGTTTTACAGCCTGCCAATGAAGTTTATGTGAATTTGAATTTGAAAGAGAGGGAATAAATGGATACAGAAAGAGAGAGATTAATGAGAAGAGATGAACATAGAAAGAAAAAAAGAGTGGGATAAGGAGATTGCGAGAGAGAAGGGGAGAAGTGATAAATTGAGAGATTCCCGGCTTGTGATTTTAGAGTTTTCACCTACCATGTTTTGCTACATGTTTTTCTTTCCATTTAAGTTTCATGTTTGTGTATTTTCCTGTTGTAGGTTCCAGGTGATCAGGCGGATTATTTTCTTTGTTGTTTTCAAACAGATTTTCAGATAGTTTGGTCAGAGTAGGGAAGGTGTTTTCCAGAAGACTCACTCCTTATGCTTTGCCTTGGTAGAGAGAGATACTGTAGTACTGTTTCGTTTTAGGTAAGGAGTAGCATAGCCCTGGCCTGTCTACTGCCTAGACTGTCCTGTCAACCCACAGGTGGTAACATGTCGCGCATGTTTGTGTTATTGTTTGTAATACATTTTCTTTGTTATTGTAAGTAGATCTCGACTCCTTGTCTGATTCGTGGCATTCATTTTATATTACTGTATTCCCCGGTTATGGAAACTCGGGCTGACTTTTAATACATTACACAGGAAATAAAAACAAGGAATAATTAAATGAAATGAAAACCAGCCCTACTGGTTTGGAACAATAACCAGGCTGGCACTGGGTGATCTCAGATTGTGTGTGTGCTTGGTAAAGCATTTGATGAAAGAATCCAGGGTGGTTACATTTTTATCATTGATTTGAAACCTGAATCTTAACATGTCATTTGAAAGGTCAAATCAGCAATTAAGAACATAGTTAACATAACAAAGAACCCAACCCATGTTTACTGGAATACTGTAGTGTCATAAGTAACACTGATATCATAACAGATGAAGAATAGACATACCACCGATGTCAACACTGTTAAGGCCATTAGAATGTTTATATACAAAAAAAATTGTTATTGTGTTATGAGTTATTATTTATGTTATAATGTATTTTTATTACTTCCATGCGGGAGACAAGTTCATTTTTTTATTTAAGTGAAAATATGCTTATTATAACATATTCACTCATAAGGAAGTACGCACATTTTAAAAAACTTTTTGATCACCATCTTTTATTTGTGTGGAAGCTAGCTTACTCGCTAACTAACAAGTGCCAAACAATTTTAACTATTGCCTTTACAGCTGTATAATCTTTGTGGGAAACTCATTTATCTTTCTGAAATCCATTCTTTATTATTTCACATAAAAACTCCACATAATATCCTTTCATCTTTAGAGATGGGTATCGTTCACATTTTGATGATACCCTGCTAAAGCACTTTTCAAACCAGAAACTGTAGTCTAACTTTAAAAGAATGAGCAAATGAAAAAATTATATAAATATGTTAAAAGTTTTTTTTTTTTTTTTTTTTTTTTTTGCAGACACATCCCATTGTATGAATCCTTTTGTGTGAAAAGTCACACTTTAGACATTTTAGTTTCATCATTTTGACTGAGTTTAACGTTAGCCAGCTTGCTAACAAGTCGACAGAGTGATTGTATACCGTTCGTATGAACGGCATCAAAATCAAGCACAGAAATGTACGCCGCAATTTTGTCCAATAAGCAACGTTACCGGTCGCATGGGAGCCAATGCCTGTTTCCGGGTTTTGGTACCGGACCCCATGCATGTGATAATACTTAATGCTGAAAAACCTTTTTTGTATCAGGGAAATTCACTTTTGCTACTTATTACCAAAGATAATTTGTCTTGTATTCATGAAGGTTTTATTAGTTGTACCAGGTGTGCTTGAGATGGAACTCATCAGATACCTGGATCCAGCTGGGGGTACCTGAGGACAGGTTTGGGAACCAACACTGGTGTGCTAAAACAGTATCACTGCGAGAAATCCAACCCTGTTCCTGGATATCTTCTGCTCTCTAAGTTTCCATTTCAACTATAATGCACACCTTTCTGCGCTAATTGGCAGCTCAGGGAGATCTGTAGCTGTAGAACAAAGTGTGCTTTGTTAGGGTTGCAGTGAAAACATGCAGCATTGTCAATTTCCAGGAACAGGTCAGTCCTGCTATGGAGGATTCTACCGAAAGGAGTTCTCCTCATACTTGGTAGCTGTGGCCTTTGCAGGTATTTTGTTTGTTGTGTAGGCTATTTGTGTACGTTACCGTGACCTTTCCTGCAGAGTTCCGCCGCAGAGTCCCTCCCTCAGAGTCCCATTGTTTTCTCACAGGTTTTTCAGGGTTTTTTTCAGATCTGGGCCTTTAATTAATAAGGCGTTTGTCTGTTTACCATTTTATTTAATCGATTTAATCAGCTGAAATTGAAACATTTTTCTGTGGCTCTTTGGGCATATTGCTTTACCGTTGTCAAGCAAAACTCTCAGTTCTATTTGGACCTTTGTTATGCAAATCTCTTGTTGGTAGTTCTATTTGCACCGCTATTAAGCAAAAGAACCTCTGGTCGTTAATTCTATGAAAACAATGATTCTATCGGGGGGAAAAAAGTTTCTTCTCACTTGATACCATACAATTAGCACCAGTTTTGGTTATTTTTCTCATTACATTATTTAAGAAAAATGCAAGAATCCATAACTGAATTAAAAATCCATCACCCTAGCTCTAACTCTTGCTTTTAAAAATTGTGTGGTCACGCAGTGCAGACATAGCGTCTTTCCTATGAAACCGGGGTTGAATGCCAGGTAGCTTTATGATAGGTTTGCAGTCACTTGTCACCTAGCCAATATTGAAATTCAGCTTGGTTTTAGATCAAAATGGTCTCACAGCATGATTGTTATCCCGGCTAGCTAGCTAGCTAACTGTTGAATTATATTTAAAAAATGTAAAACTATAAATGCACAAGTTAAATACGGAATGTCCATTCTACTCTGCAGACAAGTGATGATTCCGTGTTTTGCGGGATGGTTGGCAACCATAAATCAAGCTATAGCCCAACCTACAGTAGCTAAAACTGTGATTCAGCGTTGCCATCAATTGTGAAATCGGACATTGAAAAGGGGAGGGGATGTAATATTGCCATTTCAAAATTGAAAGAATGACATTGCTGTTTAACTGATGTAGAATGATGGATTTTGAAACGCATTGTATATATATATATATAGCCCCTTTCATATTTGCAAATTTGTGTTTAGTTAAACATGTTAATAAAAACAAGATATAATCATCAAGAAGTCAAAGGAAAACATAGTGGGTCAATTGCTCAGGTGTAAACCCCTAGACCACAGAACTGCATTTCAACTGGTACATAAAGGCCTCATTTCACAGATCTGAATGTCCGATCAAGTTTTAATCCAGATCTGTGGTCTAGGGGTTTAAACTTGTGTAATTTGCCAATGTTTGACTGACACGTTTTGTTATGTATATCCCTTACAAGAGGTATGCAGATAGCCCATCATTAAGAATTCAAACTTGTTAGCGTCAGTGGTGGTTGTGAGCTGAGGACATTAACATTAAAATAGGATTGAGAAAACAAATGAATGAATGAATAAACTAATAAATAAATAAATGAAATGTCAGGTAAAAAATGACTCATACATTCATTTATCATGCATGAGCAGTATTTATTTAATTTGAAAATATAACCAATACATATATATTCAACAGTCTACTTTAAAGTAGCTATACATTTGTATGTGTTTTAATGCTAGTTTTTTTTTTTAAAGGATGCACATTCTATAGTAAAAAGTGAAAACAAAAAACAATAAAAATTAAAATGGATGCTTACATCAGTTCAGAGTAAGCAAGAGACAATACTGTCAGAGGATCTGCACAGTGCGTGTGTGTGTGTGTGTGTATGTGTGCGCGCGTATGATTGTGAGTGTGTGCGTACGTGCGTGTGTGTGCGTGCCTGGCCTTGTTTTCCTTCACAGCTGATGCTACGTGCTTCAAGGCACAGCTCCACTGGGGTGGCATTTGGGGTGGAGCCTTGTGAGGGGCAGGGCCTAATAAGAAGGGGGCGGAGCCAGCAGGTCAGACCCCTTCCACTCAGTTGGGGGAGATGGTGCGGCTCCGCAGGCAGCCGCAGGTCAGGCACTTCATCACATTCATGGTGACGTGCATGAGCGGGCCGAAGTTAAAGAGCAGGTTGTAGAAGGCGTGGACCGACAGACCCCCCGTCTCGTCTGCGTACTTCATGGCCACGATGGGCGTGTACAGGGGGTTGGTCATGTTCCGGAACCGCGGACGACTCGACTCGATCACCTTCTTAGTGCACTGCAGTAGAGGGAGGGAGAGGGAGAGAAATAAGAGAAAGGAATTATTTCGGAAAATTAATAGACCAACTTATGAGTGAATTTCGTGTGAATGGTGTGTGTGCCATGCAATTGATTGGCCGCCTGTCCAGGGTATATTCCTGCCTCTCGCCCAATGAACGTTGGTATAGGCACCAGCTCCCCCCCTGACCGTGATCAGGAGTAATATAGGGAAATGGGAAAGGCTGTCATAAACAGTCAGGCTCAGTGACCACAGCCTGGCCATTGAGAAAGGCAGTTATAAACAGTCAGGCTCAGTGACCACAGCCTGGCCATTGAGAAAGGCAGTTATAAACAGTCAGGCTCAGTGACCACAGCCTGGCCATTGAGAAAGGCAGTTATAAAGAGTCAGGCTTGGTGACCACAGCCTAGCCAATGAGAACGACCGTTATAAACAGTCAGGCGTAGTGACCACAGCTTAGCCAATGAGAACAGCCGTTATAAACAGTTAGGCGTGGTGACCACAGCTTAGCCAATGAGAAAGGCCGTTATAAACAGTGATGGTTGCCAAAGGATGCAGGGCTATGTGGTCAGTGTAAGAGAGGTGAGGTGGAAACAGAAATGCACTTCATCCTACATTGTGAGAAGTGTACAGAACAAAAAAGAAAAATATTTTAGAAAATCTGAAATATCTTTCCCTCAGTTCAAAGAAATGACTGACATGACCAGATTATCAGTCTTACTGAGGGAGGGACACAGTTTGTGTCAGTGTGCCATGAGAGACCGTAAACAGGCAACTCCACCATCACAGGACAGGGACAATAGATTTTACCTAAATTGTATTTTTTATGATTATATGGTTATTGCTCTGTATTGCTGTGAAATTTGTTACTTACGGCATCTGGAATTGAGATGAAAAGATGAAAATGAAAATGGAGGGGCTCAACACTAAAACAGCTGTTTCTGTAAAACGCCACAGAACCACCGCTCAAAGACCTAGCCGAAACACCAGGCCTCATTTACCAATGTTGTGGTCTGGGTATAGATAACGGATGAATATGTATACATATATACATTTCCGTTTTATTACTGTTTTCCTTTGTTTATTTTATACTTATATTACTGCTACTTTATTTAGGCTGTTTGTTTTTTTTTGTTGTTGTTTTTTTTTGTTATTTTGGTATCACTGACATAAAATTATAACTATTTATTACCGTTAAAGTTAATGTTAATTTGCCTTGTATTTATCAAGGGCTTGATCAGTTATATCAGGCGTGCTTCAGATGGAACACATCAGATGCCTGGATCCAGCTGGGGGTACCTGAGGACAGGTTTGGGAACCTCTGTTTCAGAGAACACTGCTGCAAAACAGTATCACTGTGAGAAATCTATAGAGCATGGCTGACCAACACTGTTCCTGGATATCTCCCATGAAATTTTCAGTTCAACTATAATGCACGCATTTTTGCACTAACTGGCAGCTCAGAAAGATCAGTAGCTGTGGAATGAGGTGTGGTTTTGTTACGGTTGCATTGAAAACATCTCACAAGAAGCCCTGCTATGTTGAATTCCACCTGAAAAAGGAGTTATTTTCATACTTGGCAGCTGTAGCTTTTGCTGGTGCTTTGTTAATTGTGTACTTTACCGTAACTTGCCCTGCAGAGTTATTTTGTTTTCCTCTTGTTTCCTCATTGTTTTCTCACGGGTTCTTTTGTGTTTTTTTCAGATCTGGCCCTTTAATTAATTTAATTGAATTGAATTTAATTAAAAACACCCTGTCTATTCCATTATTATTTCTCATATAGTTGTGGCTGCTGTTGTTGTTTTACAGCCTACCAATGAAGCCTATTTGAATTTGAATTTGAAAGAGAGAGAAGAAATCGATACGAAAATAAATATAGAGAAATAAGAAGAGATGAAGAGAGAAAGAAAAACGACAGTGATAGTCTCCTGATAGACCTGTGCACAGCCTCAGACGGGACCCTGCTGGCTGTTCCCAGGACCGGGTCGAGTACCGAGGGACCCTGCTGGCTGTTCCCAGGACCGGGTCGAGTACCGAGGGACCCTGCTGGCTGTTCCCAGGACCGGGTCGAGAACCGCGGGACCCTGCTGGCTGTTCCAAGGACCGGGTAGAGAACCGCGGGACCCTGCTGGCTGTTCCAAGGTCCGGGTAGAGAACCACGGGACCCTGCTGGCTGTTCCAAGGACCGGGTCGAGAACCGCGGGACCCTGCTGGCTGTTCCAAGGACCGGGTCGAGAACCGAGGGTGACCGCACCTTTGTGTTCAGGGCCCCGCAGCTCTCCAACCACCTGCCTGAGCACCTCAGGTTTTCCACCAAAAGGCTTTCCACCAAATGTTTATACTTTGTCTTATACTAAATTTTATTGCACTATTGTTCTATTTCTCATTCCATTTTTTTTATTTTATACACATCAAGTCTTGTTATGTTTTTATTCTTGTTGATTTTACCTCTGTTTTCCCCTCTTCTTATGTTTTTGTGAAGCACTTTGTAACTTTGCTTTTGATGAGTGCCATTAAAATAAACTTCAGTATGTTATCATATTATTGTGAGTCTAAATGGTTTTAGTGAGATACTGTGACGTTGAGCTGAGAAACAGCTCAGATTTTCCTAACGACAACTCCTGTGTGACATGCTTGAGGCTCCACCTAGTGGCCAGAGATGGAATGACAGCGGGAAGGGGAGAGAGTTCCAGATGGAGAAACAGCACACATTTAGTGGGCGAGACCAGAGCGAGAGTGCTGGGGAGGGGTGGGTGAACACTGACCCTGGCCAGGGGGGCAGTAACACTGAGGTGTGGGGGGGAGGGAGCGGGGGGGGGCTTCGTACTGACCCTGGCAATGTCATCAGGAGTCTGTCCCAGGGCCTCGAAGATGTCGACGGAGGACGGCAGATAGACATTCTTGAAGTAGTGCACTGTGTCGGGGTCGGTCCCAGGGAACTCTTTCTTGGACACGTCCTCCACCATCTTTGCCTCAAATTCTGTGTGCACCGGGCCAGGCTCGATCATGGACATACTGAGAGAGAGAGAGAGAGAGAGAGAGAGAGAGAGGAACCACTCAGCAAGAAATACAGTATAACGTATTATTTTTTACATTTCATCTTCATCCATTTACTGAAACATATTTTACTGTTTCCCTTAGCAATACTGTAACTATGTTGTTCCATAGTTAAATGGTTACAGTACTGATTCCCCATTTATGTTTAAAACTATTATGTTCACATAATGCTGTGGTAACATTTACTGTATTTCATGCCAATAAAGAATACTGCATTGAAATCTGATAGTGAGAGAGAGATAGAGAAAGAGTGGTAAGGGGGGAGGAGAGAAAGAGAGAGAGCAGGGTGAAGGAGGACACAGAGAGTGAGATGGAGGAGGAGACAGAGAGAGCAGGATGGGGGTTGAGACAGCGAGATGAAAGAAGAGACAGAGAGAGCAAGATGGAGAAGGAGAGAGAGAGTGGGACAGGGGAAGAGAAAGGGAGCAGGATGGGGGGATGGGACAGAGTGGGATGAAGGGGGAGACAGAGAGAGAGGGATGGAGGAGGAGGAGACAGACATCACTCACGTGACGTTGAACTTGAGCAGCTGCACAGCCAGGCTCTCGCAGAACCCCTCCATGGCGAATTTGGAGGCGGCGTAGACGTCATTGAACACGACACCTGAGACAGGCGTGTAATGTCAGGCAGTGTGTGAGCTCACGGTAACACGGCAACAACAATGTCCCTGTTTTTCTCTCCAGTCACGCATTACCTAACAGAGATGTGCTTATCCACATTATCCATACACTACTTGCTTCCTCCACTGGTCAGGACATGCCCCAGCATTCTGAAGCCCCGCCCCCTCGTACCCTGCAGGCCCATCACGCTGCTGATGATGAGGATGTGCCCGCCCCGCCTCTTCTTCATGTCCGGCATCACCTCCTTGATCATGCGCACCACGCCGAAGAAGTTGGTCTCAAACACCTTCTTCATCTCGTCCATGGTGATGCTCTCCACCGGCCCCACCAAACCGATCCCTGCATTATTAACTGAGAGAGAGGGACAGAGGGATGAGGATGGAGGGATAGACAGAGAGAAAGAGAGAGATGGAGACAGGAATGGTGAGATTAGGGAAGGGCACTGGTGTTTCAGATAACTTACATAACGACTTTACTAACTAACTAACTAACTAACGTGACTAAAGTTAACTAACTCTAATACAAATGTAAGGCCAGCATTAAAACAATGCTAACAGTAAAATAAAACAAGCATACTAGTAGAGACAGTGAAATAACACTAAACCTGGTATCCTCATATGATACAGGGAGACAGAGAGTTTCCCTTACTTTAACATTTTTTGTAACCACTTCCCCTCACACAACATATCCTCCTAACCACATTTCAGCTGAATAAAAAGAACTTGGTTGTACTTGGCCGCAGTTCCTGTTTTCAACCACAGTGAGGCAGCATAATGGGCAGGAATGAGCAGTGCACACATGAACCTGGCCGTGCTCTTGGCGACAGACAGGGCAGGGAGAGAGGAACTCACTGAGTACGTCCACGCGTCGGTCTTTGATGCTGTGGACACACTCCCGGACAGACTCGTCACTGCACACGTCCAGGGTTTGCAGCGTCAGCGTCTTGCCGTAGGCGTCACCCGCTGCCTCCACCAGCTTGTCCTTCTTCCTCAGATCCCGCATGGTGGCGATCACTGCAGGGGAGGCAGGGACAAACTGAGACTCACTGGAGAACAGAGACCCACTGAAACTCACAGGGACACACTGAGATGCACAGGGACACACTGAAACACACAAGGACACATAGAAACTCACAGGGACACACTGAGACGCACCGGAGAGCAGAGACCCACTGACGCTTACAGGAACACACTGAAACTCACAGGAACACACTGAGATGCACCAGAGAGCAGAGACACACTGAAACTCACAGGGACACACTGAGACGTACCGGAGAGCAGAGACACACTGACACTCACAGGGACACACTGAAACTCACAGGGACACACTGAGACGTACCAGAGAGCAGAGACACACTAATCTCACAGGGACACACTGAAACTCACAGGGACACACTGAGATGCACCGGAGAGCAGCGACTCACTGAAGCTGGTTTTGTTGGTTTTAGGTCCCAAAATATTAAGGGATATGATATATACTGTGATGGTTGTTTGGCTGAATCTAATATGGTCATTAAAGACCTTGGTGTCACCATTGATCCTGATCTATCTTTTGACACCCATATAAAAAACATATCCAGAATTGCCTTCTTTCAGCTACGCAACATAGCTAAAATTAGACATTTCCTGTCAGTTGGGGATGCTGAAAAATTGATCCATGCATTTGTTACGTCTAGGTTAGATTACTGTAATGCCCTGCTATCTGGCTGCCCTAATAACTCGTTGTGGTGGGGTGGGCGTGGTTTGAGCGTCGGCTGCAGAGAGAGAGAGAGTGAGAGGAGCGGCTCTCGGATCCTTCGTCACAACTGTCAGGTGGAGGTAATCAGCGCCGATAATTATCAATTGTTTAATTGCGCTGATTGCCTCTGATTGTTTTTCAACAGTGAGCCTGGGGTTTTTAAAAGACCGGGAGTCTTTGGAAGCGGACGCCGGAGAGAAGGACAAAGTGTTAAAAGAAACAAAAGACAAACCCTGTGTTACGTTGTTTCCAAGAAAAAGCCGTGGGCTTTAATAAAGAGCATGGAAGTGCTAAAAACTAAAACGGTTGTCTCACGTGAGTGTGTTGGAAGGCAGGAGGGGTGGCACTCACTGCCACACTCATTAAAGAGTCTCCAGCTTGTGCAGAATGCAGCTGCTCGTATCTTGACCACAACTAAGAAGTATGAGCACATTACACCAGTGCTAGCGTCGCTTCACTGGCTACCCATTAAGCATAGGATAGATTTCAACGGTTTGCTCCTGACCTTTAAAGCTCTGCATGGACGTGCACCTGTGTACATAACTAACCTGCTCCTACCTTATAAGCCCACAAGGTCACTCCGATCCCAAGACGCAGGCTACTTGGTAGTCCCAAGAATTTCCAAAAACCTAAAAGGTGGTAGGGCTTTCTCCTACAGGGCCCCACTACTGTAGAACCAGCTTCCAAAATTTATAAAGGAGTCAGACTCAGTCTCAATATTTAAATTTAGATTAAAAATGCACCTCTATGCTCAGGCTTATAATCAGTTATAGTCTGGAGACAGGGTGCGAGAAGCCTGTAGTCACAGAGCTTTGTAGGTGGCAATCCTTTCCTTACTGTCACCTGTCAATCAGCTGTGACCCGACTTTACATGGGCTGGCTCCTGATAGGCGGGTATGGTTGTCCACCCCTCATGACTGCATGGGCTCTCAATCCCTGTCCTAGTAGCTATGCAGCCATATATTACTCCTGGCGGGGTACCCCCAATACACACTACTGCCACTTTACCCACTGTCTGCTATATTGCAAATTCCCTAATTGCCGTTTCTACCCTCTTCCCCACGCTGCCAACGGGGCTCTTGCCCCAACCTTCGAGAGTGCTTCGAGAATCGTCTGGTCTCCCCCACCTCTGGGGTCCAGCCCCTCTTTCGTCATTGCCTCCGCCCTGCCCACATTTGTCGCCACCTGCTGTTCCCCATCACCGCCACCCAGCCCCACCCATCATCTGAGCCACGTCATAAACCTGACTGACATTTTGGTCACCAGTCGGCACCCTGACCCGACCAGAGGAGGATGGGTTTCTCCCTTGAGCCTGGTTCCTTCCAAAGTTTCTTCCCATCTGCCACAGGGAGTTTTTCCTTGCCACTGTTGCCTTAGGCTTGCTCCTGTGGGGGTTTAGGCCAGGGTTGTCTGTAAAGCGTATTGTGACAATTGCTGTAAAATACGCTATACAAATAAAATTTGATTGATTGATTGATTGGACCTCACAGAGACACGCTGAGACTTACCAGAGAGCAGAGACCCACTAACGCTCACAGGGACACACTGAAACTCACAGGGACACACTGAGACACACCGGAGAGCAGAGACCCACTGACTCTCACAGGAACACACTGAAACTCACAGGGACACACTGAGACTCACAGGGACACACAGAGACTCACAGGGACACACAGAGACTCACAGGGACACACTGAGATGCACTGGACAGAGCAGAGACTCACTGAAACTCACAAAGACACATTGAGACACACCGGAGAGCAGAGACCCACTGACACTCACAGGGACACGCTGAGACTTACCAGAGAGCAGAGACCCACTGACACTCACAGGGACAAACTGAGACTCACAGGGACACACAGAAACTCACAGGGACACACTGAAACTCACAGGGACACACTGAAATGCACTGAAGAGCAGAGATTCACTGAAGCTCACAGAGACACACTGAGACGCACCAGAGAGCAGAGACCCACTGACACTCACAGGGGGACACAGAAACTCACAGGGACACACTGAGATGCACCAGAGAGCAGAGACCCACTGAAGGTCACAGTGTGTGTGTGTGCATGCGTGCACATAATTCACCACCCGTTCTCTGGGAAAGGCACAGCAGTGATTTTGTTTTAGATCACAGAAAGCATCAATCATGCTTGAGAGAGAAAATAACTGAACACCCCTGTTAGTAATTAACCAAGTGCAGCTTCATTATTCAATTAACCAATTAAATGAAGTTTATAAAACTGGACTGGAGTGATTTTGGCTCTGTTCTAGGACATTTTCATAACTGTGATAAGGACCTGTGCTGTGTGTGTGCGTGTGTGTGTGTGTGTCTGTGTGTGCATGTGCGCCTGTGTGTGCTTGTGCGTGTGTTCATGTGCATGTGTGCATGTGCGTGAGTGCATGTGTGTGTGTGTGTGTGTGTGCATGTGCATGTGTGTACCTGTGTGTGCGTATATGCGTGACCTGTGCTTAATGTCCTGTAAAATAAGTCTGATATATATACATATATACATACACAAACACACACACACAGACACACACACACGGGCACAAACCCAAACTCCCTCGGACCCTGCTGTGTTGTGTGCACGTGCGCGCACGCATACGGGAGGAATGTGCTCATATTGCGTAAGTTCATGTGAGTGAGGGGAAGTGGGTGAAAGGTCACGGGGGAGATGGAGGAAACAACACACTTCCTCAGACAAAATGGGAACGCACTCAGAACGACCCCGCCAATCACCAGGGAAGGAAACGAGAGCGTGCCCTGTACGTACGTAGACTGACTGCTCCTGTTACACATCTTAAAGATTACTCCAGTGCTATACATCTTAAAGATCACCCCAGTGCTATACATCTTAAAGATTACTCCAGTGCTATACATCTTAAAGATCACCCCAGTGCTATACATCTTAAAGATTACTCCAGTGCTATACATTTTAAAGATCACCCCAGTGCTATACATCTTAAAGATTACTCCAGTGCTACACAATTTAAAGATTACTCCAGTGCTATACATCTTAAAGATTACTCCAGTGCTACACAACTTAAAGATTACTCCAGTGCTACACATCTTAAAGATTACTCCAGTGCTATACATCTTAAAGATTACCCCAGTGCTATACATCTTAAAGATTACCCCAGTGCTATACATCTTAAAGATTACTCCAGTGTTACACAATTTAAAGATTACTCCAGTGTTACACAATTTAAAGATTACTCCAGAGCTACACAACTTAAACATTACTCCAGTGTTACACATCTTAAAGATTACTCCAGTGCTACACAGCTTAAAGATTACTCCACGTGCTACACAATTTAAATATTACTCCAGCGTTAGACAACAATTCTGATGTACACATCAGTCATGTTTTCATATGTAGTAACTGATGCAACTTTACAAAACTGATTTATAATTTTCAAAATGAAGCACGTCATTTTTATATTAGAAAATGTGCATAAAAATGGCTTTCTAAAAATAACATTTATCTGTTATTACTGAATTGGTAGTCTGGAAAAAATACAACAATTTGATTTAATGATCACTGAAGTTTACCAAGACACAGCTGTAATTTTCAATAAATAAAACTCACAAAATTAACCATTCGCTCATGATAGAAATGACACAAATTACCACAAAATGAAAACTAAATAATCAGATTTTTCACAAAACATTAAGAGATTTAAAGGTGATTGTTTATCATTGTGATAATTCACCTCAAACCCACAGGCTAATGGATTATAGGCTGGTTCCATAAGAGAGAGTCTCCCTTGTTAATCCACTGGGTTAAGATTATGAGAGATTACAGAATTGCTATCAGACAGGTTAGGGTATTGGCAAAGCTGGCAACTCAAATGCAATGATGGTTATACAAGCACAGAGGATCAAAGCCTGTATAAAAGCACACACGACCAGTCTCTTTCAACTTTGTACAAGTACAGAGGATCAGCCTTTGAACCATAAAGACACAAGCAAAGCATAGAAATAAATCTGTGTAACATGCAGCTACAAGCACAAACGATAAGTCTCATACATGCCAATACAGGCACAGACAATCAGTCTCTGCCACATACCTTTTGGGAACAGAGGATCAGTCCATGATACATGCAAATATAGGCACAGAGGATCAGTTCCTGATACATACCAATATTGGTACAGAGGATCAATCTCTGATACATGCCAATATATGCACAGAGGATCAATCTCTGATAGAAGCCAATGTAGGCACAGAGGATCAGTCTCTGATACATGCCAATATATGCACAGAGGATCAGTCTCTGATAGAAGCCAATGTAGGCACAGAGGATCAGTCTCTGATACATGCCAAAACAGGCACAGAGGATCAGTCCACACAGATAAAAGCACAGTGAATCTATGCAGTCAGCGGATCAGCCTCAGTAACTTGTGTAAAAGCACAGAGGATCATTCTCTACAGCATGAACATACAAGCAGAGGATCAGTCGCTGCAAACTGAAGACCCCGCCAGGGTTTCCGCCAGTGTATTGCAAGGCCGGCGGCCCGCCGGGCTTAAGTTGACCCCCCGCCGGGCCTAAGCCTAATTTTTAAAAATTTATTTTAAAAATGTTTTTTAAACTACAGTTACAGTGGGGCGGCTCGGTTGAAAAGCTCACCAGCGACACCTGTTGGTTAAAACGTGAACGCACTGTAGGAAAGCAGGTCTGAGATCAGTGTTCTTTACCCTCATTGTGCATAGAGTGACGTTCAACACGTGCATAGTGACGCTTCCAACTAACACAAGCTAACGTTACCTAGCAAGCCACCATTTCTTATTTAGTAGGCTAACTAACCTTGTTACAAACTGCGTTATCACTTCATCTCGTCGGTAAGTACATTCTTTTTATATTAACTTAAGCAGTTTGTAGGTAACGTTAAAACAGTAGCATGAATGTAACGTTCAATATATTGTAACATTACATGACTTATTCATTGCCATCGAAATAACAAGTTCACTTGTTTATTAATAACGTTAGCTTGATGACATTGATGTGCACGACAACGTTGTCATAAAATTTTTCCTGACCGTGAAAACTGCCTGACTTGTTTACATTTTGGACAGATGTGGCTACATAGTAAATTGCAGCACTTTCGACACAAGTAATATCGGAAAAATCCTTAAATTTCTTATGGTGAATAGTACCTGACCGGCAACCGTAAAAATGTGTTAACACAGTGGCAAAATTAGGCTATATCTAGAAATACCATCTTTGGGGAAAAAACGCTATGGTTAAGGGTCAGGCACTCTTCACGATAAGAAGAAATTTCAGGATTTTTCGATATTGCTTGTGTCTAAAGTGGTGCTACGGAAACGACGATTGATTTACTGATGAGCCACATCTGTCCAAAATGTAAACAAGTCAGTCAGTTTTCACGGTTGGGAAAAATTTTATGACAACGTGATCATGTAGCTAACTTAGCTAGCTAGCCAAACAGTCAGTAACACAGATACTTACTTTGTGCCATTTAGGGATAATGTCAAGGAGGAGAGGTAGCCTACTGTAAAAGCCAAAAAACCTTAGACAGTTTTTTAAATGTTTAAATGTGCCCAGCATTCCAAGGCTTGTTGTAAGATTCAGTAGCCAATCAGGACTTGAATACAAGTTTTTTGTAGAGTGCAAAAACCTTGATATTATTTATTTTTATTTAATTTATTTTGTTGTTGAAATGTGCCCAGCATTCCAAGGCTGTAAGAATTAGTAGCCAATCAGGACTTTTTTCAAGTTTTTTGTAGAGTGCAAAAACTTTGATATTATTTATTTTAATTTAATTTAATTTAATTTAAGTTCTTTTGTTGTTGTTGAAACCACAACATTCCAAGACTGTACATTGTTGTCAGATTCTTTGTAAGACTCTGCTATGCTGTAAATAGTTGTTAGATTTTATATTTTTTTTAATGTGTGTTGAATAAATGACTTATTTATAACAACATTCACATTACAGTCATATTTTCAAATCTCCAGTCAGCTTTTTAGCACTGACTTAATGTAGGGCCCTATGGAATCTGTGTTATAGCTTTTTTAAATTCTCAATTCCGCGATTCCGTCCGTGATTCTGTTATTACAGAGACTATAGGGCCCTACCTTAATGCTGCCATCAGTCTGTCGCTGGCCTGCGCCGGGCCCCCATCAAAAACGACACTTGGCTGCCGGCCCGCGCCGGGCCGCTGGGCCCTGTCAAAAGATACTTGCCACCGGGCCTAACAACTTTTCTGGGGGAAACCCTGCATACACTTCTACAGCACTGACACTGACCCAAAACTGACACAATATTGATACCAATACAAGTGACACTGATACAATATCAATGTGCCTCTGTTATCCATACAGCACTGATGCTAATGCCATGTTATCCATGCAGCACTGATGCTAACGCCACTGTTATCCACACAGCACCAATGCACTACTGATATCCACACAGCATGCCACCGACAGGTGCACAGCTTACTCTGTTACTGCTACAACAGGAAAACAATACTGAAGATTTAGCATGTGGCATAGTTCCTACCTCTGTCCAATCTGCTCTTAATACAACACAGATCTGTCCAATCCCCTCTCAATACAACACATCTCTGTCCAATCCCCTCTCAATACAACACAACTCTGTCCAATCACCTCTCAATATAGCACAACTCCGTCCAATGCCCTCAAAACACAGCACACCGCTGTCCAATCCCCTCTCAATACAACACATGGGACACATGATTTTTTTTCTGTTGTATCACTGTAGTATCAGCAGTTGTGTGACTTGTTGCAGACAGTTATTGGATTATGAAATACCATAATCATCAACCTAATGGACTGCCTTGTTATTCCTTTTATCTCAAGTGGTTTTACCGGTAAAGACCGGGTTTTTTTGTATCAAAGTGCAAAGAGTCTGTGTTTTCCACCGGTGTAGGTGTTACAGCAGTGTACCTTGAATCAGTGACTGATGAACGCAATAATTCAAGTGAATGCTATTTTCAGATGCCGGCGTCTAATTGGGGCAATAAGAAACTAAATGGGTTCCTAGCAGAGGACCAGCCCCGCCTTTGCACCCTGCCAGAACCGCAAGCGGCGGACTGCTTATTCTCCCGAGTCACCACCAGAGGGCAGTACCTGTTGTGTTTGCGCAGCACGGTTCGGCCTAACCTCTTGCACTCTAATGTCGGGGCGGTGGGCCTAATCTTCTCTCCTTGTACAACAGGGCTGGGCATTATCTCCAGCTCTTAGTGCAACACAGTGCGGTTTTGGTCTTATGTGCTCTGTGCGGAGCTCAGATCTCCCCAGGCCCGCCCCGGGGTCTGAATAAGGTTAAGCAGGGATAAGACGCGTGACCAGCTGTAAACCGCAAACGGAAACTCGCCGCCATGCCAACCGAGAGTCGCCCGGCGGCCTGGACTGACTGTCCTTCGCTGTTCCCCCCTCCCCCAGGGATACAGCAACAGGAGGATCTCAAAGGTCTTATTGGCTATTTTCCACCAGAGCCGAGATCCACAGTAGCCAGGACAACATACTCTGCACTCTGGAAAAGGGTACCAGAAAGTCATACCGGGCCTGGGGTAAAGACTGTCCAAAACGTGGAGCGCGTCTCATTCAGTACCCCATCATTTACTGTCTCTGGGGTGTTTCAACTGCCGACAAGGGGCTAAAAGAAATGTCAGCCCATGTTTGGTCCCAGTCACCCCCGAGAACATACTATCCACAATACTGGACTGATTAGCAGTCAAGCCAGTACATGGCATGGGGACAGATGATAGATTATATACTATGTATATATGTGTGTGTGTGTCTATATATATATATCAAATGAGCCTCAAACCACCATGCTGCTGCCAGATATGCAGTAGATAGTACAAGCATTGTTTCTCCTGAATATTTTTTCCATTGAGTTCAACAGGAAAATTAATCAGGAGAAACAATGCTTGTAGTATCTACTGCATATCTGGCAGCAGCACGGTGGTTTGAGGCTCATTTCATACCTTGGACCCTTGATGACTTAAAGCCATTTAGCCAACAAATGTGTTCCATACTGTATCAGAATAATTTACAGCTGTATCTAGTCCCACCCCCCAATTCCCATAGAGATCCATTCAAATGCAAAGAGTTTTTGTATCGCTTGTAGGACAACCTGAAAATCAGATATCCAGACTCTGATAATGTTGATAGGTCACAGACACCAGGACGTAATCGCATGCAAATGATATGCAACCAAATACAAAACATGACTCTTTTATTTGACATTATGTTAATTTGCCTACTGAATAAGTGAATTTCCCTGTTTCTAGCTTTTCCCCAAACAGTTCACTTCAGCAAAAGTAAACAAGCAAATGGTGGCACAGGAGGTCTCAGGAGTGCATTTGTTTAATTCTTGCTAATTTGTTGACCAATGATTTGTTGTTAAGACCATTAAAAGCTTATTTTTTGCCATTTTGGGCTTTGCCCATTTTTTATTTATATTTTGCCCAGGAGTGTGTGTGTGTGTATATATATATATATATATATATATATATCAGTCTATCTGTGTGAGAGAGACAGAGTGAGAGTGAAAGTGATTGAGAGTGAGAGTACTGACAGTGTCAAATGTGCAGTAATGATGGTGTTTATTGCATCAAACTGCCAAAGCCCTGGGCCTGGACAGATTTTTACTGGAGACATATTATATTGGGGGCATGCAATAGAGTTAAAGACTTTTACTTTTTTTATATATATATATAACTGCAGAACAATGCACATCTCCAGGACTACATGTCCACAGGATCTTACACAAGCTGTACATGGCTATTGACTGTACAAAAAATACAAAAATAAAAACATTAACAACAAAAAAAAACTGTTTCAAGATAAGTATTAATGTGCTTGTTTAACTTGTCTGAAGCTACGTGCTAAAACATTGTAGCTGGAATCTTCAGTCAGTGTACAATTTATTGAATTATTTTTAAAACCCCTTGAAACGGAGGAAAACACCCGAGAATCGTCTGTAGATCAAACTAAACAGATTTTTGGAAATGTGATGATTACATTATTTTGTAGCGACTATTTATAATGGGAAAAACATACGGAATTACATCCTATCTATGTAGAGATACATTTCTCTGCGGTTTTTCACACGATGTAGGCACAACCAGTACTACAGACTAGTGAGCGCAACTAAAGTAAACCACGAGAAGACAGGACGGTGAGGGGGTATACTCACCATGGTAACGTTTTTTCTCATCTTTCGCGAGCATCACAGCGATCCGTAATCCGATCCCGGAGGAGCAACCGGTGATCAGGACTACTTTCTGTCCGTCGCTCGCCATGGTTCCCTTTCGGAGTTTGCGTCCTAGTGTGGTCACCAACCGAGTGGATCAGTCGGGCTTTAACTGAAGTAAAGCGGATAAGACGAAGCCCCGGAGAGCGAGTTGTGAAGTCACATGGCACGGGCAGTAGGTCTGGTTACTTAACACAGGAGCTCGGCTGACTCGGGCAGTGCGGTTACAAAGCCCCGTGCGTAATGCGTGGAGTATCGCGGTAGAAAACGCAGTCCCTGTGTGTTGAAAAACGACGAACTGGCGAAAACACAGGAATGCTGCTATCATGGTATTTGTTCAAATCTTTGGAATTTTACCACCGCTTACACGTTAAAATACTAGTCTAGTAAACAAAATAAACACTTATAAATTAAACACAAATGTGGCCATTCCGTGCGTTGGCTGTTACATAAAGCGCTCCTGGTAAACAGTAAGCAATAGTTTATCAGATCAGCAATAGACTGTTTTAGATCTGAAACATTGAAAGCTTGAGAGTTGATATAATAAGGAATGCAGATGTAAATGAAGGGGAACTGATGTGGTTCCGATTAGCTCACAGCAGTAACAAACACTTCCAAACTCCAGTCACCGTGGCAGGTTCGCGCGTAAGGGCTGAACAGCTGGAGCTGTTTACGGACGTTCAAGGCGGTGACGTCACTGCCCACAGCGCAGTTCTGCGCTCCTCTATGGCTCCTCTATCTCGTTCACAATAACGGAATTTAATTGGTACGAAGCTTTTTGACATCAAGAGGCTTTTGTTTATTTGTTTATTTAATTTTATTTTTTGTAGAAAAACGAAGGTAGTTATCCAAATGACGAAATGGAGAGGAACATTATATATTTCCCGATGGCTCGAGCTAATCTAAGCTGCTGTGATGTCCTCGCTTCTTTAAGTGGTGGTATTGAGCCAGATGGGGGCGCTCTTCTTTCTGGACTAATGAAAACACCACTGGGGTACTGTTGTATGGGGTGATATTTTCATAAAGTTATGGTAATTTTTTGGTGACAATGAAAACTACAGGGCAGCCCCAAACCGCTTCCTTAACGTGTAGGTTCTAAAAGAAAATGGTTTTTAAACATACAAAATGCTTGTTGCAAAGTACATTGTAAGTATTCAGTCGAATGCTGGCCATTCACCTCTCTGTTCGGCCGATTCGATTTGCACTTTTTTGTGAGCTCTACCGAAGACACGTGGAACTTTTTCTCCCCCTAGCGGTAAAATGTAGATAACACAGCCTTACTGTACTGAAAAGACTTGTGGCGGCGCTTTAGCTGCACGAATGCTTTTATGTCAAATAACCAGACAGACAAGAGGGCAGTACAAGAAAACCAAAACATTACTCGAACGTGTTTGACTGTGGGCGAAACTAGCAACGGTCTTTATATTTGTGGCCAATTAAGCTACATGCACTGTACGAAGTGAACTTTATGTTCAACAGCAGAACCAGGACATGTTCTGCCTATTGCATAAAAATAGAGTTTTTCAGTTCTTCAAGGGGGCTGGTTTTTAAATTCACATTTTTTCATGTGCTATTAACGATGTGTATGATAAAGATGTGCAGTATGTGTGTACAAAAGTGTGTGCTCCTTAAAAGTGTGTGCTCCTCATCGCTTCTTAATGCTCTCATACTAGTGGGAGGTATGTGGACACTGCGCAGATGCAGACCTGGACATAGACGTAATAGATACATCTGGAAAAATAGTAATAACTTTATTCTGGGTGACCAAACGACCAAAAGTGCATGTCTCAGTTATCCACCTAATATTATCTCTGAATTTTACATGAGATGTATAGATTTGCTGAGTTGGCATAGACCAGGTTTGTCAATCTGAAGAGGACAATTCAGCAACTTATATAACGGATGCAAGTTTAATTCAGGATGTTTATAAAACTTCTTGCTAATTGCAATTCAGACATAAACTCATATGCCCTTGCATTATTTGCGAGGATGCATGATATACAGTATATGCATGATCTGCCATCCCCCATCCCCCCATTCCTTACTCAACATTGTCTGATAACTGGATTATTACTCAGCTGCGTGGTTATCCGACTGCCTATTACTGCGCCTATCGCGACCTGTCTTTTCACTCTAATGCTCTAATGTTATGACATAAACCTTACGCAAAAGGTATACACTGCACAGCAATATATTGCAAATGTGCTTCATATATATCAGATATCATATGTATAATTACATTTTCCAAATAGATATTTGGATCCGTTATATATTAAACTATCATACTGCTCCTATCATATAGTGTGAGCACCATAATTCACTGGACAGTGACACATTTTTTTGTTATTTTGGTTCTGTACTCTAGCACTTTGAGTTTGTCAAGGTTTGACAATGAGGTTGAAGTGCAGACTGTCAGTTTTAATTTGAGGGTATTTTCATCCATATCAGATGAACTGTTTAGAAATGACAGCACATGGTCATCCCATTTTAAGGTACTACAAGTATTTGTTGAATTGGCTTCACAGATGTGTTTCGTTAGGCAGGTGTATTCATTTGTGTCATTAGTGAATGCAGAAGAGAGCTGTTGATGTCTAGTCTTGATTCTAGACTTTGAAATTGCCTTGGGAGATTGTTGTTAGGGTGTGACAACATGAGGAAGACAGCAGTGTCGATGCAAATTAAGTTGGCCATCATAAGGCTCAGAAATGAAAATCAATCAATCAGGAACATTGCAAAAACCCTGGGCATGCCCCAATCAACAGTTTTGTTCATCATTAACAAGAAAAAAACAACTGGTGAACTCAATTATGTCAAAAGATCCGGTAGACCGAGGAAGACCACTGTAGTGAATGACCGGAGAATACTCTCTATGGTGAAGAAAACCCCCCTGACAACAGCCCAACAGATCAAAAACACTCTCCTGGATGCAGGTGTAGATGTGTCAAAGTCTACCATACGTAGAAGACCACACCAGCAGGACTACAGAGGGTACATCACAAGATGCAAACCACGGATAAGCCTGAAGGACAGAAAGGCGAGATTACAGTTTGCTAAAAAGCACCTAAAAGAGCCCCAAGAGTTCTGGAACAAAGTCTTGGGGACAGATGAGACAAAGATTAACATGTACAGAGTGATGGAAAGAGAAAAGTGTGGGGAAAAAAAGGAAATGCTCATGATCCAAAGCATACCACCTCATCCGTGAAACATGGTGGAGGGGGTGTCATGGCTTGGGCCTGTATGACTGCCAGTGGAATGGGCTCACTTGTCTTCATCGATGATGTTACTGCAGACAGAAGTAGAAAAATGAATTCTGAAGTCTACAGAAATATTTTGTCTGCTCAGATAAAACCAAATGCCTCCAAACTCATTGGACGGCACTTCATCATGCAACCAGACAATGACCCAAAAAATACTGCTAGAGCAACGAAGGGGTTTTTGATGGCCAAAAAGTGGAAAATCCTTGACTGGCTGAGTCAATCACCGGATCTGAATCCAATTGAACATGCATTTTACATGCTGAAGAGGAGACTGAAGGCAAAAAGTCTCAGAAACAAGAAGGAACTGAAGATGGCTGCAGTACAGACCTGGCAGAGCAGCACCAGGGAAGATACCCAGCATCTGGTGATGTCTATGCATCGCAGACTTCAAGCATGCAAAGGATATGCAACCAAATATGAAAAATGATTACTTTGTTCTACATTAAACTGACCAATATTTTTTAATGCCCGAAAATGGGGGGGGGGGGGGGGGGGGGGGGCTATGTACAAAAAATTTCTAAACGGTTCATCCGATATGTATGATAATACCAGCAAATTAATGCTGACAGTCTGCACTTAAACCACATTGTCCTTTGTAACGATACATTTGTATCCTTTCAAACTCAAAGTGGTAGAGTGCAGAACCAAAATAAAAAATGTGTCACTGTCCAATGAATTATGGTGCTCACTGTAGCTGCAGTTTAATAAATCACAAAATTCTGAGAAGTAGCTCAAAATTTTGCATATATTTTGCAAATACATTGTGAAGTTTTACAGCACATTGATTATATGTTTATTTCAGTTTTGGATATATTTCATTTCCATAAGGGGTTTGCAATTGGTGCGTTAACACTTCTCATAAAAACCCACACATTAAAATTCCCAGTGTTAATTCAACTCTAACATTGCTAATTCGAATCTGAACAGTTAATAGGCTATGTGGTTCCACTCTAGGATTGTGGGACAAAATGTTATCTGTTAAGAGTTTAAATAACACTGCTTAATGTTTAATTAACCCAGGACATTTTACTGAGAATTTGGTAAAACTGTCGTGCCAAATGCACTGTCCAGCCGTCTTGAAATCCAAGTGTGAGTGACACCGTTTGGTATTCCGTTAGATTCAGATTCTGAGTCCGTTGAAGACATCCATGAGGTGGATGCGAACGTGCGAATGGCTCGCGTTTCCCAGCACACCTTTGTGTAGATCAAGAGCACCCGGTCGTGAGTGGAAGCCAGTTGAGCCCCGCTTCTCCGTTTGCTTTCCCTGGGAGATTCTGTTAAAAGCTCCTGTTGTCTCCGTTAGCTCGCGTGTACTAAAGCTTGCAGCATGATGTTTATTTGCTCGACAAGATCGACGATCTTCACCTGGCCAACCGGGCCCCAGTACATTACATTACATTTATTTGGCAGACGATTTTATCCAAAGTGACGTACAATAAGTGCATACCAAAGGTCACTGGAACAACTACAAACACAGGTACGATAAGGTACAATTTTCATTTTGTACAGTTATTCATAGCCATGAATACATCAAGTGTAGTTCACACAGTGGACATTACTCTGATCTAATCTATGCTGAGTCAGACAAGGAGGCATTACAAGCTGCAACATCAAGACAATGATACAAGGCACAATAAGTGCTGAATGAAGGCCCTGAGATTTTGGGTATCAAACCAATAGTTTCACTCGTTTTTGGGGGTGAGACATTAAACCAGAGTGCTAAATCATTCCGGTCACTTCTACCTATTAAAAAGGACATAGTCCCCTGTATTGGGGGATGTTCAGTGGATGCTGCTTGCCATATGAAAATCAACCAGAAAAAAACGTGTTCAATTATCTATCACTATTCATTCATTTTTATTTGAAATTTTTTTCACCAGTGCCATGTTAAGAGGTGTGGTTTATAAGGTACTGAAAAGGATATGCCCCCTTAAAGCCACAGAAGACATGCCTTATTCTAAGGCATTGTCTTAATCACCTACCTACTCCACAACCACCTCACCTGTGGAACACAAGAATCCAGGTTCGAGTCAGGAGGACAAGACTGAAATTATGACTGCAGATAAGTAGCGGCATTTACCTCAGGATTTGACCCTTTAAAGGGCAGGGTTTTCTGGAAATTTTAATTTTTTTTAATCTTTTTTTTTTTCCCAAAAATTCTACGTCAATATTCTCGAACTCCTTTGCTTTCAGTTGCCAGTGGTGATTGTGACATCAGCTTTAGAATCTTCAGTTGGGAACATTCTAACCACGTGTTTGTGATGCCATTCTGCGGGTAAATGCTGCCGCTGCAGGCACACCCATTGGCCGCAGATGGTGAAACCCCCCCCCCCCCCCCCCCGTCCCCCGACTCCTGGCCAGAGCCGCAGCCTGCAGGGCTGTTCTGGGTCGTCAGTCTGGCTTTAATGAGTCTGTCTGCGGGGAGTCTCAGCAGTCTGGCTGGCTTTCATCCGTCACTTCCTCACAGCTTTCCCACCTGTGAGGAAGGGGCAGGACACGCCTGCGGGCTAGCGTGGTCTGCGGCTAGCATGCTAACGCCTCAGAGCCACTTTCCCCCCTGTGTTCCTCTAACAGTGAGCTGTGCTAGATATGTTGCTGTGTAAGCTGTGTTAGGTGTGTAACTGTATATGCTGTGTTAGGTGCTGCAGATGTTGGTTCCCACAGTTAGGACAGAATTAGGCAAAAAAGCTGCCCCCTTTTCCTAGAATAAGGTACAGAAGGATCTGAAATTGTCAGAACTAATTACTATGGGGAAGTCAATTTTAAAGGATTGTGAAAATAGAACTCTTGGTCATTGTGATTGCTCCTAAATTTTAATTTTAGAAAATTGTACCTGTTTATGTCCTTGACCTTGTATTGCATTTTAACTGGATATTGTGTTCACTTATTTGCATTGTATGACAGTTGTATTTGTCTGTTTGTATTCTTGTGTTATTGTTGTAACAATGTTTATGCTGCTTTCTTGGCCAGGTCACTCTTGAAAAAGAGATTTTAATCTCAATGAGACTTTTACCTGATTAAATAAAGGATATATATATATATATATATATATATATATATATATATATTAGGTGTGTAACAGTGTAAGCTGCGTTATGTGTGTGACTGTTAGATGTGTTTGGTGTGTGACTTTATAAGCTGTGTTAGGTGTGTGATTGTAAGATGTGTTTGGTGTGTAATTTCGTAAACTGTGTTAGGTATGTAACTGTATAAACTGTGTTTGGTGTGTGACTGTGTAAGCTGTGTTAGTAATTTAACTACAAACTGTGTTAGGTGTGTGATTGTAAGTATCTCCATTATAACTAAATGAAGCTATTTCATGTTTCTATTTCTCCATCATTTTATTTTACAGTTCTTAATTCATTTTTCATGTAATTTTTTTTGGACAAACGGAACAACTAATTATTTTTAATAAATACAGGTTAATTCCTCTCTGTTTTGAGAGAACATTCCAAAGGGAAATGTTTCCCCCAAAGGCAGTTAACTTGTCAAATCTTGTAAAAAGGAAACATGAAATATCAGCTATACAGGATTGTTCAGTAATTTTAAATGTAGTGTGTATAGAGCATTACAGAGCATGTGGTCTCTGGCAAAAACACATTCACCAGTACCATCCTGACATAAAGAAAATATGTAGTACAGCTTGCGTCTGCAACAAACCAAGCAGGCAAATAAAGATCACAATTCACTTTCTTATTCTCTCTCTAAACTCACACACAGACACAGACAGACACACACACACACACACACATGTGCGTGCACACCCACACCACACACACACACAGGAACACACACTCTCTCTCACACACACATACACACACACACACTCTTACTCACACGCATGCACGCACACACACACACACACACACACACACACACACACACACACAGGAACACACTTGGTGCTCGAAGTGAGATTACAGTCATCACAAACTCCATCTGAGAGCCCTGTCGCCACGGCGATTTGAGAATGCGGTGTGATCACCAGCAGGACTACAGAAGATAAAGTTAGAGTACTATGCCGTTGAGATTCCTTTCTGTGGCCAAATAAAACCTTTTTGGAGTGAGATCATGTGTTCACTAGAAGGCCTCGGTGCTCGGCTAAAGTCTGCTTTGTGAATGTGGACAGACTGGTGTTGTGTGAACGCCATCCTCAACAACACAACAATCTACACCTGTATTCATAAAACACCACCTGATATTTTCAGGACTGCTGATCTAGGATCAGTTTTGGCCTTTGGGTTCATCAGGCCCATTTGAGATGCTTTATGAATGCAGACTCAGGTCCCTTTGTGTGTCTGAGATGATGATGATGATGATGATAATACTTTATTGTCAGATCAAGTCTGAAATTTTTCTTGCATCACAGAAGCTCCATGTGTTTTATGAATACAGCCCCAGGTCCATTTGGGTGTCTGAGATGTTTTATGAATACTAGTCCAAATCATTGTTGCAGTGGTATTATACACAATTAGTGCAATATATCAGCCACCCATCAGCCATCTCTCCCTTCATATGAGATACAGAGTTACTGCAATGATATACAGTTTCTATTGGAAAAGATTCTGATGTGTAATGGGGAAAGCCCATTCCAGATCAGCTCTCCTACTCAAAGATGCTTTATGAATATAGTCTCTAATCTGTTTGCTGGAGTCTGACATCTCTTCCAGTCAAATCTCTCTTTTTTCTGATGTATACGCGTCTGATTGTGGCCATGGCCTTGAGTGATGCCGGTCTGCAGTAATGATTTCTATGATTTCTTTGAGCGTTCTTGCGATGCACCCTGCATCTAAAATGCTCAAAAACACGCCAAGCTGCATGAGTCTGTAATCAGCCCTGGCCCCAGACCCCAGGGGATGCTGTTTTCTTTACAAATTACAGCCCCTGAATTGCAACAGACTGTTAATTAGTCACATTTAATGTAATTCAGTGTCTACTGGAAGATTTACTCCCTTGTGTTACATTGTGCCTGATATAGCTATGCATGGCATGGAGACTAAAGACCCACGTTCATGTCCGAGGACTTTCCATCGCTTAGATTAACGGATGCTGTCATTTTCCATGATGCGGAAAACGATTCCTGTAGAAATTTTTTTATTGACCGCGTTATTGGTGGACAGAGGTCCTTTTAGCAGGACTGGCCGTGTTTGCCTGTGAGATCCGCAGGAGCGAAACTCCCGTTAGGGGTGGAGGGAGGGGCAGTTTAACGAGGGAGCACCTGCAGCTGGGTTCAGGAGGGTTAGGAAATTAGCAGCCCTCTGCTCCTGCTCTCAGAGTTACTCTGGGTGGGGGGGGCGGGGTCAGGGGGTGAGCTCAGAGAACACGCTGACCTGACTGATGATATCCGGGGGACATTTTGGACGTCATTACGCCCCCCTTTTCCTCCTCGCTGTGCAGCCTCCCCTTGTTACTCCCTCAGAACATTCAAATCAGGTTCAGCTGTAATTAACTTGAGTAATTACACAAGGGGAGGGGGGGGGGGCGAGAAAGAGAAAGGGAGGGAGGGAGAGACGGGTGGGAGGTAGGGAGAAAGAGAAAGGGAGGGAGAGAGAGGGAGCTGCACGCACACACATGCACACTCACACAGTCACACCCATTGCCTCTCACACACACAGATGCACACACACACACACAGACACACTCACATGCACACAGATAAACACGCTCACACACACACATACACACACATACACACACACTCAGCTGTGTAAAAATGGACAGAGTTGGTGTGTGAGCTGCAGTCTGCCTGGATTGTCCCAGGTGTGGTGGATTTAAATTATCCCCGTGTGTCAGCAGTACTGCCTCAAGCTTAGCATGCTCTATTACAGCAAGGACTGCAAGGCTGCAGTTTCTTTAGTGAAAAATGGAATTAGCCTTGTAACGCATGTCACTAGCTGCATTTCACTGTATTTCAGCTGGTTTGGCCTTCCTGTCTGTTGCATCATCACCATCACAACCATCATCATTATTATCTTTGCCATCATCCCCATCGTCATCATCGTCATCACCATCATCATTACCATCACCATCACCACCATCATTATCCTCATCGTCATCGCCATCACCATCATTATTCTGTTTTCCATTTCAGATTTGCGTTTTTGCCAATGCTTCAGAGAGAGCAACTCCAGCCAGACAACTTTCATTTGCTTTGATGAAATGTTCATATGGGATACATTTACTTTTGTTTACAATCATATTCAGAAATTTTTGGAAAGCATTGCTTACTTTAAAGCTTCCTGTTCATTTACTGTTCCACTGCCCTAGAGAAAGATCCCATGTTTTACATCTGGGTGTTTCACAAAATGTTTACATGCATTGGGACAGACCATATGTTGAATTCTCTTTTTGCGTATTTCTGAAATACCCATCTCTAACCGGTAGCCTCCTCTATTCCGACCGTACCTGGATCAGCGGAGCTATTTTCCACCTTCTGCGACCTCCAACAGTCTCACATTCAGTGGGCTTACATGATGCTTGAAAAAGTCGATTTATTGTATTAGTCCGGCTAAAACTGGACTTTTAAAAATCATGTAAACCTCATAGTCCGACTGAAATCGTACAAAGTCGAATTTTTCAAAGTCGGACTAACATACCTAATTAATGCGGTTTGGGGTTGATTTACTATGGCATGTATACACTTCAATCGAACTACAATTGGCCTAGGCGTTCTGCACATGTTCCGTAATTTACATAGCAACTTTACGCTCACGGTGGTCAACCCAAGCAGAATCGATAACGTTTCAGAAATTATATAACTTTAAAAGATTTAATTCAATCTTCTACAGGGACTTGTGCCATTTATTGAGGGTGTGACTGAAAATTTCGGTGCCACTGACTATAATCGAATGTTTTTCAGATTTACCACATTAAGCAAGCAGCCTGCCATTCAAAGTACATTTTTATGGGTTATTGCTGTCCGATTGTGCTTCACATTAACCTTGTACGGCGATCAATAAAGGCTAACAGCACAGTACCACTTAATTATTGTCACTTCTATCACCACTGTAATGAACTAAAAAAAGGCGACAAACAACCTTTTCTGTGAGAAATGCATTGTCGAGCTCATGCACATACACTGCTGGTAACATTCTAAAGCTCCGTTTTGCCCTCCCTAGTATCATGGCCAAAAAAACACATTTCTGGACGGACAAGGAGACCAACTTCATGCTATCGCAACTAAAGGAGTTAAATATCCTAAAATACATGGATGGAAGAAAAATGCGGAATGACGAACTATTCAAAAAAGTTGTGACAAAATTGGAGGAAGCAGGATTTGTAAGAAGCCTTAGTCAGACATACC